>NC_080180.1:53223579-53589216 GCF_950295315.1 Erinaceus europaeus | reverse complement strand
GGCTCAATACCAGCACTACAAATTCACCACTCTTGGTGGCCATTTCTTCCCCTTTTTAATTTTTCCCCCTCTTTCTATTTGGGTAGGCCAGAGAGAAGTTGAGAAAAGAGGGAGATGCAGATAAGGAGAGAGAAAGATAAAACATCTACAGGCCTGGTTCACTGCTTGTGAAGTTTCCCCTGCAGGTGGGGAGCAGAGGCTTAAACCTGGGTCCCTGAGCTTAACAGAGTGTGCCCCTTCCTGGTTCCCTTTAATTCATTTTTTATCATTGTCAGATCTTCATCACTTTGAGCCATTTCAAATGAAGGTAGCAAAGGGTAGACATCAAAGCACAGGAACTTCCCCCAGTGGGATGCTAGGGGTGAAGCATATGTCAAGTACATGACCATGCAAGGCACCTTCCCAGATGGGCTACCTCATCAGCCTCTACTGTGGATATGTTCTACAAAGAAATTGGTATCATCTTATGGTTGAAAAGAAAATGCAGAACAACTGAAATAGTTGAAAAACCAAGACGACAGTCACTAGAGTTCATAGTATGCCAGTCTCTCTCACTGCTAATCCACTGTTCACCAGTTCTGTTGTTATAGCACAAAAACAACCACCTACAACTAAATGTGCCAAGAGCTATGACTGGATTTAAGCTCACGGAAGATAGGATATAGTTTCCCAGTTCGTGATCTAGTACATGAGCTGGAAATGACTCTACCTCCGTTCGTTTCTTTCTTTCTTTTTTCTTTTTTATTTAAGAAAGGATTAATTAACAAAACTATAGGGTAGGAGGGGTACAACTCCACATAATTCCCACCACCCAATCTCCATAACCCACCCCCTCCCATGATAGCTTTCCCATTTTCCATCCCTCTGGGAGCATGGACCCAGGGTCATTGTGGGTTGCAGAATGTGGAAGGTCTGGCTTTTAATTGCTTCCCCGCTGAACATGGGCGTTGACTGGTCGGTCCATACTCCCAGTCTGCCTCTCTCTTTCCCTAGTAGGGTAGGTCTCTGGGGAAGCGGAGCTCCAGGGCACATTGGTGGGGTCTTCAGTCCAGGGAAGCCTGGCCGGCATCCTGATGGCATCTGGAACCTGGTGACTGAAAAGAGAGTTAACATAGGAAGCCAAACAAATTGTTGAGCAATCATGGACCCAAAGCTTGCAGAGGAAGTGTTAGGGAGGTACTCACTGCAAACTGTAGTGTACTTCTGCTTTCAGGTATATATTTTGCAGTAGTTTATAGATACGTGTGAAGATATGCTCTCTCTCACAGAAACTGGTGTATATCTAGGTTTTGGGACTTTGTTAGAAAGTGAACCACCTGAGATGGAATTAGAGTATACTATGAAAGGAAAGGTGTCACCCGAGTAATGAAGCTGAAGGGTTGTCATTCCACACGTGAATTCTCTGGACACAGTCTGAAGTGAAGCATGTTGAGGTGGCAATCATTGTGTTGGTTAGGTTGTGATCGGCAGATGCAATATTATTTGATATGGATTGGGAGAGGCATACGGGAAAGTGGGCCCTATCCAAGGGTTCCAGGACTGGGGGAAGTAGGGGCTCTATAGTGGAGATGTGAGGTTCCTGCTGTCTTAGGGTTCAAAAAGACAATCGATAGTTAATGTTATCATCACATTAATTGGTAATTGGGTTAACTTTGAAAAGTCCTTTCGTTAGGGTTTGCTGTACAGTACCCAGTATCTTGTATATAGCTGTGCCATTGATTGCTTCTGATTGACTTGGTCTAGGCTTTTGAGAGAGTCTGTATATCAATTACACAGCCTATATATTAAAAAGATTCAGTTTGTGTTTTGAAACTTCGAGACATACAATTAATTTTCCCCCTCTTGTATTAATTAACTAGTGATTTATATGACTACATTTCTTTCAAGATTCAAGTTTATTTTATTTTATTTTTCATTGTGGCAAAGTATGAACAGAAAAACATAACTTTTAAGAAGTATTAAGTGAGGCACACATTTTGGTGCAGGCATCCATCTCCGGAACTATTTCATCCTGTCATCATCTCACTAAAGCGTTATAACCACTGAACAGTAACTCCTCCCTTTTCATTCATCTCACATCCAGCTCCACTTTCTGTCTTTATAAATTGGGCATCAGCAGGTACAGAATCATTCACTATTGTACATTTGTATCTTGCCTAGTTTATTGTCACAATAGCTTCAAGTTTCATCTATGTTGTGCTAGATGACAGAATTTCTTGGGGCCAGGCAGTGGCGCACCTGGTTAAGCACACACGGTACAGTGCACAAGGACCCAGGTTCAAGCCCCTGGTCCCCATTTGCAGGGGGAATGTTTCATGAGTGGTGATACAGGGTTGCAGGTGTCTCTCTGCCTCTTTCCTTCTCTATCCCCACCTCTCCTCTCAATTTCGTTCTGTATCTATCCAATACTAAAGATTACAAATGTTAAAAAAAAGAATTTCATTTTTTGAAGAACTTTGATTTTTTTTTTTTAGAGCAGTTTTAGGTTGATGACATAATTGTGGGAGGCTACAGTGATTTCCCACTAACTCCTGCCCTCATGATGCTAGCATCACTTTACCTGTTATCAATATACTGACAGTACTCACCAGAATAAGTACATTTATTACAGTGAGTGAACCTGCATTGACACATCATAATCACCAAAAGCTCACAGTTCACATTAGTTAACACTAGGGTCCCTTGATGATGAACATAATGTGGGTCTGAACAGGTATTTAGATGACCTATACCCATCATTTTAGTCTCATACAGAGTATTTTCACTGCCTAAAAACCTGTGTACTCTGCCTGCTCATCCCTCTTTCTCTCATTCCCTAGCAACCATTGAGCACTTAGCTTCTACAGTTTTGCTTTGCCCTGCATCCCATGTAGTTGTAATCATGCAGCATTTCGCCTTTTCACTTTGGCTTCTTTCACTTATGATGTGTTTTATGGATCTTCCTTGCCTTTTCATGGTTCGATGGCTCATATATTCCAAGCACTGCGTAGTCCATATTCTAGTTGTACCAGGATTCATTTATACTAAGAGATAACCTTTGTTGCTTCCAAGTTTTGGAAATTAAAATAAAGCTGAAATAAACATCTGTTTTCAAATTTTTTATCTGGGTATACATTTTCAAATTATTTTCTGGATTATATGGTGATGTATATTTTCAACAAAATTTATTGATTCTCAATATTAGTAAGTTTTATAAGCCACTCTCGTGGCTTATAAAATATGCTTAGTTTTGTAAGAAACTGTTGAACAGTGTTGCGAATGACTAAACATTTTGCACTGTTACCAGAAATTGATGGTGATTCCTCTTACTCCACAATCCCCACCATTTTGGTTGTCAATGTTGTGAATTATGACCATTCTAACATTTATATAATTGAATTTCACTGCTGCTGTATTTGCATTCCTTTTAAACAGGAGACATCTTTGGCCCCAATCATGAACTTTTAATACCATTTTAATTAAACATTACAAAAACACCTCCAGGGTATAAACAGAACTTAAAAGAAGAATGCAGTTCTGGCTAAGGCAGAAGCAACTACTCCTAGCCAGGACATAGATATCAGTGGTGACAAGCAAAAGGTAACACTGGAAATAGAGGCCACAGCGGAAAATTGAAATTGTCAACTCCAACTATTACACTTCTTTAACATCAATTCTAAATTTCTATTTTGGGAATTCCACCATCCCAATGTCATTGTCAAAAGAGGGAAGGGAGGGAAGGAGAGGGGGAAGGCCAGGGTGGTGGCCCCATAGTTAAGCACACATAGTACCAGGGTCAGGCTCCCTACCTGCAGAAGAGAAACTCTACAAGCATCGAAGCAGGTCTGCAGGTGTCTGTCTTTCTTCTCTCTCTCTTTCCCCACCCTCTCTGAATTTCTCTCTGTCCTATCTTATAAAAATAAAAATAAAATAAAGGCTGCTAAGAGTAACAGATTCATAGTACAGGTACTGAGCCCTGACTAAACCCTTGAGGAGAGAGAAAGAGACAGACAGAGATAGAAAGAGAGGGAGACAGAGAGAGGATGGAGTAAGTGCTTCTTCAACAAACATAGCTAGAAAAACTGAGCAGCCACGGGTAGAAAAATTAATCTAGGCCACCACTTAACACCAAAATTAGTTCAAAATCAATCAAAAACCTTAATAGTATACTTGAAACTATAAAATACATAGAAGAAAACATCAATAAAACATTTCAGCAAGTTAATATCAAAGATGTACTTGGAAACCCAACCCCATGAACACGGGGAATAAAAACAAGAGTACATAAAAGGGACTACATCCAGTTAGAAAGTTTCTACACATAGGAAAACTACAGAAGGATAACCAGGCAAATCAGGCAATAGGAGAAGATACTTGCATATCACACATATGACATGCAATTGATATCACATATCTATAAAGAAATCATACAATTCAACAAAGGAAAAATAATAATGCAATAAAAAAGTGAGCCAAAGAACTAAATAGGCATTGTTCTCAATAAGAACTGTACATGATCCACAAACATATGATGACAAGTAAAGAAGAAATGCTTCACTTCAATTACTACTGGGCAACCCAAATCCAAACTACACTGGGATTCTACCTCCCACCTCTGAGAGTGGCCTACATCAATGACAGGAGTTAGTAAGCCATGGAGAAAAAAATGTTGGTGGGAATGCAAACTGGAGCTGCCCATTTGAAAAACTTTATGGAGAATTCTTAAACAAAAAAGCATGGAAATACCTTATAATGCAGCAATACCACTCATAAGCATATATCCAAAAGACATGAAAACACTAATTTGAAGGGACATATGCACCTCAAAGTTCACAGTTGCATTACTCACAATAACCAAAGCAGCCTAAATGCCCATCAACAAGTTGACTGTATAAAGCAATAAAAAAAAAAAAAAGATTTTGTGTCCCCTGGGACAAAATGGATGGAATTGGAGATGACTGTGCCCAATGAAATAAGTAAAGAGGAGAAAAATAATGATCGAATGGCTTCACACATTTGCAGAACCTAGAGAACTGAAATACATAAACATGAACAAAAATAAGTAAATAAATCATCTCAGAGACTTTGTAGAAACTATGGTAGCCATCTTTGAGAGGGTGAGGACACAGAACCTTCGTAGTGGGTGCAGTGTGGAACTATACTTTGCAATCTTATAATCTTGTAAATCACTATTAATCACAAATTTAAAAAAATTGTGACAAATTGACAAAAAATAAAAATAAGTAAATGCAGCTATAAAATATGGACAGAATGCATGAGCAGATATATGAGAATTCTACAAAGTAAACACTAGCAAGCAGACTGGGAGAGAAGATCAGAATTCTATTTTTCTGTTACTAAGCCACTGGTGATCTTACCAGTTTTTGTCTAGTAGCTCAGCAGTTTCTACCCATCGAAAACAGCAAATGGGTGCTCTTACAGACAGAGGTCCAGAAGTCATCTTTGTCTGATGGTCAGAGAGAGTGGGATAAACCTCACTTTGTTGTTCTTTCTTTCTCCTATTTTTCTTGCCTCTGTCACAGTTTTCAAGCAATGCATCAAAACTGGCCCTTGCAGCAAAAGCAACAATGGTGACTAAGGGATACGCCAGGAGGAAGTAGAAGCTCCTACAAATCAGAGGACAGATAATAGGATCCAGGTTAAGTACTGTTGCTTTCTTTCTTTTTGCCATATCTATGCTCAGGAAATGATTGCAGCTGCAGAACTAGGAAAATGAATCCCCAGATCTGCCTGAACTAAAAAGAGAAGTCAAAAAACATTCTAGGGAGACCTTAGAGATGGGGAAAAAAAAAAGAAAGAAAGAAAGAAAGAAAGAAAGAAAGAAAGAAAGAAAGAAAGAAAGAAAGAAAAATGACCAGAAAAAAACCATTTATGAGCTCCTAGGAATACTCCCAAGATGCACATGTATAGCTTTGACACATAATAGTATACTATTAGCTCTGAGAAATGAACTGCAAGATAGATCACCACCCTAGGGTGACACACACATAGGATAGATCAAAATAATACTGCAAATATACTAACAAGGGAAGTGGCATTGAGAACACAACTCACATAAGGCTTCTCAAAATTTACAACCTGCAAACAACCAGGTCAATTGCCTGCTATAACCAAAATAAATATCAACATTCTACAGAAGACTTAACCAAGACCCAGAGAATCTTAACACAATATTCAAAATGTTCAGGATATTATCCAAAATTTCATGGCTGTGAAGAACCAGGAAAATGTCAATTTGTGTGAAAAGGCAGCAGATGCCAACACAGGCACAAATGTTGGGATTGTCTAACAAAGACTTTAAAGGAACTATTATAAAAATCCTCCAAAAAGTGAAGTCAAACTCTGTTACGATAAATGAAAAGAAAAATCTCACCAAAGGAAAAAAAAAAATCCAGAGAATTTTAGAACTGAAAAATAAATAAGTCAATATTGAAATTCACTGTTTAGACTAAATAGCCAAAGGGAAATAGCAGAGTGAATTTGATGATAATTTAATTTAAAACATTTACTTAGAGTGATGCATTAACAGAAAAAAATAATTAAATATTGATGATCAAAGTCTTCAAAAACAAACTAAAAGAGATCATTAACTTTTTTTTCTTGCTCTCTCTTTTTCAAAGGGGACACAGCATAATGTTTATGCAAAAGATTTTCATGCCAGAAGTTTAAAGGTCCCAGATTCAATCTCTTGCACCAGAATAAACCAGAGCTGAGCAGTGCTCCAGTAATAATTAATTAATTATAAAAACAAATTAATTAATTATAAAAACAAAAGGAAACCTAATTACATGTCATCTATAAAACTTACCTTAATAAAGTTTGGCAAAAGGTAAGTTGTAAATAAAATATCATGAAAATACATATCGTGAAAACATTAATGTGAAGGAAGTTGACAAGGCTATGTTGATATTAGAAAAATATACATCAGAGCAAATAAAATTATCAAAGACATAAAGGAACATTGATTAAAATGATAAAAAGATAATCTATATGTTTATGTACTAAACAAAAGAAAGACTACATAAAGGATTTTTAAAACTTTACCTACTAAAAAACAATTCAACTGAAACTTGGGTAAAAGACTTGTAATCTTTTTTTTTTTTTTCACCAGAGTGGCTGTGAGGGAAAGGGCAGCAGAGTAGAATCTAGGACTTTGGAACCCCAGGCACAAAAGTCTTTTTGCATAACCATTATTCAATCTTCTCCACCCCATTGCTACCCGTAAAGAAAATATGCAGGTAGAGCTCAGAAGATCATTTAGTCTTAGAGTACAGCATTTGCATGCCTGAGGCCCTAGAGGTTTCAGATGCTATCTGATACCAGTTTACACCAGAGCTGAGCAGTACTCTGGTCTTTTTCTATCCCTTCTATCTCAATCTTTCATAAATAAATAAGCCTTCCTTCCATCCTTTCTTCTTTCCTTCCTCCCTCCCTCCCTTCTTTTTCTCCTTCCTCTCTTCTCTCTTTCTACCTTTCTTCCATTCTTCTTTCTTTCTTTCTTTCTTTCTTTCTTTCTTTTTTCTTTCTTTCTTTCTTTCTTTCTTCCTGGAAATATGTAGGGCCAGCAAAATGTCTCCTTTAGATATTGTGGCGCTTTGTCATGTGCACAACCCAGGTTTGCTCCTGGCCCCCTACACATTGAAGGAAGCTTTCAATACTATATGCTCTCTCTCTCTCTCTCTCCCCCCTCTCTGCATCTCTGGCTCCATGTCTCTATAAAATAATAGTTATAGGGGGTCGGGCGGTGGCGCAGTGGGTTAAGCGCATGTGGCGCAAAGTGCAGGGACAGGCGTAAGGATCCCGGTTCGAGCCCCCGGCTCCCCACCTGCAGGGGAGTCGCTTCACAGGCGGTGAAGCAGGTCTGCAGGTGTCTATTTTTCTCTCCCCTTCTCTGTCTTCCCCTCCTCTCTCCATTTCTCTCTGTCCTATCCAACAATGAATTGTGTCAACAAGGGCAATAATAATAACCACAACGAAGCTACAACAAGGGCAACAAAAGGGGGAAAAAAATGGCCTCCAGGAGCGGTGGATTCATGGTGCAGGCACCAAGCCCAGCAATAACCCTGGAGGAGGAAAAATAATAATAATAATAATAAATTTAAAAAATAATAGTTATAATAGTAATAATAATAATATAGAGGAAGCATATGCATATTAACAAAGAAGGAAAGAAAACACTCAGGGTGATACTTGGGCTAGGTGTGGTTTATTGCAACAAAGTCACACTATTGAGGTTGGAGGGAGATGGAGGGGCTTGAGAGGGCATTGGGAACCTAGTGCAGGGTATGGAGGAGGAGTGCTGTGCAGGTATCATGGGGCGATGAGAAACTATACTCATATGACAACAACCTATAATATCATTTCCTTAATAAAATTATTTTTATAAAAATACTCAAGATATTAACCATAACAAAGCAATATTGAGAGACAATAAAATATTATAATTGCAACAAATAATTGTGGACAACAGGATGTGGCATGGAAGTGCACATGCTAAACATATAGTCTTGCAAATAATATTAATCACAAATAAGAAATGAACAAAAATACTGACAATATTAAATACTGATGAGGATGGAGAGTAACTAGAACAGAAATTATTGGTGAAGGTGCAAATTTTTATAGCTAGTTAAGCATTTACTTTCATATTAGCCAGATGTCTCAGTCCCAGACACTTAAATCTATAGATCAGAAACCAGATCTCTCACAGAAAACAAAACAAACAAAAAAACAGAAAGATGTTTACATTCTTCTTATTCACAATAAGTCTAAAATGGAAAAGATGAAGCTGTCCTTCAGCAGACAGGTGAATAAACTGCTGGTAGTGCATTTATATAGTGAAGTACTACTCCCAATAAAGAAGCATGAACTTGGAACACATAACTTATCTTTATTTCAAAGGCATTTGATGGAGCAAAACAGACTCAGAAGGCTGTGATTCTATTTATATGATAAATTTTAAAAGCTCTGGGTTTTGTTTGTGAAGGAATTGTAATATTGTGTGTGTGTGTGTGTGTGTGTGTGAGAGAGAGAGAGAGAGAGGTGGAGGGGGAGGGGGAGAGGGGGAGGGGAGAGGGAAAGGGAAGGGGGAGGGTGAGGGAGAGGGGGAGGAAGGGAGGGGAGAGGGTGAGGGAGAGGGGAGAGGGGAGAGGGAGAGGGAGAGGGGGAGGGGAGAGGGAGAGGGGGAGGGGAGAGGGAGAGGAAGGGGGGAGGGAGAGGAAGGGAGGGGGGAGGGAGAGAGAGAAAGAGAGATCAAACTGCTTTATAACTTAGGACAGGAAGAAAACACTTTCCTCTGCTCACTTAATGTTCTCCAGTTGGGGTCCAATAAATTAAACTGACTCAAAACAGATTAGCAAATGAAAAACAACATTAGCTTTCAAGTACCTTCTCCATTGATAAGAATCCTTCTCCACCTGCATAGCAAATAAGATATCTCGAGAAAGGTGTATTTATTTATTTTCTTCCTTTTGTGAGATGTGTGCTTGGTCTAGATTTGTTCCTTCATCCATTTATTCTCAGGATCATTTAACTCAAAATAAACATATGCTAAAGAGGTATATTTTGGAATGGCTTACTTAGTGGTGAGGGTTATATGTCACAATTCAGAAAACTGATTACTTCTGAAACTGTTTTTAATTGTATTTTAAGTTGAACAATACTTTTTTTTTAGTGGTCCAGGAGGTGGCAAGGTGAATAAAGCATTGGATTCTGAACTATGAGATCCCAAGTTCAATATCCTGCAGCACACATATACTACAGTGATGTCTGGTTCTTACTTTCTCTCTCCTCCTATCTTTCTCATAAATAAATAAATAAATTCTAAAAAAAAAACCAATAATCTTATTATAAACATAAAAATTTGAAGAGGCAGTTGAAGTAAGATATGAAGGTAGCTTTGAGTTTGAATTTTTTCTAGATAAATAAAATATCAGGTTCATCAAGTGAACTCAAATATATTTATTTATTTACCTCACCCTACTTACTATACAACGTTTTTGTTTGTTTTGGATTCCATTTATGTCCTGTAAAATAATAAGAATATCAAAGAATTTTCATTTACATGGTTTATATCTGTTGGCACTAGCAATCTTAGAAATTAAAGCTGAGGGGGTTCCCAGAAGATGGAGGACTGAGAAGCTGCTAGTGGCTTGAGCTCTGACCACATTTCCTGGAAACGGTAGGATTTTCTGCCTTTAGTAGGCCAGTCAATAAGGGGTTCTAGCGGTGACACCAAGGAGGTGACTATAACTTAATTTGGGTTAAGAAATAGAGTAGAAAAAAAGGGGAAAAAATTATTTCCTTTTAATTATTAAGCAGACCTCCTCCCCTCCCCCCCCATAACCAGTCCCTGGGGACCAGCTCCTAGCAGGCTCCCCTGCTGAGCTTCTGTCTTTACCAAATTCGTGTCCCACCAGGGAGTATCATTCATTCTAAGTCTATACCCTTCTGAAACCTCTGGCCTTTTTTCTTTCTAAGTAGCCAACCCCCCCCCACCTCACCCCACATAGCTAATTAAATAATTAAAAATAAATAAATAAACTCTTTCCTTTCACCACTCTTTTATGACTGTTCTTTTTCTTACCTTTTTCTTTTTTCTGTCTCTCTCTTTTTTTCTTTTTTTCATTCTTGTCATCCTTTCTTCCTTAATCCTACAGCTTCCAAAGCCATGGCCCCCAGCCCCCACACCACCAAACAGTGTGCTTTTTTGAATTCACTGATACACATTTGGGAATTATTTGGGGGAAGAATTCTGACTCAGTGTGGACTCTCACTGCGAGTGACTCTGCTCAACTTCCCTTCCTCCTTTAGCCACCTCTAGAATATACAGTGGACAGTAGATTTGCATAACTGTCTATTTCAGCTATCCTTGTCTAGTCCTGAGGGGTTTTTTTTTGTTGTTTTTTTTTCTCATTCTTAACAATCAGCTGCCTCTGATCACGAGGTTTGAGGTAATCTGGGACAGGGTTTTTTTTTTACCCTTCTCTATTTTATTATTAATATTATATAAAGGTATATATCTTCCCCCCCCATTAGGTTGATCAGAATTAACTCTTAGGGTATCTTTCATTGCTAGGGTAGTGGACATCTTATCTATTGTGGGAGGAACTTGTCTCATTACTCCTACCTCCTCTACAGAATCTCCCCTCCCTTCTCCTCATAGCCAATTAAAAAAAATCAAAAAATTAAATTAAAAATAAAGTAATCAAAAAAACCCTTTCCTTTCACTGCTCTTTAATTACAGCTCCTTTTCTTATCTTTTCCCTTTCCTCTCACTTGTCTCTTTTTTACTTTTTTTCTTTTATTTTTTTTAAATCTTGTCATACACTTCTTCCTTCCTTCTTCTTTGCCTTTCTGAATTTGTGAATTATTTTGGGCAAGAAATCTGACAAAAGTGGACTCTCTATGTGTGTATCTCTGCTCTAGTTCCCTTTCCCCTCTTGTTACCCCTAGAATATACAGTGGATAGTAGATTTGCATAACTGTCTATTCTTGCTATCCCTTCTTTCTTTTCTCTTTCTTCTTCACTGGGATTTGGTTACTATTTTTTCATGGAATAGAGAAATTGTTTGGCTAACTGGTAGTGATTAAACTGCTTCAATACTTGCTTCAGTTGCTATTGTAATTCCTGAGGTTGGTGAGTGCAATTGTCATAAAGGTATTTAGTACAGTGTTGCTTGTACTCAACACACAACTGAGGAACAACAGAGCATAAAAATAAGAAACACATAAATCAAAAAAATGGGTAGATCAAAAACAAATAAAACTACTACTCCAATGAATGAAGACAATATCCCAGAAGAAACTAAAAATCAGCCAGAAGTAACCATAGATAAGGAAAGTATGCAAGCAATAATAAACTTATTAATCACAGAAATGAAAACAACATTGGAGGAAAGGAATGGCAGTATTAGAGGAACAACACTTGAGACCCCCCAAAGGAAAATAATGATTATCTTGAGGCAATTAGAGAACTGAAAGCTGAAATAGCTGTAATGAAGAAAGAAGCTGAGGCAAGGGAAAGCAGACTAACAGAAGCAGAAAACAGAATTAGTCAGACAGAGGATGAGTTAGAGAAAACTAAGAAAGAGGTGAAAGAGCTCAAAAAGAGATTGAGAGACACTGAAAACAACAACAGAGACATATGGGATGATCTCAAAAGAAGTAACAGTCATATAATTGGCCTGCCAGAGGAAGAAAGAGAGGAAGGGGAAGCAAACATTCTAGAGGAAATAGTAGAAGAAAACTTCCCAGACCAGAATAACAGAAAGGACATCAAGATTCAAGAGGCCCAGAGAGTACCAAACAGAATCAACCCAGACCTGAAGACACCAAGACACATCATAGTCACAATGAGAAGTAAGGATAAAGAAAGGATCCTAAAGGCTGAAAGAGAAAAACAAAAAATCACATACAGAAGAAAACCCATAAGCCTATCAGCAGACTTCTCCACTCAGACTCTAAAAGCCAGAAGAGAATGGCAAGATATCTATCGAACACTGAATGAAAAAGGGTTTCAACCAAGGATAATATATCCTGCTAGACTTTCAATCAAAGTAGATGGAGGAATCAAAACCTTCTTAGACAAACAACAGTTAAAGGAGGCAACTATCACCAAACCGGTCCTGAAAGAGGTTCTAAAAGACCTCTTATAAACAAGAACATCACTATAATACTGGCAATATATCAGAGTAAACAAAAAAATTTTTTTTGAATAATGGCATTACAATACATTAAATCCATAATATCAGTAAATGTCAATGGCTTAAACTCACCCATCAAAAGGCACAGAGTTGGGGGATGGATCAGAAAACAAATCCAACCATATGCTCCTTGCAAGAATCCCATCTGTCACAACAAGATAAACACAGACTTAAAGTGAAAGGATGGAAAACTATCATACAGGCTAACGGACCACAATAAAGGGCAGGAACAGCCATTCTCATCTCAGACACGATAGATTTTAAATTAAATAAAGTAATAAAAGATAGGCAAGGACATTACATAATGATTAGAGGATCAATCAGCCAAGAAGACTTAACAATCATTAACATCTATGCACCCAATGAGGGACCATCTAAATATGTCAAGCACTTACTAAAAGAATTTCAAATAATAGTTTCATCAATAGTAATACAATAATAGTGGGAAAATTCAATACCCCACTCTCACACTTAAGACAGATCAACAAAGAAGAGAACCAACAAAGATATAAGAGAATTGAATGAAGAGATTGACAGACTAGACCTCTTGGACATTTTCAGAGTCCTTCACCCCAAAAAACTGGAATACACCTTTTTGCAAATCCACATAATACATACTCAAGGATAGACCACATGTTAGGCCACAAAGACAACATCAATAAATTCAAGAACATTGAAATCATCCCAAGTATCTTCTCAGACCACAGTGGAGTAAAACTAACATTTAACAACAAACAGACAATTATTAAAAGTCACAGAATTTGGAAACTAAACAACATACTCCTTAAGAACCACTGGGTCAGAGATTCACTCAAGCAGGAAATTCAAATGTTCCTGGAAACAAATGAAAATGAAGACACAACCTATCAAAATATTTAGGACACAGCTAAAGCAGTACTGAGAGGGAAACTTATAGTCATACAATCACATATTATACACCAAGAAGCTCAAATGAACAACCTTGCTGCACACCTCAAGGACTTAGAGGAAGAGGAACAAAGGAACCCAAAAGCATCCAGAAGGACAGAAATCACTAAAGTTAGAGCAGAAATAAACAACATCGAAAATAAAAGAACCATACAAAAGATCAATGAAGCCAAATGTTGGTTCTTTTAAAGACTAAACAAAATTGACAAACCCCTAGCCAGACTCACCAAACAAAAAAGAGAGAAGACTCAAATTAATAGAATTGTAAACGATGCAGGAGATATCACAACTGACACCACAGAAATCCAGAGAATCCTGCGAAACTTCTATAAAGTACTATATGCCACTAAGCTAGAGAATCGGAAGTAATGGAACAATTCCTAGAAGCATATGCCCTTCCAAAACTGAACCAAGAAGAACTACAAAATCTAAATGCACCAATCACAGACAAAGAAATTGAAACCGTTATTAAGAACCTCCCCAACAACAAAAGTCCTGGACCAGATGGCTTCACAAATGAATTCTACAAAACTTTCAGGAAACAGTTAGTAC
Source organism: Erinaceus europaeus (assembly GCF_950295315.1). Classification (NCBI taxonomy): domain Eukaryota; kingdom Metazoa; phylum Chordata; class Mammalia; order Eulipotyphla; family Erinaceidae; genus Erinaceus; species Erinaceus europaeus. The sequence goes on along the minus strand of NC_080180.1, from coordinate 53,575,033 downwards.
CCATACTTCTGAAGCTTTTCCATAAGACTGAAGAAACAGGAATACTCCCTTCCACCTTCTATGAAGCCAACATCACCCTGATACCAAAAGCTGATAGGGACAGAACAAAAAAGGAAAACTACAGACCAATATCTCTGATGAACATAGATGCCAAAATATTAAACAAGATCTTGGCCAACCAGATACAGCAACATATCAAAAAGATTATTCATCACGACCAAGTGGGATTCATCCCAGGAATGCAAGGCTGGTTAAACATCTATACATCAATCAATGTCATTCACCACATCAATAAACGCAAAGTAAAAAACCACATGATTATTTCAATAGATGAAGAAAAAGCCTTTGACAAAGTCCAACACCCATTCATGCTCAAAACTCTACAAAAGTCGGGCATAGATGGGAAATTCCTCAAGATAGTAGAGTCTATATATAGCAAAATACAGCCAATATCATACTCAATGGACAGAAGCTGAAAGCATTCCCACTCAGATCGGGGATTAGACAGGGCTGACCACTGTCACCATTACTCTTCACCATAGTATTGGAAGTTCTTGCCATAGCAATCAGGCAAGAGAAAGGAATCAAAGGAATAAAGATTGGAAGGGAAGAAGTCAAGCTCTCACTATTTGCAGATGATATGATAGTATACATAGAAACACCTAAAGAATCCAGCAGAAAACTACTGGAAGTTATTTTCAATATAGCAAGTTATCAGGCTACAAAATCAATGTACAAAAATCAGTGACATTTATTTATGCAAACACTAAATCTGAAGAAGAAGACATCCAGAAATCACTCCCATTTACTGTTTCAGCAAAATCAATCAAATACCTAGGAATAAAATTGACCAAAGAAGTTAAAGACTTGTATGCTGAAAACTATGAGTCACTACTCAAGGAAATAGAAACTGATACCAAGAAATGGAAAGATATCCCATGCTCATGGATTAGAAGAATAAATATCATCAAAATTAATGTTCTCCCCAGAGCCATATACAAATTTAATTCAATACCCATCAAAGTTCCACCAAGCTTCTTTAAGAGAATAGAACAAACACTACAATCATTTATCTGGAACCTGAAAACACCTAGAATTGCCAAAACCATCTTAAGGAAAAGAAACAGAAATGGAGGCATCACACTCCCAGACCTTAAACTATATTATAAAGCCATCATCATCATCAAAACAGCATGGTACTGGAACAAAAAAAGGCACACAGACCAGTGGAACACAATTGAAAGCCCAGAAATAAGTCCCCAACCTATGGATATCTAATCTTTGATAAGGGGGCCCAAAGGATTAAATGGAAAAAGGTGGGTCTCTTCAATAAATGGTGCTGGGAAAACTGAGTTGTAACATGCAGAAGAATGATATTGAACCACTTTATCTCACCAGAAACAAAAATCAACTCCAAATGGATCAAAGACCTAGATGTCAGACCAGAAACAATCAAATACTTAGAGGAAAACATTGGTAAAACACTTTCCCACCTACACCTCAAGGGCATCTTTGATGAATCAAACCCAATTGCAAAGAAGACTAAAGCAGAAACAAACCAATGGGACTACATCAAATTGACAAGCTTCTGCACATCCAAAGAAACTATTAAACAAACAAAGAGACCCCTCACAGAATGGGAGAAGATCTTCACATGCCATACATCATACAAGAGACTAATCACCAAAATATGTAAAGAGCTCAGCAAACTTCGCACCAAAAAAACAAATGACCCCATCCAAAAATGGACAGAGGATATGAACAAAACATTCACTACAGAGGAGATCCAAAAGGCTAACAAACATATGAAAAACTGCTCTAGGTCACTGATTGTCAGAGAAATGCAAATTAAGACAACACTAAGATACCACCTCACTCCTGTAAGACTGGCATACATCAAAAAGGACAGCACCAACAAATGCTGAGAGGTTGTGGGGACAGAGGAACCCTTTTACATTGCTGGTGGGAATGTAAATTGGTACAGCCTCTGTGGAGAGCAGTCTGGAAAACTCTCAGAAGGCTAGACATGGACCTTCCATATGATCCAGTAATTCCTCTCCTGGGGATATACCCCAAGGACTCCATAACACCTAACCAAAAAGAGGTGTGTACTCCTATGTTCATAGCAGCACAATTCATAACAGCTAAAACCTGGAAGCAACCCAGGAGCCCAACAACAGATGAGTGGCTGAGAAAGCTGTGGTATATATACACATTGGAATACTATGCAGCTATCAAGAACAATGGACCCACATTCTCTGACCCATCTTGGACCCATCTAGAAGGAATTATGTTAAGTGAACTAAGTCAGAAAGATAAAGATGAGTATGGGATGATCCCACTCATCAACAGAAGCTGACTTAGAAGATCTGAAAGGGAAACTAAAAGCAGAACCTGATCAAATTGTAAGTAGGGCACCAAAGTAAAAACCCTGTGTTGAGGGGTAGTCATGCAGCTTCCTGGGACAGTGGGGGGTGGGAGTGGGTGGGAGGGATGGGTTACAGTCTTTTGGTGGTGGGAATGGTGTTTATGTACACTCCTAGTAAAATGTAGACATATAAATCAGTAGTTAATTAATATGAGAGGGGGAAAATCAGTTGTACGTCTCAAAGTTTCTCAAAAGACAAACTGAATCCTTTTAATATATAGGCTGTGTATTTGATATGTGGACTCTCTCAAAAGCCTAGACCAAGTAGATTAGAAGCATCCAATAGCACAGCTATATACAAGATACTGGATACTGTACAGCAAACCATAACAAAAGGACTTTTCAAAGTTAACCCAATTAACAAATAATGTGATGATAACATTAACTATCGATTGTCTTTTTGAACCCTAAGACAGCAGGAACCTCACATCTCCACTATAGAGCCCCTACTTCCCCCAGTCCTGGAACCCTTGGATATGGCCCACTTTCCCATATGCATCTCCCAATCCAAACCAAATAATATTGCATCCACCGATCACAACCTAACCAACGCAACAATTGCCACCTTAACATGCTTCACCTCAGACTGTGTCCAGAGACTTCACATGTGGAATGACAACCCTTCAGCTTCATTACTCGGGTGAGACCTTTCCTTTTATAGTACACTCTAATTTCATCTCAGGTGGTTCACCTTCTAACCAAGTCCCATAACCTAGATATACACCAGTTTCTATGAGAGAGAGCTTATGTTCACACGTATCCATAAACTACTGCAAAATATATACCTGAAAGCAGAAGTACACTAGAGTTTGCAGTGAGTACCTCCCTAACACTTCCTCTTCACTATTCCAAGCTTGGGATCCATGATTGTTCAACAATTTGTTTGGCTTCGTATGTTAACTCTCTTTTCAATCACCCTGTTCCAGATGCCACCAGGATGCCGGCCAGGCTTCCCTGGATTGAAGACCCCACCAATGTGTCCTGGAGCTCAGCTTCCCCAGAGACACACCTTACTAGGGAAAAAGAGAGGCAGACTGGGAGTATGGACCGACCAGTCAATGCCCATGTTCAGCGGGGAAGCAATTACAGAAGCCAGACCTTCTACCTTCTGCAACCCTCAATGACCCTGGGTCCATGCTCCCAGAGGGCTAGATAATGGGAAAGCTATCATGGGAGGGGTGGGTTAAGGAGATTGGGTGGTGGGAATTGTGTGGAGTTGTACCCCTCCTACCCTATGGTTTTGTTCGTTAATCCTTTCTTAAATAAAAAATTTTAAAAAAAAGAATGGCATACATCAAAAAGGACATCAGCAACAAATGCTGGAGAGGTTGTGGGGACAGAGGAACCCTTTTACATTGCTGGTGGGAATGTAAATTGGTACAGCCTCTGTGGAGAGCAGTTTGGAAAACTCTCAGAAGGCTAGACATGGACCTTCCATATGATACAGTAATTCCTCTCCTGGGGATATACCCCAAGGACTCCATAACACCCAACCAAAAAGAGGTGTGTACTCCTATGTTCATAGCAGCACAATTCATAATAGCTAAATCCTGGAAGCAACCCAGGTGCCCAACAACAGATGAGTGGCTGAGAAAGCTGTGGTATATATACACAATGGAATACTATGCAGCTATCAAGAACAATGGACCCACATTCTCTGACCCATCTTGGACAGAGCTAGAAGGAATTATGTTAAGTGAGCTAAGTCAGAAAGATAAAGATGAGTATGGGATGATCCCACTCATCAACAGAAGTGAGTAAGAAGATCTAAAAGGGAAACTAAAAGCAGGATCTGACTAAATTGTAAGTAGGGCACCAAAGTAAAAACCTTGTGGTGAGGGGCAGACATGCAGCTTCCTGGGCCAGTGGGGGTGGGAGTTTGTGGGAGGGATGGGTCACAGTCTTTTGGTGGTGGGAATGGTGTTTATGTACACTCCTAGTAAAATGTAGTCATATACATCACTAGTTAATTAATACGAGAGGGGGAAAATTAATTGTATGTCTCGAAGTTTTTCAAAACACAAACTGAATCTTTTCTCAGTATATGCAGTGTAATTGATATGCAGACTCTCTCAAAAGCCTAGACCAAGTAGATCAGAAGCAACCAATAGCACAGCTATATACAAGATACTGGGTACTGTACAGCAAACCCTAATGAAAGGACTTTTCAAAGTTAACCCAATTACCAAATAATGTGATGATAACATTAACTATCGATTGTCTTTTTGAACCGTAAGACAGCAGGCACCTCACATCTCCACTATAGAGCCCCTACTTCCCCCAGTCCTGGAACCATTGGATAGGGCCCACTTTCCCATATGCCTCTCCCAATCCATATCAAATAATATTGCATCTGCTGATCACAACCTAACCAACGCAACGATGGCCACCTCAACATGCTTCACTTCAGACTGTGTCCAGAGACTTCACATGTGGAATGACAACCCTTCAGCTTCATTACTCAGGTGAGACCTTTCCTTTCATAGTATACTCTAATTTCATCTCAGGTGGTTCACTTTCTAACACAGTCCCAAAACCCAGATATACACCAGTTTCTGTGAGAGAGAGCATATCTTCACACGTATCCGTAAACTACTGCAAAATATATACCTGAAAGCAGAAGTACACTAGAGTTTGCAGTGAGTACCCCCTAACACTTCCTCTCTACTATTCCAAGCTTTGGGTCCATGATTGCTCAACAATTTGTTTGGCTTCGTATGTTAACTCTCTTTTTAGTCACCAGGTTCCAGATGTCATCAGGATGCCGGCCAGGCTTCCCTAGACTGAAGACCCCACCAATGTGTCCTGGAGCTCCGCTTCCCCAGAGACCCACACTACTAGGGAAAGAGAGAGACAGACTGGGAGTATGGACTGACCCGTCAACACCCATGTTCAGTGGGGAAGCAATTACAGAAGCCAGACCTTCTCCAGACCTTCTACCTTCTGCAACCCACAATGACCCTGGGTTCATGCTCCCAGAGGGATAGAGAATGGGAAAGCTATCAGAGGATGGGGTTGGAAATGGAGATTGGGTGGTGGGAATTGTGAGGAATTATACCCCTCCTACCCTATGGTTTTGTTAATTAATCCTTTCTTAAATAAAAAAATTTTTTAAATCTTCCAGATGTTGGGGGAAAATAGATGAAATAAACACTTTTACTATCTTTAAAAAAAAAACAAATTAAAGCTGAAGCAAATATATCTACTAACACATTTAAAATAACAATTTCTTCTTCATCTAGCGTTTGCCCTTCTTCCGTAGCCAGTCATAAGCGTCAGGTTGAGCCTGATGTAAAGTTTCGAGACCTCCTTTCAATCTGGAGAGGTGGCAGTCGTTGACTATGTGGGTCATAGTCTGTCTGGAGCCGCAGGGGCAGTTCGGGTCATCTCTGGCTCCCCAGCGATGGAACATAGCGGCACACCGGCCATGGCCTGTTCGATAGCGATGGAGGAGGGCCCAATCATAACGTGCTAGGTCAAAGCCGGGTTGATGCTTGCAGGGGTCTGTGATGAGGTGTTTGTCTTTACCTCAGCTGACTGCCAACTAAAATCCATTATATACTGACAAAAGGAATATCCTAATAATTTCAAAATTTAAGTTATATGAAAAATAGAATTAAAATATTTTCAAATATCATTAATATTCTGCTTAGTGGAAGACACCTGGAATCTTATATACTTGCTTCTGTTCTCTGATACCTCCTGAGATCTTTAATTCTGTTTTGGAAACTGCTTCTTTATAAGATAGGATAAAAGGAAAAAGCAGTAATAGATATTAAACTTCCACATCAGAGAATCTTTATATATATTCACAAAAAGAACTGAAAATTATGGTTTCTGTGTGTGTCAGAAAACATGAAGATTATCAGTATTTGCCTTCGCTAAAACTCAAATCTCACTCTCTTCACCCACACCCCATATCCTCTTAGTACATACCATGCAGCTTCTCAAATGCCTTCTCAGCGATAACAGAAGGCTTGCTGAAGCCCATACTCTGAACTGAAAGGCATATTAAATCATCAGATATTTCAGAGTCCACAAAGACTAATTTAACTTAGCTGCTTCCTCTCTTCCACTTTCTCTCTTATTTTTTCTCTAATTTTTATCTTCCCAAATACTGTCTAATTTTTTTTTTTTCTGATTAACAGCAGCTGTTTATTCCCATGTTGGCTATGCTTCCCACCAACCCTCCACCCCCAGAAATGGCACCAAGCCAGTCTTCTCTCCTGACCTCAGGAGAGGTAAAACTTTTTGGATTCTTTTCACTACTAAATTCTTTCTGTATTTGAACTCCTCACTAGAGATGTTAGGAAAAGTGAAGTAGATGGAAAGTGTACAGTTTGTAGACCCTTTTTCAATACTTTTGGCATAGTTGAGAATAAAATGTTTCAGTTATCACTAATAAAAGATAATTTGCATATTGTAGTACAATATACATTAGGATATCCTACAAAACGAATGAATTTGCAATGTCCTCAAGAGACTGTTTTATTGCCCAGTCCTTAATAGTATACATACAGATTGTATCAAATTACCGCAAATATTTCTCATCAAAGAAATGACTGAACGACCTCTCTCTTCCAACTATCCCGTTGTAACAGCTAGCCTTTACTACATAATACACCACCTTAAAATGTTAGCTTGTGACTCTGTAGGCCAACAGTTTGGGCTAAACTCAACTGGCTCTTTCTCCTGGGCTCAGCTGGTCTTATGCAGTCACACTCAACTAGGGAGACTGATTTCTGTAAACCACGGTCTTATCCAGGAGCTAGTCCAACATTTGCTTGTCAGAATTTTGCAACAGAGAAGATAAGTAAAAACTCTCTTGAGGCTTGGACTTGGAATTTGTATACTTCTGCCATGTTATATTGGCCAGGGCAAGCACAAGGCCAACCCAGTATGAAGGGTCCGGGTGGGAACCCATATCTTTTTTTGTTGTTGTTGCTATCACGGGGCTGGGAGCCTATAGTACAAATCCACTGCTCTTCATGACCATTTTTGCCATTTTGCTGTTGTTGTTGTCATTACTGTATTGTTGTTGTTGTGGGACAGGACAGAGGAAAAATGAGAGAGGAAGGGAAGACAGAGAGGATGAGAGAAAGATAGACACCTGCAGACCTGCTTCACCACTTGTGAAGTGATCCCCTCCTGGAGGTGAGGAGCTGGGGGCTTGAACCAGGATTCTTGTGCCTGTCCTTGTGCTTTTACACTATGTGTACTTAACCCACTGAACTACCACCTGGCCCCCATGAACCCATCTCTTGATGGGAAGAACTTCCAGCTAATATGATAAGGTTTTATATGTAGAAGGAAGAAGAAGAAAATCCCCCACCTTTTTTTTTTCAATCTACTATAACCATTTCATAACATCTAGCAAGTCCGTTTAAACTATAACCACAAAAAGATTATACAGATGTGGAACCAGAAATAGGAAAATGTGTAGGAGAATATCTAAATATATAAGGAAGGACACTTATCGTCAGTGGTGATAGGTAGAGATTAAAAAAAAACAAAAAAGCTGAGTGCTGAAGAAAATAAAGTGTACTTGGATCGCTATTGTTTAGTTATATGGAGTATAATAGGGGCAATGAGCAGTGAAATTGAGAAAAAGAAACCTTGGGCAGAATTCCACGCGAGTTCTAAGAGAAAAGATTATTATTCTATAGAATAATTTTGCAGGCAAAGCAGTACGTTGCATGTACGTTGCACAAGAATTTGATGAAACCTGTGAAACATAACTTTTAATTCTATAAATAAGAAACTTGCTTTCTGTATAGATAGGCTGGTCAGTTTGACTATCCTTCCTTCTTTTATGTATCTGCTGAGGCCTCCAGTTTGCAAAGTGTGTTATTCTCTCTCTCCTCCTGATCACTGTGCTTGGGTGGACACTAAATGGTTCATGTCTGGAGGCTGCTCTGACAGTCTCCCAGAGCCTTTCTGTCTCTGTCATTTCTTCTTCCTGTACAACAGCAAGAATTTAATTCTGAAAATATCATCATACAATTATACTCACCTTGAAAATTTACTGTTTTGTTTAGACTACTGCCAATCAAGAGATATTTATTCTGCTCATAATGTGCTAGATATTGGATGAACAATGAATTTGTTATGTAGAAATATGTTCTCATTGAATTCCTTTTAACCACTTCAAATAAATTCCTCATCTATTAATACCCCAAGCATGATACTGTGTTATCCCTTCTACACATATGCAATACTACATGGGAGTGACTCTAGCCATGCAGCCAATTACTTTATTATGCAACTACCAAATTAACAACAAAGTAGGCTGCAAGGTCTGAGAAGTTGTAATTTATTCTGTTTGCTCTCTTGATTCCAAGTAAAAGGGTTTTCAATTATTCCTCATTCAAAAATACATACCCCAAGAATTTGGGTCTTCCAAATATGGGAAAGGGGTATAAATATTGTTGACTATAAACCCCATTGATTTGATCTGATCTGGGGCCAATATTCAGATTAGGAATGTGACCTCTGCATCCCTGTAGATCTGAGCTCACATTCTTTGGTCATCAGTAGGAACATTCCAAGCTACCCCAATATCAGGACCCATCTTCCTCAGGTGTAGCATAGAGTAATGTTGTCCAGCCTTCCTTCGGAGGATGGAATATTCTCTACCAATGTTGATCCGGCACTACATATATTAACTATATCTGTAACTATATCTGAAGATAAGAATTAAAAGAGATAATTAAGTTACAGTAAGTCCCTTAAAGCGAGGCTTTAACCTAACAGAAATGATATCTTGAAGTTGGAATTGCAAATTCCTTAACTGTGAAGAAATACGTTGATATTATATAAATCATTCCATCAGATCTATTTTTATTTAGCAATCCAAACTGACTGTTTATGTTTAAAAATAAATGTAATATTACTCAGCTCTTCCTTTGCCTCATTCTTGATGGAACGTGAAGGAATTAAGTTAAGGGAGATACACCAAAAAGGTAACCACTAATACTGGATGATCTCACCTATATGCCTGCCCCAATAGGGAAAGAATGAGACAGGCTGGGAGTATGGATCGACCTGCCAACACCCAGTGGAGAAGCAGTTACAGAAGCCAGACCTTCCACTTTCTTCATCCCACAATGATCCTGGGCCCATGCTCCCAGAGCGATAAAGAACAGGAAAACTTCTAATGGAGGGTATGGGATACAGAACTCTGATGGTGGGAATTGTGTGGAACTTTACCTCTCTTATCCTAAGTTCTTGTTGATCATTATTAAATACATTTAAAAAATCAAAGAGAGAAAGGGAAAACACAAAGTAAGTTTTATACAGGATATGGTTTATTGTAACAAAGCAAAGGACTTTGGGTAATCAAGGGAAGGGTGAGTAAAGGGGGCTCTGGAATTCTGGAGTGGAAAAGAGTTTAAGTTGAGAGTAAAAGTGTTCTGTAGACATCTATCAGGGGGTCTTGAGGGTGGCCCTGGTGCAGCGGTAGCTCAGGTTAAGAGCACCTGGCGAAGAGCAAGGACCAGCACAAGGACCAGCGTAAGTATCCCGGAGTAAGGATCCTGGTTTGAGCCTTTGACTCCCCACCTACATGGGGGTCACTTCACAAGTCATTTCTCTCCCCCTCTGTCTTCCTCTCCTCTCTCAGTTTCTCTTGTCCTATCCAACAGCAACAACAGCAATAACAACAATAACAACAAAATGGGAAAAATGGCGACCAGGAGCAGTGGATTTGTAGTGCAGGCACTGAGCCCTGGCAATAAACATGGAAGCAATAAATAAAGAAATAAATTTTTTACAAAGGGGGATATGAGAGGTTATACTGTTTCAACACCACAGAGGAAACCACTAACACCTGCCTCAATAAAGTGAATAATTTGAAAACAAGTTTAGTAGTGGTGATAAAAAAGTTTAATTGCCTTTTTAAGTTTATCTGTCTATACTTCCAATATCTGTCACTCGCATATTATTATTACATTAGATCCATAAGGACAAGGCCTAGTGTATTTATTTCACTTCTTTATTTACAAAGTCTAGACTATAAGTTATTATAAGGAGGTTTCATTAATGTAAATAACATGAATATTTAAATAAGTAAGTAATCAAAAATGTATCCTGGCTTCTTATTCCTTCAGTATATTTGTACTACCACCGTAACAAGACTGCTTTCATTCCCTGGTAGTCTCTGTCTCAACCTAAAAATGTCCATAGGAAGGGTTTCTAGGCTTTCAGAAATCAGAAAGTAAGAATATAGGCCTTCCTTTGCCTCCTTATTTATTTTTTCAAGGTAAATCTATTAAATGACCACTGTACTAAGATGACTATTCAAGATTTCAGGTAGGAAAATGAAATAACACAAAGAAAGAAGTGCTGTTTCATATTACTCTGCAGTTTTTGGAGATTCAAAAGATAAGATTGAAGGTGTCTTCGCAATAATTAAATGCTTATCCTGAGATAGAAAATTGTAGATATACACAACAGCTTTTGCTGTGTGGAGAAAAAAAAAGTGTGTTGCTAAGACTAGAACCTGTTTCTTCTTTTCTGTGTCTTTTCTTGTTCTTGAAAGCAAAAAATTTCACCAAGTTACTTGCCCAAACTGAAAATGGCCAGAACTTCTATGGCCAAATGCTAATAAGCAACACATACTAAGGCTACAGTTTTCTTGTGTCTAGCAATCTTTTTTTGTTTGTTTGTTTCCTGACTGCATTTAAAGTGCAACACTGACTTATTTTTCCAGCTTTGGAAGGATTTGGTCATTCTCCTAGAAGAATGAGCTTTTGAAATGCAGGGAACAGATGAGACATGGTGTAATAGTTCTTACAGTATCAAGAGTTCTGGCAAGTGGTTCTAGGGGAAATAACAACCTAATGCCATTAACACCTGCCAAATTTTCGGTCAACCAATGTGCCAAATACTTGACAGAACAGTGATGAATGAACAATGAGAATGTTTGAAAAACATTAAAAGTTACTTTATTCTGAGATCTGTTCAGCACAGAGGAAAATATAACTTGATAGATGAGAACCCAGTTTAAGAAAGAGAAAATCACATAGCTACAATTCCTTAGTAGTATAATAAATAGAAAGACAGATTCTTTTTTTTAGGAACATATGAGGTTAGACCTGACCAGGGCTGCACTTCTGGTTTGGTGTGATGCTGAGTCTTGGTCTCTTGTCAGGGTTACTCAAAGAAGCAAGGACTACTTTGGGAACTGGCTCTATATGAATGCTCACTGTGCAGGGAACTGACCAAAACAAATATATTACTTTCTTGCAACAAACAAACTTCTTAGGTTACTCTAGAATTCAAAGGGATTTATAGGATAACAGAAAACAGGAAAAGAAAGTCTTCTTAAGGAATTAGAATCATAGCTCAGTTTTTCCAAGAACCAAGCTAACTACTAAAGGTACATATTTTCAATCTAAATCAAAACAGGAATAAAATCTTTAAAGAAAAATCTTCCCTACAAATACCAATAAATGTGGTTTTTTTTCTATGCTATCTTGCGTTTACTCCCCATAAGGCAAAAGATATCATCTGAATCCATTTTTATCACCCTTTCTGATTAGCATGTAGAAGGAAGGTAACAGATAAGAGGGTGCTGCACACTTTCCGTGGAAGTCTAACATCCTTTCCACTCTGTGCACCTCATCAATATGGAGGAACCATGGTGTCAGAGGGAGGATTACATTCTGAGGGAAAGGAAAACATGAGGCTGCTTACTCTGCTTTAAAGCCTGAAAATGACATAAATAATTCAAAGCATAGATTATTAACTTGTTCATAAAGTTAACTTGTCCTAGAAATCCAGCATGATAGTTTAAATGAAAAAAAAATTCTCAAAGAGAATCAGAAAACAAGGGAAACACAGAGTTCTATTTTCCGAAAAGAGGTTTTAAATCTTTATGTGTATTTTTATTATAAAACTCATGCAAGTTTCCTATATACAAGTTTTGAAATAATATAAGAAAGTATAAAGTAGAACATGAAATAATCTTATCCTATCTTTATCACTTCTGAATGCATTTTTCTTGGCATAAGAACTGCTAAAAAATCTGATGATTAGCCTTATTCAAATAACTCTATGAATTTACAAACAAACCCCATATTCAATTGAATTACAGTAGTTATGCTATAGAAATTTTCTATTTTTATTTAGAAATTTATCATGGACATTTTTTAAATCATAATATTTAGAGCAAATACATGACAAAATTACTTTTAGCTGATCTGATATTCTAGAGTAAGTACTAGAGTAGTAATTAATTCATAAACTGCAGGTTTTCCAAATTTCCACATTTAAAAGAACATAAATACTACTCTTTTTAAAAAATATTTTATTTATTTTTAATGAGAAAGATAGGAGGAGAGAGAAAGAACCAGACATCACTCTGGCACATGAGCTGCTGGGGATCAAACTCAGGACCTCATGCTGAGAGTCCAAAGCTTTATCACTGTGCCACCTCCCAGACCACCATAAATATTACTCTTAAACATGTGAATATTTGCTGTCCATTATTTTATCTTTAAGTACTTATATCTAAAATTGGGACTTATAGTTCAAATGGACTTACTAATCAGGGTAAATGGAAGGTGATGACAAATTGTTTCCAAAGTAATTTATATACATAGAGTAGTACAAACTGAATAATATGTTATTTTATCTCTTGAAAACCAGATAGTAGAAAATTTACACCTTTTGATTATGTTACTCTTATATGTTCTGTTAAAAATATCACATTTTATATTTTATGTTGGGTATTTGCATCTTCTACTCCATAAATTGCCAAAGCATAGCTCTGTACTTTTAAAAAGAAAATAAACTTTTTTCTTTTTTAAATATTTATTTATTTATTCCCATTTGTTGCCCTTGCTGTTTTATTGTTGTTATTGATGTCGTCGTTGTTGGGTAGGGTAGAGAGAAATTGAGAGAGGAGGGGAAGACAAAGAGGGGGAGAGAAAGATAGACACCTGCAGACCTGCTTCACCGCTTGTGAAGTGACTCCCCTGCAGGTGGAGAGCTGTGGGCTCAAACTGGGATCCTTACGCTGGTCCTTGCGCTTTGCGCCACGTGTGCTTAACCCACTGTGTTACTGCCCAACTCCCAGAAAAAAACTTTTTTTTTTTGAATTCCTTTTCTTTAAAGAATACAAGTTTATTTATATATTGACATTGGATTTAATGTTATGAATGTATTTTGCTATTAATAATTTGGGAATGTCTTTGCTCATGTGGGATATAGTAAAATGAATCCACGTGTGTCAAATTTATCAATCTAAGTTTAGACTAAATTTAAGCTATATCTCATTTGAATATTTCTATGTTTGGATATTCTAAAAAATATTTAAGCCTTTACTTTGGAACTCATGCTAGAATCAAGTTTAGGTAAGAATAAAACTTCATTTTCTTTCTTTTTCTCTTGGTTAAAGATAGAGAGAAATCAAGAGCAGGGGGATGTAGAGAGGGAAAGAAAAAGAGTTTCATCTGCAGTGCTGCTTCATCACTTGTGAAACTTCCCCCATGGAGAGGGACTTGGTCTTGATCCTGTGTCTTTGCACATGGTAACGTGTACATTCAGCCACCTGCACCACCACCACCAGGCTCCAAAACTTCATTTCCTAATGGCCATGCACTTGTTCAAATATTAGTTATTAAATAAGTATAATTTCCCCACTGGTAAGCATGCACTATTCATTATATGTGAAACCCCCCAAAAGCTTGACTTTATCTCTTGGTTATTCAACACCATTAGACTATCTAGTCTTACAGTTACTACAATATAGTAACTATTGTTAATTTATAAAAATAAATCTGATCTGAATATTTCCTCCTTACTATTCTTCCATTTTTAACTTCTTTGTTTTTTTTTATTTAAAAAAAGTTGTGAGTCACATTGGTATTTCATTGAATTTGAAGATTAAATATAGTTCATATCATCACTGTATTAAATCTATGAAGAAAAGCATAACAATGATGCTTTTATCCCTTTAAGTAAAAGGTATATTATTTCTCAATCTTGTGGTTTATTATTTCTTTAAAGAGGTGTTATGTGTTTTTATATTCCTGAAACAATATTTTTTATTTTTATAACTGAATATTTTAATTTAATCATGCTACCTAACTGCTTATTAAAATGTATATGGTAATTTCAAAAATATTTATTTATTATTTATTCCCTTTTGTTGCTCTGTTGTTTTATTGTTGTTGGTGGTGTTGTTGTTGTTGGATAGGACAGAGAGAAATGGAGAGAGGAGGGGAAGACAGAGAAAGATAGACACCTGCAGACCTGCTTCACCGCCTGTGAAGCGACTCCCCTGCAGGTGGGAGCCGGGGGCTCAAACCAGGATCCTTATGCTGGTCCTTGCGCTTTGCGCCACGTGCACTTAACCCGCTGCGCTACCACCCGACTCCCTATGGTAATTTTTAATTAATACTCAATTGAAAAAAAATCCTCCTCCCAGCTGATTTGCCAGAGCTTCAAACCTGCATGAATCTAGTGCTTCTGATGAGCTCTTTATTTTTTTCATTCAGACACAGATAGAAACAGAGGAACACACACAACCAGAGAGAGAAAGAAAGAAAGAGAGAGACTCACAAAAGGCTGAGTGTACACACTAAAGGGTGAGCTAGTTCTAGATTCACAGAGCTCCTTAATCAAACATTTTAAATGTCAATAAATTAGATAAAAATTCAAATGCTACTATTTTCCTTAAGGCATGAAGTCATAATATATGATGCAATTAATCTTGAATGAAAACTTCAAGAGTGTAGGCAATTCATCCTAAGAGCCATATTATATGGCTGTCAGTGGGCTCTCAGTCAACATTTATAAAATGGATGAAAGATATCTCCCTTTTACAACAACTCATGCTTGTTAATTTTGAACACTTCCCCAAAAAGCAGACATCACTATTACATTTCTTACTGTAGTTACAATTTTCATGCGCTCTATTCTTCACGACACTTAAAGTTGGCATGAATATGTTTTCTAGTTGTGGGGCTATTTTAATTTATTCCTGTTTCTATAAGAGTTATTCTTCTTGAGTAGGAGATGGGTAATGAAAAATTTCAAATGTCATATCAACATATGTTGATGCCATCATCTGATTCCTCCTTTGACTTATTAATATGCTGAACATTATTAATGAATTTAAAAATACTGAATCCATTTGGATTTTTGGACTGAAGCCCATTCGGTTATGGCAAATTATCATTTTAATACAGAAGAAATGATATAGTGTTGGCCACCCATGGAGGCAGGCATCTTGAGATCTTGACTAGGAGACCACGGTGCCAGACCGTGTCATAGGCTGCTGTGAGATCAACAAAAACAGCACCCGTCTTTAAATTCTTCTGGGTGCATCTGGGTGACAGATGCAGATGGAGACTTGTCTCAAGTGGCCTCTCCCAGGGCTCTGTTCTGGCTCCTACGCTATTTAATATTTACATCAATGACCTCCCAGAAACTTCTTCAAGGAAGTTCATCTACGCCGATGACATCTGCTGTGCAACTCAGGCATCAAAGTTCGACATCCTTGAGGAAACACTCATGAAAGACATGTCTCTGATATCTGATTACTGTAAAAAATGGTGACTAATCCCTAGCACTGCAAAAACGGTATCATCTGTTTTCCATTTACACCATGCCTCGGCCTTGCGTGAGCTTAATGTGCAGCTTGGCGATACGAGAATCCGGCATGAAGCCCAGCCAGTCTATCTTGGCGTTACTCTCGATCGCACTCTGTCATTTCACGAACATCTCATAAAAACTGCAGCAAAGGTGGGCGCGAGGAATCACATCATTGCAAGACTGGCCAGCTCCTCATGGGGCGCGAGCGCTTCCACACTACGATCATCATCTCTGGCATTATGCTATTCCACTGCAGAATACTGTGCCCCAGTATGGTTCCGTAGCCCCCAGGTCCACTTGGTCGATTCCAAATTATATTCCTCCATGAGGATAATTTCTGGAACCATCCGTTCCACCCCAGTTCCATGGCTGCCAGTTCTTAGCAACATCGCCCCGCCAGATATTCGTCGGGATGCGGCATCATCTAAGTTCACTTCCCACGTCTACACTCGACCGGACCTTACAATATACGCGGATATCTTCCAATATACGCGTTCAACGCTTGGCGTCTCGTCACCCAATCTGGTCCCCTACGCCTACACTGAACTTCTCTGTTCCAGACTCTTGGAAACAGAGTTGGCAGTCAACTGAGGTAAAGAACAAACACCTCATCACAGACCCCTGCAAGCGTCAACCCGGCTTTGACCTAGCACGTTATGATTGGGCCCTCCTCCATCGCTATCGAACAGGCCGTGGCCGGTGGCCGCTATGTTCCATCGCTGGGGAGCCAGAGACGACCCGAACTGCCCCTGCAGCTACAGACAGACTATGACCCACATAGTCAACGACTGCCACCTCTCCAGATTCAAAGGAGGTCTTGAAACTTTACATCAGGCTCAACCTGACGCTGTTGACTGGCTACGGAAGAAGGGCAAACGCTAGAAGAAGAATTTTAATATACTGTTGAGTTATATGTGTTACTATTTCATCTAGGAATTGCATCAATATTTCTATGCATCAGTCTAGTTTTCTTTTCTGTACATTTTAATGTAAGCAATACAGGCTTCAGATTAAGTAGGGAGTTTATCCTCTTCCTTTGTGTTACTGAACATTTTAAGCAATATCATTTTTCACTTAAAATGACTTTCCTAATCTGCTAGTCCAAAAAAAAAAAAGTTACAGGGGTGGAGCCAAGATGGAAGCTTGAAGATGACTCCTGGCTTACTCTCTTCAAAGCAGCTGCTTAAAACCTGGGGGTTCTCAGTGAGGGCAAGATTTCCAGGCCAGTGGTGAATGAAGTATACAGGAGGGGCCAAAGTAGAACCAAGGCAGAGAA
Organism: Erinaceus europaeus; assembly: GCF_950295315.1. Lineage (NCBI taxonomy): Eukaryota > Metazoa > Chordata > Mammalia > Eulipotyphla > Erinaceidae > Erinaceus > Erinaceus europaeus. The sequence continues at coordinate 53,557,727 of NC_080180.1, read as the reverse complement.
TCACAAGTCACATATAGGCTGGAAATGGGCTCCTGGGATAAAGGATAAAGCAGATACAGTAACTACTGTGAATTTCAACTTCTCCCTCTGCACTATACCCCTCACTGCAGAAGGGAAATGGAACCAGCTACCAACAAGGATGTCCTCCTGTGGAGTCAATCTCATTATCAAGATTTCAAACTTAGCAAGGAGTCACCCAAAGGTGTTCCCCTCCAGAGGTTACACAGGCTCCATTGATGAATATGTGTGCCAGATCAAATCAATATTAATAATAACAATTAACAGTTAACAATATTTATATACTTTTCCCACAATTGGGAGCTACTCTCTTCCTTAATCCAACTTTATAGTCCTCTTTCTAACTCTGATACTATATCTCCTCAGACAATACCTTTGATCCACCTGCATGTTAACTATTTGGCTCAAGCAAAAAGTAGTAAAGTCATAACCTAAAATAGACCTACTAGCTTTTTCCAAAATGGAGACCCCAAATTTCATCTAATATATTTTTGCCTTTAGGTTCCTGATTATTTAAATATTTTTTTCTTCTTTATATCTTAATGCTTTTTCAGCTACCACGTTGCAGATGCTACCATGATGCCAACCTGAAATTCCGGGGCTGATTACCTCACCAATGTGTCCTGGAACCACATTTCTCCAGAGCCCTTCCCCACTAGGGAAAGATAGGTCCTGAAACTGGGGCAGCATGGAACGTCCCTACTCATGACCACAGAAAATGAGCTCAGATCTAGAAGGATGCACAGGTCACACAGGCTCCTAAGCTGAATATGTGCCCCAGGTCAGATCAAATTGATGGGGTTTACAGTCAACAATATTTATACAACTTTCCCATATTTGGGAGCTACTCTCTTCCCTGATCCAGCTTTCTGGTCCCTTTTCCAGGCATGACATCTTCTCCCCCGAGACATTAACTTGGATCCACCTGCATATCAGATTTCAGGCTCAGGGAAGAAAAAATAAAATAAATAATAATAAAATAAAATGAAACTAGTATAGCCACAGGCCCTTTGGAATATAACTAAAATCTGCCTACTAGCTATCTACAAAATCGAGACCCCCCCCCCCAACTCTTCATCTGCAATTCTCCAGCCTTTAGGTTCATGATTAGTCAACAACTTGTTTGGCTTTATATGTTAACTCTCTTTTCTGCCATCAGGTTCCAGATGTTAGCATGATGCCAACCAGACTTCCCTGGACAGACAACCCACAAATGCGTCCTGGAGCTCAGATTCCCCATAATCCTGCCCCACTAGAGAAAGAGAGAGGCAGGCTGGGACTATGGATCGACCTGCCAATGCCCATGTTCAGCAGGGAAGCAATTACAGAAGCCTGACCTTCAACCTTCGGCATCCCACAATGACCTTGGGTCCATACTCCCAGAGGGTTAAAGAATAGGAAAGCTGGGGGTCAGGCGGTGGCACAGTGGGTTAAGTGCATGTGGTGCAAAGCGCAGGGACCGGCGTAAGGATCCCGGTTCGGACCTGGGTAAGGATCTGGGTTCGGCCGGGCTTACCACCTGCAGGGGAGTCGCTTCACAGGCGGCGGTGAAGCAGGTCTGCAGGTGTCTATCTTTCTCTCCCCCTCTCCGTCTTCCCCGCCTCTCTCCATTTCTCTCTGTCCTATCCAACAACGAACAACATCAACAATGGCAATAACAATAATCACAACGAGGCTACAACAAGGGCAACAAAAAGGGGGAAAAATGGCCTCCAGGAGCGGTGGATTCATGGTGCAGGCACCGAGCCCAGCAATAACCCTGGAGGAAAAAAAAAAAAAAGAATAGGAAAGCTATCAAGGGAGGGGATGGGCTATGAAGTTCTGGTGGTGAGAATTGTGTGGAGTGATACCCCTCTTATCCTATGGCTTTGTCAGTGTTTCCTTTTTATAAATAAAAAATTATCTGTATTTATTTATTGGATAGAGACATCCAGAAATCAAGAATGAAGGGGAAATAGAGAGAGTCCTGCAGCACTGCTTCACCACTCAAAAAGCTTTTCCTGCAGCAGGTGGGGACCTTGGTTTCTTGCACATTATAACATGTGCATTCAACCAGGTGCACCACAACCTGTCCCCACCCTTTTTAAAATTATCTTCAAAATGATAGCATTTTGTAGCTGTAACATTATTTTGGTTATTTTATGTATATGAAATATAAAATATTTATGCTTTGACATGTATCCAGAGAATTATATGCTACATTAAACTTTCATCTAGAAAAAATACATTTCTCAAAAAACATCCTTTACTACTTAAAACTTTTCCAAATGTATCTTACTTTTCTTATTCCAAAGCACTTGCTTTACTGATGAGATTGAAAAAATTGTATTTATTGCCTATTTCAGTTTCTTATGGATCCAGTTTCTATTTCTCCCATACTTGGAGAATCCAGAAGTATTTAAGGAAGGAGGGAGAAAGCCATAGAAAGAGAGTAGCGAAAGGGCACATAGGAAGTACAGGATCTTCCCCTGTTGACTGAAAACCATTTTCCCCAGGACTATGCTTTTTCTGCCATGTCCATGCCCCCTCCCCCACCCCAGCCCTTGAGAACAGGTCTCATCTATACACCTTTTCCTCTCTGATCATATATATACTTACTCTCTCTCTCTCTTCACTGGCTGAGGCTCAAGCAAGCAAGAAAGGAGTCATTCAACACTTAGACTCTGAGTTGTACATAGGGGAATTCTTCTTGAGAATAAATCATAGAAGGCTATTGGTAATGGTACATCACATTTTAAAGTAAAATTAGAAGAGTTAATATATATATATATATATATTAACTCAGTCTGGGTAATACTGAGGGCATCTTGGGCATCTAGAGCATTGCAAGTAAATATAAATGCAAAAAAAAGAGAGTCAGGGTTATGCACTAATATTAGGCAAATACATTTATCATAAAGAAAACCTAATTCATGAAACATTATAAATAAATTATTTAAACAGAAGATGTAATTGTGATGGGATTTTAATCAATTCTAAAATTTCAATAGATAAGCAAAAAAGGTAGAAGAACTTGAAACTTAAGAAACAAGAAACATAGTTACTAGAAAAACCATGTCAGTGAAGCAGGGACTAAGGTGGGAAAGAGCAATATGAAGGAGTGGTTCAAAGAAAGACAATAGGGGCGTGGGCTGTAGATTATAAAAGTGTTTTTTTTTTATTTCTTTATTTATTGGATAGAGATAGCCATAAATAAATAATAGAAATAAATAAATAATAGAAATAAATAGAGATAGCCAGAAAGAGGGAGGGGGGCCACAGAGGGAGAAAGACAGAGACACCTGTAGCCCTGCTTCACTACTCGTAAAGCTTTCCCCCTGCAGGTGGGGACTGGGCTCGAACCCCGGTCCTTGCACATTGTAACACATGTGCTCAACCAGGTGCACCACCACCTAGCCCCTAAATTACAAAAGTTTGATCAGCAGTGCTCATGGCATGTTGAAATCTCAAAAGATTCAAACTGAACTTTATTTGGAGTGAGCTCCTTGTTGCTCATATGTTCAACGACTGAAAATAAGCTGATCTGAGTCTAAAAAGTAAAGTCAAGATGAGGAAAGTCATATATAAATGTTCAGTAGAATGGGGGGAAGGGTAATGGTTTTGAAAGGCAAAGGAGAATAAGAAAGAGATCACCTCCTGTGATCAAAATATAGGAGAAAATAATGTACTGGAACTTGACCCTTCCCAAAAGGAAGTTGAATGCCACAAGATAGGGGCAGGGTTAGCAGATTACAAAAGAGATAGAAGCACGCAAGTGCCTAGCCCCAGTCATAACCCTAGAGATAAGGGGAAAAAACAAGTTAGAGTAGATAGTCTCTTGAGATTTGATTTGTATCGTAGTACAGAAAGTGAAGTACTTTCTCCTTCAGAACTCCTCTTTGTAGATTATACTATAGATTGTCTTTGAAGTATATCATGAATAGAAGCAAATGATGATCTACGCCATCTTTGTTTTTTCTAAATTGTAGTAAATATTCTGAAACAAATATTCTCTGATGCTTTAGATTAGAGTTCCTGAAATGTTCAGTGGTTCTTCAATTTTGCTTGAAGGTAAATAACTTGACAGTTTTGGTCTACAGTGTTGATGTGAGATGTTTTCCTCAATAACATTTTAGGGAGTAAATATAGTATAAAGGCAGAAATTTTAAACTCAGTATCTTCTAGTTGAAATGAGTTATTAAATATATAATAAAGGCCAGTGTGAATCTCTAGTGATTAATAGATACTTTCATACACATTTAGAAAATCAAAGTCGCCTTAGTTCTATCTAATCACTATACTGATAAAGTTTCCGAAAGTCACATTAATTATATATATTGTATGTAATATATATATATAGTATATAACGTCAATAGAAACATTTAGTATGTGTACCTTTAAATTATCAAGAATATGTCTACTCATATTACCAGTCAGTAGCATGTACTGAAATCTCTAAGAATTGTTTAGAATTAGTAGGTGTACCTGAAAAGAAGAAAATCATGCTTATTAGAACTCTTTTACTTTGAATGGTGCAAGCTGGGGTGCTGATAGATATTCTTTAAAACATTGTAAGATTTCACAACAATCTCTGTCACCTAGCTATTCTCCTTTATTCTATACTGAATTTCAATCTGTAGCATATTCTCTTTAAATGGAATGCCATAGTTATGTGAATATTTGAACAGGTGTTGGTATTAAAATTAGAACAAGAAAATGAAAAAAAGGAGGGCTTATCACATCTCAATCCACATTAGCATGAAACACAATGACATTTATTTTTTGTTTGGGATGGAAGGATTGTATGGAAATTTGACCTATTAGTGCAGTGTTTTAATTAGTAGAATCACAGACTTTAATATATGTCAATGACCACATCATCTTCACTATGAAAACAGCAAAGGGATATGAAAATATATTTGCTTTGAAATGAAGTGAGAAAAAATTAGAAAAGAAAAGCTAAAAATCTAGTAGTCTATAACTATTTAAAATAGTAATTATCTTTCATTAACAAATTTTTTTTGTATAGTACCAAGGAGTCAATTAGACTCTTGCAGCCCTCTGAAGATATTTACCAAATTCATAGTAACCCACAAACCATTGTATATATGCCCAGATGCTTTCAGAGGGCAGTAGAACTCTCAAGATAAGAAAGGACAATGTAATCTCAGTGATATAAAACTCGAATTTTTTTTTTACAATATGACAACATAAAACATTGGATTTCGCTCACCAAAATGGAAATATTTTTATATAAAATCACCTTTATTACTTCTAGCTAGAAATTATACTATTAAAAGCATATTTACATGAATGGGTTTAATTTTAATATGTCTTATGTAGGCCCTTAGATAAATTCTGTATTTTCATGAAGAAAATAAATGTGGTAATTTTAATAAAAAAGAGGGTATTTTTTTTTTCTGAGCATATAAATATAACTGAGAAAAAAAGTCCTAGTATGGGAATCTCTATAGAAGATAGTTGGTTAGGTCTTCTATTGATGCAAGATACGGCAACTTTTCATAAATACATGGAAAACTCAACAGATTGAATCAGGTTTTCCCACAGAGCTCCCTCAAACTTGGACCACGCCCAACATTAAATGTAAAGCTGATGACAGAGCTACAGTGTGTATGACAGCAAGCACTCTTGCATAGTTGGCTTGGTGAATTTCTGTCTTACATAAAAAGGTAGATTGTGTCATTCAATATGTGTCCAGTTTATTAAATAATTCAGGAGCTCTAAGTCCTCTCAATCATTCTGCTTATTAATCTACGTTGTAAAAGTTTATCCATCTTATTGAATTTCTTTTGTTCAGTGCAATTGTAGAACTTCTCCAGAACCCCCTGTTTTCTTTCTTTGGGAGAGGAAAAGCTTTGAAATGATTAGAACATGGTGAAAAACAGAAAAGAAATTTTTATCACTATATTCTCTTCTTCTCATCAGATATTTTATGAATATCTCCAAAACAAGACTGAGAGGATGGATTTTTTCAATAAGTGACATTTCCTACCAGATAAACCCAATTTAAACAGGATATCCTCATCTCTCAATTGCTTAACAGGAACACTCTCTCTAGATTAAAGAACAAGAGAAAAAAATTAAAAAAAGACCATATGTTTCTTGGAATCAGAAACAAAGGAATTGGTGGGAAGTTATCAGAGATAAAGGGAAGGTGCAGAAGTGTCTTTAGACTTTTCTCTGAAGAAACATGTCATAACAGATTTAGGAAACAATAATCCAAGCTGCAGAAACATGTTTAGCTAGTGAAAGGAGAATACATTTTTCTAACCATGAAGTTATTTAATATTTAGTTCTGTGGAGCAAAAAGTTTATAGGGGAAATACTTTGGCTTCCCTGCTAATTCCCTGAGGATGCCTCTTCAACTCTGATTTTAACATATACCACTGAATCTGGGAATGGGAATGATTTTCATGGCTTTTATGAGAATTTGTAATATTTTCTTTTTCTCATCTGAGTATGTGAATCATTAATTTCCCCCAAAGAAGTAGGGAAATATTCACAGATAGTATTTAACAAGTATGTCTTCATTCTGAATTCACTTAGAAATCACATTTGCTTGGTATCACTGCATATGTAATTAATAAAAAATAAACTAAATTTAAAAAGAAGAGCAACAATAAACTGAAAATGACATATGTGTGTGTGTGTGTGTGTGTGTGTGTGTGTGTGTGTGTATTTTAGTATAAAATGATTGTACTAGTGATTCTCATTGGGTATTTCATCTAGTATTGTTAATGGGTAGTCTGAGTGTTATCATTACTAGCCAATATCATATAGTAGTGATTTTTATTTACTAACTAACATTTATCAAGTGACTTTTATATACTAAACAACATATCAGGAGCCAAGGGAAGAGATTATCAAGAAAAATATAAAATACAGTATGTTGTAACTATTTTAGTTACTATTTAACCTTTTTACAAATAGTCATTTAAGTACCTAAAATGTAGAGAAACTATGGCTAGTTGCTGCCATCTGTAAAGTGATTAAGGAAGACATGACTGATGCTTCCACAGATCATACTACATGGCAAGAGGAGTCAGTTCAAAATAGTTCCAATGATTTGATAACATTTGAAAAAGGAGTATAGATTACTAATACAAGTATATAACTGACCAACCAAACTATTCAAAGTAATCAAAGAATGAGGAGGAAGGGTGGAGTTGAGTTTTGGAAAGGCTGAATTTCAAAAAGAGTTGAGTTCTCAAGATAATAAAATCAGATAAATAGTCTTATTAACATGAGATAAGAACAATTCTAATCATTCTGGAGTTAGAGCCTCCCAAACCAGCAGAGTACACTAATATAGAAGCTAAGATAAGTGGGCAATGAGGTCTGAAGGAGTTCACAGTGCAGGGAATATAATTCCTGATGCTGCTAGAGTACCATGGTTACTGAAGTTTTCATATGTGGTCAGTTGTAGTGGAGAAAGACAGAAGAGACACTCTTGTCTATGCAATAACTCTAGCCTTTACAGTATGGGAGATAGTAATTAGAAGGGTTTTAAAACAGATTAACTCAGTCAGCAGTATAGGTCACTAGGGAGGGTGTTTGCTTTGACATGCACATAAACCACATTTGACACCCCCCCCCCCCCACACACACACACACACACTATACTGAAGGGAAGCTTTGGTGCTATGCTGTCGTTTCCTCTGTGTGTGTGTGTGTGTGTGTGTGTGTGTGTGTGTGTGTGTGTGTGTGTGTCTTTCTGAAAGAAACTAGCCTGAAGGAGTATGGAAAAGGAGTGTGAGGGAGTATCAAAGGGAAAGAGAGGAAGTGGGGGAGAGGGGAAGGGGGGAGGGAGGGGAAAGGAAGTGAAGGGGAGAGGGAGTGAAGGGGAAAGGGAGAGGGAGAGAGGGAGAGAGGAAGAGGGAGAGGGAGATAGGTAGGTAGGTATGGCTAACTGCTGTAGTAACTACAATGTCCTATACAACTGAAAGGTTAAAGTTTGGGTTAGAACAGATCTCACAGTACTTCTCCAGTGAGAACCCTTGGGTAAATACAGTTGAGAACAAAAGGTGAGCCTGCAAATCCCCCTGAAATAATCAGACTGACTGAACACATTTTAATAGAAATGCCAACCTCCCATAGTTAGAGACCATATAAATGTCTCACTTGATGGAAATAAGTCACAAAATGATGCCTGCCCCCTGAAATCATTCCCCATCTCTCCTTCAGCGCTTCTTTTCTCATGAAATAATTAAATCATCAACATATTCTAAGATCAACATATTCTAATAATCTAATTTTAATGAGATCCTCATGATTTTGCATTTATACAGAATTGAATAAATCTGAAATTTGTGAAAGTATGGTTCTTTGGAATCATACCAAAGTTAATTACATTGACATCATATAATACATTGGAAAAATACCAAACTGTGCAACACTAAGATGTTATTTTTATGTAACCATGTAATTATAGCAGCCTGAAGTGGTGCTGAAAATCACTTTAAAGAATCTACCTTCTGCATGAAAAATGTCTCTTTTAAGTACTCTTGTTCTGGCAACTTCCATTAACTTTAAAGAATTTTTAATAAATATCACAAAATTTGTATCTTATGCATAGATTGCAACCAATACAAGTTATGCAAATTATTTTAGATCATATAAAACATTTATTATTTTAGATTTGTTCTAAATTCAATATTTTACAAAGAAAGAAAAAGTGGGGCCAGGAGGTGGCACATCAAGTTAAGCACACACTACAAAGTGCATAAGGTTCGAGCCCCCAGCTCCCCAGCTGCAGGGGGGTCACTTCATAAGCAGTGATGCAGGTCTGAAGGTGTCTATCTTTCTTTTGCCCTTTGCCTTCCCATCCCCTCTTGATTTCTCTCTGTCCTATCCAACAACAACAATAGCAATAACAACAACAACAACAACGGCAACAAAATGGTCTCCAGGAGCAGTGCATTTGTAGTGCAGGCACTTAGCCCCAGCAATAACTCTGGAGGCAGAGAAAGAGAGAGAGAGAGAGAGAGAGAGAGAGAGAGGACTGAGATTAGAGTCTAGTGGACAATAAATACTTGTTCATTTACCTACACACACAGATCCCTCTCAAAAACTATTCCATTTCATATTCCATAATTAATTATATTGTCTTCTTAAACATTCAAGTGTCTATATTTGTTTTCACAGAATCCTAACTTCCTGAGAAGTGGTCCCTCCATTTAGGAACACACTGTGCTTCACAATAAGCCCATTTGAAATTGACTATGCTGACCACTCTGTGCTGCTACTAGAGCCCATCATCTCAGTACAGTGGTTATCTTCTAACTTCTAACTTGGCTCACTGCCTCTCTCTCTGCAGACTCTACATAGTACCCATAAGGACCACCTTAAGTATGGGTCCAGTGATGTTAAATTATCATTCAATTCCCCCACGATGACATTCATGCCACCAAATTCTCATGACAGTATCCCCCTGACTCTCTCTCCCCCCTAAACACCTTTAACCTCATTATCTATTGTGTGTAGTTGGCTCCACTGCACCTCAGGCTTGCAGGCCTCCTTACTACCCCCATGTCACAGTAAGTGTATGCTTTTCCTTTAGTCTTTGGACTACTTGTTCTCATTCTATCAAAGAGCATTTACCCAAATACCCGAATAAACACCCTTTCTGAACGCAGCTCCATAGACCACTCGGCCACCCTGACTTTCTCAGAAACATCATCTCGAAGTGTGGTCAACACTCCCTTCTAAGGCCAATTTCATCACACAAGTTAGTATGTCCCTCACTATAATATGACACCAGATAGCCAACTGTTGGGCTAGTGTGGGGTGCCTCTTCCCAGGCATATACTCTATGGGTTGGAGAGAACGCGACTGGAGCCAGCCTGCGCTGCTACTCACTCAGCGACGCGAGAGAGATGACTCAGGAATAGACTCATGGTGGTGAGGTAATTCAATTCTTTATTGATAAGAGAGCTAAGACTTTTGAATGTCGAACCTGGAAGTGGCAAGTCGGAATGGAAATGGCCAGGAAAGAGGTTGGAGAAAGGCAAAAAGAGGTTGGAAAAGTAGAAACTTCCTTAGAACCTTCGAGAGGATTTTAACTGGTAGGATTAATAATACCTTGCAGACAGGGAGAGTCTTAAGGGTAGAAAGAAGATAGATCAAAGGAATGGAATGGGTGGGATCTTTCAGGTAAAACAATGATTATGGAGATAATAAGTCTGATAAGATGAGAGGATGGATGTCCCCTCAAGTCAAGCCCTGCCAACATCAACCACATCCTCACAATTTCCAGACAGCCCATATAGTTGTTTTTTTTTTCAATTAATTAATATCTGTGCTGGGTTTTTTTGTATATAGATTACCTTTGAACACTTGAAAGTTGGTACTTTAAAAATAATTGTACTAACTATTATATTTACTGTTGAATGTAAAGCATTAATTCCCCAATAAAGAAATTTAAAAAATAAAAACAAAAATAAGTGTACTGCATTTCCCTTACTATAATGTAAACTACAGAGTAGTAGGATGCAGTCTTGTGCTCAATTGTGTACTGTATAGTGAACACTTAGTAGATGTGTAACAAGCATTTATTAAATTGAAGCTAAAAGACTAATTTTCTAATAAGTGATTATCCAGTTTGAATACAAGATATTACATTAAAAATGCTTAGAGTGGCACAAGAAGTTGCATAGTGTTAGAGCTCTGAATTTGTAAGTATGGAGTATGGTACTACATATTCCAGAGTGCTACAATGGTGTGCTTCTCTGTGTGTCTTTCTCTCTTTCTCACTGTATCTAATAAAATAAATTTAAGATACATGAGTAGAATCCGTACATTGATATTAATCAGTATATTAAAACTATAGTAATTTCAGAATAGGTAAATAACTATAACAATAAGAAATCAGAGTGCAGAGGTGTTGTAGCTATATAATTCAGAATTGGTATTTAGAATACTATCCTAAATGTAAACTTTCAATGTAGAATATTATCCTAAATGTAAATTACTCATCTTTGAAAGAGACATAAAACGGATGACTAAAGAATAAAGTGTTGTTAAGATGCTGAATGGCAGATAGTAGTTTGCAAAGTAGTCAACAGTAAGCTGCCCTAATCTATTCTATTTACACCTCAAATTCATGAAGAAACAGTTTTATTATTGTTTAAACAATTGTTAACTCTTATTGTGGTCTTACAAAGAACCTTATGTATAAGATCAACATCATTTTGTCACTCAGATTAAGTAGAAGCAGATTTGACCCAATACAAACAGAAACCTTTATGGCAACAATAGTGCTATTTTGTTCAAGATGAATTTTCCTTAGACTAATTATAAATGCATGCTCCCTTTATTTCTTTACCATGGGACTTTCTAATGATTAACTTCCTACTATGGGAAAATAGTGTATCAGAAAATATCTTTTGAACAACAAGCGTTGCTTAGAAAAATATACAGATAACTATGAGTGTTCCCAGTAAAAATTAACTTAAACATGAAAAATTTTAAACTTTAAATTATATATATCTAGATCTATCTATATATATATATATTATTTGCTAATTAAAGCAGAAAATCTGTTGAGCCTTTGTTATCCCTCTAGAGAAGTGAAAATGTACAAGTTAATATACTGTGACTGTGGAGCTTAAATACTATTAACAAGGGGGAAAAGTGAATATGATTCTAGGCTACCACCCATTTTTAGTAACTGTACTGCTAGCTATTATTTTCTCTATTGAAAGGGTACATTAAGATCTGATGTGCATGACATTGGGGGGATATTAATATTTTCTAATTATAGACTGTTTTTGGAAAATCAGGTAGATGCTGGAAATAATGCCCAACATACTTTTGCATGCTCAGAGGCACGTTTAATTCAATATTGCTGAGAAAGCAAGTGGTCGGCTAAATATATAACTCTACATGTGAGTTTATCTTACTTTTTATTTCCTTTTCAATATATTCCTCAAACTGAACCTTGTCAACTATTTTTCTTTGAAACCTTTCAATCACCAGGTTCCAGATGCCACCAGGATGCTGGCTAGGCTTCCCTGGATTGAAGACCCACCAATGTGTCCTGGAGCTCAGCTTCCCCAGAGACACACCTTACTAGGGAAAGAGAGAGGCAGACTGGGAGTATGGACCGACCAGTCAACGCCCATGTTCAGCGGGGAAGCAATTACAGAAACCAGACCTTCTACCTTCTGCAACCCTCAATGACCCTGGGTCCATGCTCCCAGAGGGCTAGAGAATGGGAAAGCTATCATGGGAGGGGGTGGGTTATGGGGATTGGGTGGTGGGAATTGTGTGGAGTTGTACCCCTCCTACCTTATGTTTTTGTTCATTAATCCTTTCTTAAATAAAATTTTTTTTAAAAAAACTGGGTTTAAAGACCATTTGAAAATTAAAAGCATTAGAATTCAAGACTCTCTCCTGAAATACAAAAAATCTTAATGGATGCTCGCAGGGGAAAAAAAAATGAAGGAAGGAATGCTACTGCGGATAGGTGAATTATTATGATAAGGAGGTAAAGCTCAAAGTGGAAAAATCAGAGGCTTGGGCCAAGTCTTATCTCAATTCAAATTCTGTATTGGTTACTTAAAGTGAAGCCACAATTGCCTCATACTTGTAATGTAATAACAAAGAAATAGCCCATAGAATTTTGGAGAATAAAAATGAGCTACCTAGGGCTTCTAGTTAAGTTGTTGTATTAGGTAAGTTCTCAGAGAATAGTAAAAATTTATGAATTATTCTAAAATTTTCTATTTAAATGACTGCATCATCTCACAGTAATCCAGTATAACAAGAATATCAAAATTATTGAAAGCAAACATCACAATATCGATACAAGCTTTTTTGGTTAAATAAACAAAATACTGAGCATTCTATTGAAATTTTTACTGAACAAAACAAATGAAATTTTACAGGTACTACTTGACTAGTGTGTAAAAATAATTCTGGAATTCTAGCCTCAAGGTAAAGCTGAACTGGTACTGCCAACAGAAAACAGTAGATTGTTTCACCAGCAGCTCCATAGGGACACTTTCATCACCCCAGTGATTTCTCCATGGGCAAGGAAGGAATAACCTTGCAACAACCTGAAACATGATTAATGTATTTAGAATGGTCAAGATTCTCAGTTCTAAGACGTAATAATGGTACATTACTTTTCTTCCTTATTATTTTTCCCTAGGTGTCAGAGGAATAGTTGATTGGAGTAGGGGCCCACCTTCCCATAAATACATCCCAATTTCAAGGCCTAACACACAGGAGAGTATCCTAGCATTGAAGGCAGTTCTGATGATGTGATGCTGTTAACTTTCCCTTATTCTGCCTCTCAACCTAAAGAGAAAAGTGTCTCAGGAGCTTAAGCCCCAGACCATTAAAATGTCAACAACAAACATTTCTATACTATTACAAAGCATCAATAAGTCTAATATACATATGATTTGATGTACTTTGTTAATACAATGTAAGAACAATCTCACCAGTTCAATTTATATCCAATATTTTGAGAGAGAGAGAGAGAATAGCACGGCTTTACCACCCATGGAACTCTACCCATTTTCATCCTTGGTTCTATCCATTATGCTTTCATGTGATGTTAGAGATTGAATCAAGTGTCTCATATATAGAAGAATGTCCTGACTGAGTATATTCTTGGAATCTCCGAAACTAGACATATCCATCACAAGCCCTTTTAAGGGTCTTTCCAGGACATTGCACTCACTATAAAGTATCAATGGTAGGGACTACCCTACTTCCTGAAGGGAGGCTGGGTCATCCTACTCTACTACTTGAGAAAGACTGATCCTGAAATGAGTGCAGCCTAGAATGTTCCAAGCTGTGACCATGGACTGTAAACTCAAGACTGACAAGGACTCAAAAGTTACACAGGCTCCTGTGCTAAATATGAATATACATGGGTCAGACTGATGCGATAAGCAATTCATTGTATTTATGTGATTTCTTCATGATTATGAGCTACTTTCTGTCCTAATACAGCTTTCTAGTTCTATCCCAAACTCTGACTACATCTTCCCAGACAATATTTTTAGCTCATTTCCATGTTATCAAGCTGAAGAAAAAAATTACGAAAATCATAGGCTTTAGGAACACAGCTTCTTTCCACCCTACGTCCCTATTTTCACTTGGTCTGTTCCTACTTTCTGGTTCCTACTTATTGAATATTTTGTCCTGCCTCATAAATTACTGCATTTCAGATATCAAGTTGCAGGTGCTGCTATGATTACATCCTGAACTCCCTGAGCAGATTACCTTACCAGGGTGTCCTAGAACCTCACTTCTCCAGAGCCCTTCCCCACTAATGAAAGATAGAAACAGGCTGGGCGTATGCATCAAGCTGCCAATGCCTATGTCTATCTGAGAAGCAATTACAGAAGCCAAAACCCCCACCTTCTGTATCTCAAATAGAATTTTAGTCCACACTCCCAGAGAAGGAGGTATGTTAGGGAAGATGAGTAGAGGGCTCTGAAACCAATTCCATCAGGACCCAGAGAGAGAAGGGATAAAAAAGTAAAAACATTGCAAGTAGTAATAGGTATAGGCATGACTTAAAAAGGGATAAAAGGCAAAATCATAGATAAATGGGCAAAAAGATACATAGACAGATAGATAGTTAGTTATAGAAATAATAGTCAACCCATATCTGTGACTTTGGGAGAACGACTGCAGTTTACAATGGAAGGAATTAGGACATAGAACTCTAGTGGTGGGAACTGTGTGGAATTGTACCTCTGTAATTTTATAATTTTGTAAATCACTAATAATTAAAAATAGACATATCCCTCTTAGTTGCCACAATATTTCTGTGTTTGGTTAAAAAAAAAACCCACAATTTTATCCATCTCTAAAGAACAGAGTCCTGTGAATACTTCACATATAAAATCAGAATGTCAGCTTGTTAATTAACAGTGAATCTCTGCAATGAAATTAAATATTCAAACTCTTTTGCATACAGACCTATGCACAAACCAAATCATACTATGTATTTTTGGAAGGTAGAAATCAGACCAAGAGTAGTCAGGGTTGTGGAAATAGTAGATTGATTGTCAGAAAACAGTATTTGCATTTTCTAGGTAAAAGTTTGTCATGACTTTTCCACCAGCTCAATATAGGGCAGCTAACCAATATTTTAAAGTATATTCTTTCTTAATTACATATCTGCCTCACCCATTTCCCCATTATCTTTCACTTTTTTATTAAACTGTTACCAATTAGGACCTTTACCTGCTAAGTCCAGTGGTTAAATCTACATTCTTAGTAACTTGATCTTCAGCAGCTAGTAACTATAACTATGAAAATCATCTAATGACATCCTCTTCCTCCTTGAAACATTCCATTTGTCATAAAGCTCCTGACACCACACTCCCTTGTTTTTCTTTCTTTTTTTTTTTATTTAAGAAAGGATAAATTAACAAAACCATAGGGTAGGAGGGGTACAACTCCACACAATTCCCACCACCCAATCTCAATATCCCTCCCCCTCCCCTGATAGTTTTCCCATTCTCTATCCCTCTGGGAGCATGGACCCAGGGTCATTGTGGGTTGTAGAAGGTGGAAGGTCTGGCTTCTATAATTGCTTCCCTGCTGAACATGGGCGTTGATTGGTCGGTCCATACTCCCAGTCTTCCTCTCTCTTTCCCTAGTATGGTGGGTCTCTGGGGAAGCGGAGCTCCTGGACACATTTCACAAGGATCATTTAAACTTTAACTTTGAAAGAATTGTATAGAAAGCCTTGGGAACTTAAAGTTTTCATATATCCTTTACCCAGATTCATCAACTCCTAAACTGCTAACATATATTCATGCGTTGTCATTTTATATCTCTTTCATTTACTTTTAAGACCTGAATCATTTGAGAATAAAGACCTCAGACCTCTTTTCTCTTTTACTTCTCTATAATTATAATTACAGTGCAATGTATGATTATATAACAATATGCACATACAATTTATAATTATAATGCAATAATCAAAATCAGGTACATGTGGCATTAGCATAATAACATCATGTTCTTCAAATTATGAGTAGTCAATTTTCACCAACTGTCCAAGAACATTCTTACAGTAATTTATTTCTCTGATCCGTGACTTAATCCAAGAATACGACTGCATCTGAATGCCATGTTTCCTTTAATCAAGAACTATTTCTCAGACTAAGCTTGTTTCTCCTGACTTCCATTTAGAAGGAATATTATTATTATTATTATTATTATTATTAGTAGTAGTAGTAGTAGTAGTAGTAGTATTTTCTCCTGGATTATTGCTGGGGCTCAGTACCTGCACCACAAATCCATGGCTCCTGGAGGCCATTCCCCCCCCCTTTTTGTTGCCCTTGTTGTATTATTGTTATTGTGGTTATTATTATTGTTATTGATGTCATTGTGGTTGGATAGGACAGTGAGAAATGGAGATAGGAGGGGAAGACAGAGAGGTGGAGAGAAAGATAGACACCTGCAGATCTACTTCACTGCTTGTGAAGCAAACCCCCTGCAGGTGGGGAGCCGGGGTTTGAACTGGGATCTTTATGCTGGTCCCTGCGCTACACGCCATGTACACTTAATCCATTGTGATACTGCCTGACCCCCAGAAGGATTATTTTGTAGAATAAATTTTAATCATTATCAGACTGAAGCTTGTATTTTGGTAGAAACATGACATAGATAATATGACTTTTTTTTATGCATTTCATCCGAGGTGCAGGGTTCTGTCACATTATTGGTAACATCATCTCTGACCACTCAGAGTGCCATCCTCTGACTTTCTATTCTTAATAGAGCTTTTCTGTAATAACTAATGAAAGAAGACACTTCGAGGCTTTGCATACCTTGTACTTCTCATCACCCTTTCAGACTCTAGTCTTTAGCGCCCATTTCTGTTCCTGACTTAATCAGTGATACTATGCTGGTGCGCTGTGGTGACTCTCTGGCTTTGATGACACTTATCTTTCTCTACTTTTCTTTTTCTTCTTTCTTTCTTTCTTTCTTTTTTTTTTTTTGCCTTCCATGTTTATTGCTGGGGCTCAGTGCCTGCACTATGAATCCACTGCTCCTGGCAGCCATCCTTTTTTTTTTCCCCTCGTTATTGTTGTTGGACAGGACAGAGAGAAGAGAGGAAGACAGAGGGGGAGACAAAGACAGACACCTGCAGACCTGCTTCCCTGCTTGTGAAGCGACCCCCTGCAGGTGAAGAGCTGGGGGCTCGAACCTGGATCCTTGAGAGGGTACTTGTGCTTCATACCCTATGCACTTAATCCAGCGCTACCAACCACCACCTCCCCCCCATGATGACATTTCTTAACCTTCTGGTTGTGATAAGGTAAAATGTTTTTTCTCCTCCAATTTAGTTCATCATTTTTATACAAGTGTGAAGTCAGAGAATCATATTGCTCATTTAATCCACTGCCTTCATAACTTGTTTATATGCTTATATTGTTTTAACTCTAGAGTCTTCTTTGGTTATACTGTAGATTTCCTTGTCTGTGAACATTCAAATAATCTAGGGCCAGTCCACAGTTCTTGTTGCTTTTCTACGCACTCATTCTAAAAAAGTCTCATCAGTTCAAATAGTTTATTATCTTCATACTGTAGACCCTAAACCAAGCCTTCTTCCATGAGTCCTAGATTTCTGATTATAATAGTTTACTTTACAGAAAGCATTTAAAAAAATTTTTTTTAATATTTATTTTATTTATTTATTCCCTTTTGTTGCCCTTGTTGTTTTATTGTTGTAGTTATTATTGTTGTTGTCGTTGTTGGATAGGACAGAGAGAAATGGAGAGAGGAGGGGAGGACAGAGAGGAGGAGAGAAAGATAGACACCTGCAGACCTGCTTCACTGCCTGTGAAGCAACTCCCCTGCAGGTGGGGAGCCGGGGCTCGAACCAGGATCCTTATGCAGGTCCTTGTGCTTTGCGCCACCTGCGCTTAACCCGCTGCGCTACAGCCCGACTCCCTATAGAAAGCATTTTGAAGTTTAAAAATAAATGAACAGAATATAAATCCTGCCTGAAACATGGTAAACATGCCGTACATAGTCACTGTTGTTACTATTAACACTGCTGTGTTCTATTTACCTCTATGGCAGGCAAGTGAGTGTTTCTCAGTTTTTCCTTGAGGAATACATCCATCTTACTTCCTCATGAAAAATGCCTATTTAATCTAAAGAAAAACTGAATTTTGATAGTTAGCAAGAGTACTCCTGCTTTTACACAACACCATGTCTGCTACGAAAATTGAGCATCTGTGATCACTTTACACTTTTTCTGATCCTTTCTGTGAACTAGCAGATTGATTTTTAAGCTTATCCTGTTGACATTTTCAGCTCCTAGGAAGTAAGACATTTGTTTTGCTCTAAGCTTTGTCCCCATGGATAACTACCCTGATGGCACCCATCTTTTAGGGATTTCAACAATTCCCCAAATAAACCTAAGTCCATCTGTTGAAGGACCAAAGAGGATTCGGAAGTATGATTAAAGGAAATCAAGCTTTTTGGTCTCATCATTCCCTCTGGGTTTTCTTTTTGTTTGACTTTCATGAAACACTAAAATTTCCAGGGACCAAATACTGTTTCTTTTTAGTTAATGTGTATATTCTCACTGATATAAGGGGAACAATTACAGAAGTCAGACCTCTCACCTTCTGCACCCCATGATGATCCTGGGTCCATACTCCCAGAGAGCTGAAATATAGGAGAGCTACCAGGGGAGGGGATTGGATATGGAGTTCTGGTGGTGAGAACTGTACCCCTCTTATCCTATGGACTTGTCAATATTTCCATTTTGTAAATAATTTTTTAAAAAATGAGGAGAGGGCACTGGCTAGAGAATGTTATGACTAGAGAATTTTGGAGGAAGAGCTACAATAAAGAAGAAAAGATATTTCATTCTAGCGAATTTATAATAACTTTTTTTCTTAATATAATGCTTTGAGGTATCACATTTTCCCCTGTAGAAAGTGATTTAGTGGCTAGTAAGACACAGACTAGTCTTAGACTTCAATACTCCTAAAGTTTTCCACTGGCCTAGTTCTGAACTAGTGTGAACCTCAGTGAATTTCATTATTTATATTATAAGGGTAATGGTATTTTCACAGGGTAGCTTTCTTTTAATTTTTTATTTATAAAAAGGAAACACTGACAAAAAACATAGGATAAGAGGGTTACAACTCCACACAATTCCTAGCACTAGAACTCCGTATCCCATCCCTCCCCTGATAGCTTTCCTATTCTTTATCCCTCTTGGAGTATGGACTCAGGGTTAGTATGGGGTGCAGAAAGTGGAAGGTATGGCTTTCCCACTGAACATGGGCTTTGGCAGATGAAGCCATTCTCCTAGCCTGTCTGAAAACAGATACCACCTATTTGAAGAGCCTGATGCATAGAATGTGTTCAACAAATATTATTATTAGTTTACTTTTTCAGTCTATCTCTTTGTGTTTCATAGTCTCCAACAGAGATATTGGTGATATTTTACTCAACAGTTCTAGTCACCTAAAATCTTACTTCTTTATTTCATTGCTTTCACTTGCTGGCTTTTCTCCTTTTTTTTTTCTTTTCATAGTCCTCTGGCACAGAACTAAGCAGAAGATTTCTTATACTACCTTTTCACTTTTACACTTCTTACCTGCAAATATTTTAAAACAGGAAATGTGGTAGTTAGTGTTCAACTCTGGAAAAAAGTCTTAAGCATGCATCAAGCATTCTGGAGTTTAATATCATTGTAAGTTCATACTGAAAAATAACCCTCTCCAATTGAGACACAGAGAAATGATATAAAAGAGGCTAGAGTAGGGCCCTAAAGCTTATTGTAGACTGTATCCAGCTACATATTATGTGTGGGAGAAAGGATCAGTTCAGTAACTCAGACTACAGATAAGCCTATGTTTTCGTAAATGAATAGATCTGCAATAGCACCAAGGTGGTTTTACTTTGCTGTCACTAGTAGTCTAGATTATGTGCTAGAAGAAATGAAAGTCAGGATAGGCAAGGAAGAAGGCACTATATACATATATATGAAAATGATTAAAGAAAGAGAAATGAAAAGAAAAAGGAGCAATAAGCAATTAGAAATATCTCTTACTCTGGACCGGGTGGTGGTACACCAGTTGAACATACATGTTATGAAGCACAAACACCCAGTTCAATCCCCCAGCCCCCACTTGTAGGTTGAAAAATTCACAAGAAGTGCAATGCTGCAGGTCTGTCTACCTTTCCCTTCCCTCTTGATTTCTCTGACTCCATCCAATAAACAAGCAAAAATAAAATTTTAAATTACTTTACACAAACGCACATAATTTACAAATACATATAACAATTCCTACTAAGAAAGATCTGGTTGACATGATAGTTAAAAATATTCAGAAAAACAATACAATGTAAAATCACAAATTAGGTACTCAGAGACTATTCTAATAAATAATTTAAATGATGAAAAATTAGATAAAATGAATAAAGAGCAAACATTTAAAAATACATTATGAAACAAATTTAGGCAGATATGCATAAAATATATACATATATAAAAGAATCAGTTGAATAAAATCATCCATATAAATATTTAAATTAAAACAAATTAATGAACAAAAAATACTCTAGAAAATGGGAAAAGAGAGGGAATTAATGAATTAGAATATATCCCTAAGAAATTTACATTGAACACAGTTCTGAGAGACAAAGAGACTGAATGAATAAAACATGGAAACAGAATGAGGCATCAATAATATTACCTTGTAAAGTTTCAAAAATAAGAATAAGAAATGGCAAAGAGTCAATCCTATTTAATATGGATGAGAATTATCTACATTTGAAGATTAAAAAATATAAATATAAAGACATACTCAATATATGAAAATTCTCTAAGAAAATAGTCTAGTGAAATTAAAGAACTCTAAGAACAAATGATCTATGTCCCTGAAAAACTAAAGATTATCTATAAAGGAATGCAAAAATCAGAACAGCAAGAATAAATGACAGGTAGGATGCAATAATGATCAAATAAACTATTTTCAGAAACGGAGGAAAATAAGTTTATATTTCAAGTTATACATTTAGAAAAAAAGTGTCACTTAAAAAGAATGTCCAGATAATTAGTAAGCAAAAGAATTTACTACCCACAAAATCTTATTAGAGAACAGAAAATTATATTGGCTAAGATTTGGGTATGTACCCTTACATTTATAAAATAAACTAAAGAGGGAAAAGAAGTGAATGAAACAAACTTATTAATCCTACAGAGGAGACAGATTAAAAGGAAAGAAGCTGAAGGAAAGGTTAGTAAACAAAATCATAAATTGCTAGAGATAATTCCAATTCAAACCTAAAATGAGAAACAGTGAGAAATTCTTATAGATTAAAATATTTGGATAATCTAGTGATATTGATACAATAAATTAAAAGATAAAATTTCATATATTTATATGAACAACATAAACGTATCAGACACCAAATGTAGTAGAGTGCAATTAAGCATTGGTTTTAGACATTGTAGTCAAATGCAATTATTTTAAAAACAAGGCATTAAAAAGAAATTAGCTACAAAATCTATTAAAATAAACCTAAAGCAGGAAACAGGAAATGAAAAACACAAGTATAGATACTACTGAACTAGTGTATATAATCACAAGTAATAGAATTTCTTTAAAAGACTAATAAAATAAACTATCCTCTAGCAAAGCACTGATGTGAATACTTTCCATTACATTATTTTTTAAAATCCTCACTGGGACCCTAAAGGATAGGCGGCACTAAAAGTTGCAACATCTTAACTGATCCAAGTCCAATTGCAAAGAACACAAAAGCAAAAATAGACCAATGAGACTACATCAAACTGAAAAGCTTCTGCATGGCAAAGGGAATCACCATCATAACAAAGAGGCCCCCCATAGAGAGGTTTGTGACAGAGGACTGTTAGCCAAAATACACAAAGAATTCATCAAAGTCAACAATAAAAAGGAAAAAAAATTGAAAATTGGGGGGAAATATGCACAGATTCTCCAAAAAGAAGATCCAAAGGGCAACCAGATATAAAGAAACGCTCACTGATGATGTCACTTTTGAGCAGGGAAATGCAGATCAAACAACATTGACATGAAACCTAGCTTCCCAACAGCAGATAAATGACTAAGGAAATTGTGATATATACACACATACACATACACATACACATATACATGCACTATGCAGTGGTTAAAAAACGATTAGATCATTACCTTTCATGGTCAGAACTTGAAGGCATCATGTTGAGTGAGACAAGTCAGAAAGAGAAAGTACAATGCCAAATGACAAGAACAACAACAACAATGATAAACAACAAGGGCAACAAAAGGGGAGAAAATAGCCTCCAGGAGCAGTGGATTTGTAGTGCAAACACTTAGCCCCAGCAATAACCCTGGGGGCAAAAACAAACAAAAAACCCAAAATGTGTTTAGTAACCCTCTACCATGTAATAATTCCAATTTCTACCATAGTTTTCATTTGGTAGTTTGAGGCCATATAAGAAAAAATTTCATTCAACATAAGATTTTTCATTCAACAATAAGAAATTAAGTCTTAGCTAACCCATATTCTTCAGGAAGTAATGCAATTTACACATTCCTGTGAGGGACAAAATACAGAACACTCACTGATAATACAAAATGTGCTCCAACAACAACAGGAAAAGTCCTTTTGTTTTCCTCTTACAGTGTAGTTTTTTTTTATAGCACATTTATTTTTATGAAAAACTAGTGTTAAGGTACAAGTTTTTACCCTCTTGATAGCAGAAATATAAACTTAAACTCAGTATTCTTCAGTACACTGACATAGTACTTCCCCCAGCTTTACTGATGCAAAACTGACAAAATGTAAAATATTTAAAGTGTGATATTGGATGATCAATAAAAGTTCACAGTGTGGACGAACACACACAGTCAAGCGTGAGATGTCTTACCAGTCCATTGCCTTCTCAAGCTTTGAGAGGCACAGAACTTACAGGCTTGGGGTTGATGGCTTCAGTCTTCTTCTTCTAGCGTTTGCCCTTCTTCCGTAGCCAGTCAACAGCGTCAGGTTGAGCCTGATGTAAAGTTTCGAGACCTCCTTTGAATCTGGAGAGGTGGCAGTCGTTGACTATGTGGGTCATAGTCTGTCTGGAGCCGCAGGGGCAGTTCGGGTCGTCTCTGGCTCCCCAGCGATGGAACATAGCGGCGCACCGGCCATGGCCTGTTCGATAGCGATGGAGGAGGACCCAATCATAACGTGCTAGGTCAAAGCCGGGTTGACGCTTGCAGGGGTCTGTGATGAGGTGTTTGTTCTTTACCTCAGCTGACTGCCAGCTCTGTTTCCAAGAGTCTGGAACAGAGAAGTTCAGTGTAGGCGTAGGGGACCAGATTGGGTGACGAGACGGCAAGCGTTGGACAGGGTGGGCGAAGATATCCGTGTATATTGGCAGGTCCGGTCGAGCGTAGACGTGGGAAATGAACTTAGATGATGCCGCATCCCAACGAATATCTGGCGGGGTGATGTTGCTAAGAACTGGCAGCCATGGAACCGGGGTGGAACGGATGGTTCCAGAAATTATCCTCATGGAGGAGTATAATTTGGAATCGACCAAGTGGACATGGGGGCTACGGAACCATACTGGGGGGGGGGGGCACAGTATTCTGCAGTGGAATAGCATAATGCCAGAGATGATGATCGTAGTGTGGAAGCGCTCGCGTCCCATGAGGAGCTGGCCAGTCTTGCAATGATGTGATTCCTCACGCCCACCTTTGCTGCAGTTTTTATGAGATGTTCGTGAAATGACAGAGTGCGATCGAGAGTAACGCCAAGATAGACTGGCTGGGCTTCATGCTGGATTCTCGTATCGCCAAGCTGCACATTAACCTCACGCGAGGCCGAGGCATGGTGTAAATGGAAAACAGATGATACCGTTTTTGCAGTGCTAGGGATTAGTCGCCATTTTTTACAGTAATCAGATATCAGAGACATGTCTTTCGTGAGTGTTTCCTCGAGGATGTCGAACTTGGATGCCTGAGTTGCACAGCAGATGTCATCGGTGTAGATGAACTTCCTTGAAGAAGTTTCTGGGAGGTCATTGATGTAAATATTAAATAGCGTAGGAGCCAGAACAGAGCCCTGGGGGAGGCCACTTGAGACAAGTCTCCATCTGCTAGACTTGTCACCCAGATGCACCCGGAATCTTCTGTTTTGGAGAAGAAACGATATAGTGTTGGCCACCCATGGAGGCAGGCATCTTGAGATCTTGACTAGGAGACCACGGTGCCAGACCGTGTCATAGGCTGCTGTGAGATCAACAAAGACAGCACCCGTCTTTAAATTCTTCTGGAATCAATTTTCAATGTAAGTTGAGAGGGCCAGGGCTTGTTCGCAGGTAGATCTTCCTGGGCGGAAAACAGCTTGGGCGGGTGATAGGAATTTCTCTGTAAGAGGAGAAATATGTGACAGAAGCAGCCTCTCAAGGAGTTTGTAACACACGGAGAAGAGAGAAATTGGTTTATAGCTGGCGGCCAGTGTTGGGTCTTTCTTTGGTTTCAAAACCGCTATTATCTTCGCACGACGCCAAACTTTGGGCATAGACTCAGATTCCAAGATGTAGGACAGGAATGAAGTGAGCCACTTCTTTGCCACAGGGCCCAGGTTAAGAATGAGTTCTGGGGTGATGTTATCATAGCCAGCAGCTGTTCCTGGTTTAACCCTCTTCAAAGTGTCTTCCAGTTCAGACAGTGTAAAGGGAGAGAGTTTTAGAGATGGACAAGATAACCGGAAGTGGGATGACCACTCATGGGAAATTTCTCTTTTCCAGACTGGGTCGATCTTAGCACGTCCAACTTGTGTTAGGTGACTAGCCACTGAGTTTGGAGATACAGGAGGATGGGAGACGGGAGGGGGTTGGCTACTGGCACCCAGTCTGTGAAGAAGCTTCCAGGCCTTCCTACTTGAGTAGGTGAAGTTCAGACTTTCCGTGAGTTGTTGCCAGCGGGCTTGACGTGCTGCATCCAGGGAGGCAATGAGATGGTCAGCCACATCTGGGTCGCCCGACTCATCATACTGCTTTAGTAGTTGCTCGCATTCAGCATCAAGACAAGGCATATAGTTAGCACGTCTCCCACGAGGAATGGCTTGGAAAGCTGCTTTGAAGATGCCTTGGTGGAAGCGCCTGTAGGAATCTTCAGAGGGGATAGAGTTAATTGGAATTGCAGGAATAGATTTGTTGGTAAGATCACTGAACAGATGCCAGTTTGCTTTCCGAAAGTTCCATCTTAGTTTCTCCGAGCACAGAATCAGTGGGAGCTGGAGAACAATGTGGATGATAGCTGGGCGGTGATGACTGTGCGGGAAGACCTTGAGAACTTGTCTTGTAGTGGGAAAGGCTTGGCCGTTGACTGTGTTAATCCAGCACAGGTCGGGTGACGAGTCTTTATTCCATCTAGCACTGTGAAAAGAGCCTGGCTGTTTGGGATCATATAATAGGGAGAGGTCATTCGCTGAAGCCCAGTCGGCTAAGATAGAGCCATCAGCACGAGTGGAGGAATATCCCCAGTCTTGGTGATGACTATTAAAGTCTCCAACGTAAACGGCTGGGTGATTCAGGCTAGGCAGGACCTCATTATCCCATGAGGCACTGGGAGACTTATATACGTTGACGAGCTGAATAGTTCCAATAGTAATGGAGTCATACAAGGTCGAAGAGGCCGTGTGGTAAACGTCCATAAGACACGATTTGGTGTAGATGGCTCGGCCGTGTTTAGGATGGAGATTATAGCATATTAAATCGAATCCACTGATGGTGAATCGAGCAGCTTCATCGACTGCTATATATGTTTCTTGTAGGCAGATAACATCTGCCTGATGCTGTATCACCAATTGACCAATAAGAACGCGTTTGGCAAAGGACAGCCCCTCAACATTAAATTGGAGGACTCTCGAAGAGCAGGACCAACAGCTTGAAAGCTGTCAGGAGCTGCTTGTTGCTGGCTTTGAAAGTGACTGGGATCCATGTGGATTCAGTCGGCTAGGAAGGATCGTCAGTTTCCCCAATGAATGGGTAACTCATGGGATGCACCACGGGAAGGTCAATCCAATGCATCTCAGTATGCTTCAGTAAGAAACAGCAAAAACCCACAGTTCAGATGTGCATGAAATGCACATGCAAAGTGGAGGCTAAGCAATCAAGAAGAAGCCTAGAGCATACTTCCACATTTATTTATTAAATCATTTATGTTGTATTATTAAAGACTCCCAGAGTTGTTTTATTTCAAATCTTAGACTAAAACTCAAATATATTATTAGGAATTATTCTAGTATATCAATTTATTTTGAAAATTATTTTGAATTTCCCAGATATCTCACTTCATATAGATGGTGCTTTCTCAATCCTGAATAATATAATCTTCAGAGAGGATTCAATGGAAATGGTCAACTGCAAATTTGTTAGCTATGAAATGAAATTTTGAAGAGAAAAATGTCTGCAATCAGAAAGAGAAAAATACCAGTGAGACTGTATTGCAAAGTCCCAGCTATGTACTTGATTAAAATACATAACTTAAAAGTGTGAACACAAACATATAGTATCTCTCTTACTTTAGTGTCCAAATAATCAGTGAAAATATTTTTAAATAATAGATGATAGTATATGTAAATATTTGCTACTATTTTAGCATACATATCACTTAAGATTTTTTGTCTTACTTTAAAAAATTATTCGTGATTTAATATTGATTTATAAAAATATTGGGTCACAGTATTATAACTGACACCATTACCACCACTAGAGTTCTGTGTCCTCATTCCCTCTACTCGAAATTGCAGTAGTTCTCCCAGAGTCACAGATATGAGTTGACTCTGATTTCTATAACTATACTGATACATATTTGCCCATTTTTGTCTATGTTTCTGCCTCTCTTTATTTTAAGTCACACTTAACACCTATTACTACTTCTGAATGTCCTTTTTTACTCTTCTCTTTCTGGGTCCTGATGAAATTGGAATTCAGAGCCCTCTATTCATCTTCCCCTAACATTTCTCTCCACCTGTGAGTATAGACCAAAATTCTTTTTGTGGTGCAGAAGGCAGGAATTCTGGCTTCTGCTTTTTTAATAGACAAACAAGTTTATGCTGGACATTAGAAAACCCTGTGTTTTACTTGGTGTCTTTTAGTTTGACTCTCTGCTTTTGCTCCTAACAAGAAGATTGAAAAAGAAAAGGACAGCCCAGCAAAATAGTTCATTTCAGTAATGTGCTGCTTTGCAACCCAGGTTTAAGCTAGGCAGCCCCCAAAACACTGAAGGAAGCTTTGCGATCTTTTTCACTCTCTCTCTATCTTCTTCTCTGTCTCAAAAAAAGAGGGGAAGGAAGGGGCAGAGGAAAAAAAAAAAGAAAAAGAAAAATCCAGGAAGAGTTTTGAAAAAGGAATTAGTAAACACTATTACATAAGAATAGATTGTGTTAGCTAACTTGGAAGTCAAGATTAAACAAGGACTGTCCTTAAATAAAACCTGAAATAATAGATCACATTGGTAGAATCAGCCACAAGATGTTTGTTAGGAGGCTCACTTAATAAAAATTGGAACCAACACACAAATGAAATTTCTAGACAGGGATGCTTTTATATTTTGTAGGCGCTAAGGGGAAATTCTCTACTCCTCTGGGTTCTAATTGTGTGAGAATAGTATTAGACAGGAAAGGAAAACTCAATATAATAACATGCATGAGGGACCTAGAGTGATTATGCAGGTTCCATCATCTGTGCAGAGAGAGAATTTATACCCCAAACTAAGGAGCAAAGGGGTGGGATAAAGGACCCAAGGCACTGAGGACAGGGGTGAGGCTAACTCTACTTTACAGAAAGGAGAGAAGGGACATAAGAGTGGCAATTGCTTCTTCTTGCATTAGAGAACAGTGGTTTAGGAGGCCAGGTGGTGGCACACCTGGTTGAGTGCATATGTTATAATGCACAAGCCCCTGGTCCCCATAAGCAGGGCAGAAGCTTCACAAGCGGTAAAGCAAGGCTGCAGGTTCTCTCTTTCTTCTGTTTTCCCCTTGCCTCTTAGTTTCTCTCTACAATAAATAAATAATTAAAATGTTAAGTAAATTTTTAAAAAGTTCATTACTTAGAGAGAGGGAGAGGAAGAGAGAGAGAAGGAGGGAGAGAGGGGAAGAGACAGAGGGATAGAGAGATAGAGATAGAGATAGAGAGAATAATGGTTTATAATGGTTTAAGAAGTGTGGTTCCAGGGGCTGGGCAGTAGTGAAGTGGGCAGTTCAAGCCCGTGGCTCCCCATGTGCAGGTGTGTATGGGGGTCACTTCACAAGCAGTGAAGCAGGTCTGCAGGTGTCTTTCTCTTCTCTGTCTTTTTCTTCTTCTGTCTTTCTCTTCTTCTTTCTCTTTCTTTCTTCTTCTGTCTTACCCTCCTCTCTCGATTTCTCTGTCCTATCCAACAACAACAAGAGCAACAAAGTGAGAGAAATGGCCTCCAGGAGCAGTGGATCCATAGTGCAGCCACCGACACCCAGAGATAACCCTGGAGGGAAAAAAACAATAATAAAAATAAATAAATTAAAATAAAATAAAGAAGTGTGATTGCCTTCTACCTAGATTAGGAATAGTCAAGTTTCTCTTTAGTCTGGAGACTTCATTGTCCTTCCGCCAAATTATGTGCATACCAGAAGAACATGTACTGAAGAAATCAATTTTGGGGACCTTGAGGTGATTCAATTTGAGCACATTCTCTCTCTCTCTCTTTTTTTTTTTGTATTATCGTTGTTGTTGTTTTTTAAATGTATTTATTGGATAGAGACAGCCAGAAATTTGGGGGGGGGGGGGAGAGGGTGATAGAGAGGGAGAGAGACAGAGAGACACCTGAAACACTGCTTCACCACTCACAAAGCTTTCCCCCAGTAGGTAAGGACTGGGGGCTTGAACCCAGGTCCTTGCACATTGTGACATGTGTGCTCAACCAGGTGCACCACCACCTTGCCCAGGACATCCAGTTTCAATGAATGTACATTACTTGTTACATGTTGAATGAATGAACATTACATGTTACCAAAAAACCTCTCTACTGGTTTGCAATATGTCTACAGCTTCTAGCATTAGCTCCTCAAACAATTGAGGGCTTCATTAAAATACAAATGAGATAGTGCAGGAAGCAATTAGGATCCATTAACATCTTGAGCCATGTTAAAGGATCCCATTGCTTAACCTATTCTCAAGTACAAGGAAAACAGGGTTATAAATCAGGACAGTAAGGAACTTGGTACTGAAGAAGATATTATTGGTGAGGTCAGAAGGAGGCACTCATCTTGTGGGGTATGTGAAGATTCTTTTTATGTTTCTTTGTTGTACCTGCATGGTAGACCCTGTCCAATTGGAAGAAATATCTATTCACTTTGTTTTTATTTAAGAGGGGGTATACTAAGGAAATCCATGAACAAGAACAACCCTGAAACCAGAAGATCCTATGGTAAATTCAACTCAGGCACTAACAGGCTGTCTGACTTCACTTCAGCATTGACTCTGGTAAAGGATTTAGACTACACAAGTAATGTCTGCTCCAAAATACTCACATCTATAGAATAGATTTTTTAGCTTCACTACTTTTTAGTGATATTTTTCATTTAGTACATGGAAGTTTCATAAATAACCTTACCAATCTTAACAAGAAAATCACCAGTTTGAGACTCTGAACTAACAGTGGTGTTTCAGAGACATGTATTTTCACTCATTTACAGATTATCCAAGTATCATGGTTTATGAGGAAAATCTATAAAATGTACCTGTGCATAAGGCAATGTCTGTTTTTCTTATAATCATATTTCCACTTACTGCAAAGTCCCAGGATAATATGTATCCCACTACTCATCTAACTATATGAGAGAGCTTGCTTCCAGGAGAACTATTACAAACATCATCACTGAAACTGTACTGAGTTTACAGATAGTTTGATCTTCAATATGTGTGTTGTTGAAATGAAAAAAAGATTAAATTGATAAGTCCTTTCCTATTGCATCCTTTTCATTTTCATGGGTTATGAGCAACTGCCAAGCCTCTGGAGTTCCATAAAATTATCATCTTATTATCAAAAAGTTGCTTTTCTGATATTCTTGACATATCTCCAAAATATTGGAGAAACTGAAAAAATGAATTAATTAGGTACTTAAATTTAAAACAGAATTATTAATATAACTATCCAAATAAATTCACTTGAAACTTGTTCTCTAAAATAATAAGGAATGCATTTTATTCCCTATGGTAAAACATGTTCTTTTTTAAATATAACATTAGAACATATTTGACAATCCCCTTGAATTTAGATACAACAGGTAACAATTTCTCACTAATAGGATTTATATAGGGATCATATGTTCCAAGTTTAAACTGAAGTCCTTTAAGATGTGGTGAAGCTTTCTTCACCTGTTGTTACATTGTTTACTGCCTAGATGTGAAGACTGTAGTTGTGGCTCTAAGATGACAAAAATCTGACTTTCTAAACTACCCATGAAACAGTCCCCAGTGACTCACACTGGATTGTGAAGTGAACAAAAACAAAATTATTATTATCTTAAGCCAGTACCAATTTTTGAAAAGTTTTTAACCAAAAAAAAAAAAAAAAAGAACTTTTCTGTGCACAGTGAGCTTTTGGAGAAAGCGATTAGCATAAAAATTTGGGCAACCTCCAAAGCCCTGCTCCACTAGGGAAAGAGAGAGACAGGCTGAGAGTATGAATCAAACTGCCAACGCCCATGTTCAGTGGAGAAGCAATTACAGAAGCCAGACCTTCCACCTTCTGCACTCCACAATGATCCTGGGACCCTGTGCCCAGATGGTTAAAAAATAAGAAAGCTTTCAAGGGGTGGGATGGGATACGGAGCTCTGGTGGTGGGAACAGTGTGGAATTGTACCCCTCTTATCCTATGGTCTTCTCAGTATTTTTATTTTATAAATAAAATAATTTTTTAAAAATTTGGTCAACTGAGTAAAATTTCCATAGTTGATATGTGTGAAATATACTGTGTGAGATAAACTGCAAATTCTAAGCACTTTAAAAAAACTAATGTCACTATTATTAAAAAATATATTAATAAATTAGATAGGACTGTGTTGCAATTTGCATGTTTTGAGATGGGAATTTGAAAGGAATAGGTGAGACAGGGAAAATTCAATCTAAGTCTGAATTTCCTGTGAAGCAGTTCATGTTGCAGGATTACAGAAGTGTACTTGCAACTAAACAGATGAGTATATTAGGAAAAAATGTAGATTTATGAGAAAATATAAATCACAAGATTGAGAAAATATAAAAGACATAATAAATCTGAATCCTGACCTATTTTTGTTACTGTTTTATTCCCTTAATGCACTTTCATTTAATTTAGCTGAGCTTTTTTAAAGATTGAACTACTCTAGTCAGAAACAAGGTTTGAGAACTCAGCTGGGTACAGGAACTTTCTCACCACTCCATTCTAATTTGCAGTTTTGCTATAATAAAAGCTCTAAATATATTGCTACTGTCTAGACGTTTTATTTGAAACAAGTGTCCTTTGTAGTCTCAGAGGACTTTTCTATTTTATTTCCAGTAAATCAAAGTCTGTGAAGAGCTTTGGTTCTTATTAAGACATACCCTTCACAGTCCGGTGATCACCAACAGTGGCAAGCCATTGACAGTTCATTTACATATAAGTGATGACTTCCATCAGGTAGTTGGCTCAAAAACACAATGGACATTTAGAGCATATCCAATATTTCTTGTTCCTTGATGAGCACCAAGTGCCAATCTTTATACAGAAATTGACTATTGAAAAGTGAAGGCTTGTTCCTGACCTTACATTGTCTTCTAGAATAACAACACTATAGTGACATATTACTGAATGCAATATAGGATCACAATCACACTTCTAAAAAACACTTGGTAACCCAACTTCAGTTTGCTAAAAACCAAGAATACTAGTGAAATGTAGGAAACATGAGACTAGAACAATTATTTTTAATAGAAAAATAAGATTATGCCAAATGGGAATAATAATATTTTTATATTTTAATTCATAAGATAATTTGTAATTATTTTATATTACTTTCCCTTATATATTTACTATTCTGTTATAGTGAGACATTAAATATTACCCATTAGAAAGCCCTCTATTTTACTTGGTATCTTTTAGTTTGATTCTATGTTTTTGCTCCCGATTTTATGTGTAGGTAGAAATCTAGCTAAATATTTATACCAATAATGTTATAAAAAGAAACAAGCTAATGATTTGTTACCATGTGAGGATTAACTTGTATAATATCTATGTCTTATTTTGGTGTTTTTCAGCACTGAAATAGGGAAAAATTTCCCTTTCAAATGGAACTGAGTTATCAACAGAGAGACTATATATAATTTAGCTTTACAGATAATCTAGCCTCTATATTTCAGCTAGTGATTATTTCTCTTCCCACTTCATTCCCAGTCTCACAAAATGTTTTTCTGCTAACATTTTTAGTTAGAGCATCAGCATGCTTTTCAGTTCATCTGCATTTTGATTTGAGAGAGGTCCTGACTTAAAATGACTTTTGTAATTGATTTGTTTAAAAAAATAGTTTTGTTATTATTATTATTATTATTATTATTATTGCCGTAGGATTATTGCTCGGGTGTGTTCTATGCTTACATCATTGATCCCACTGTTGCAGAGACCATTCTTTTACTTTTCTTCTTTTTGACAGATGGTGAGACAGAGAGAGGGAAGATGGCAGAAAGGAGATACACCTGCAGTATTATTCTACAGTCTGCTGGGAGCTGGGGGCTGGGGACTTGTACCAGAGTCCTTGTGCATATTAATGTGTGCAACCTACTGGATGCACTAACACTTGGTTCCCGAACTCATTTTTAATTTTT
Source organism: Erinaceus europaeus (assembly GCF_950295315.1). Classification (NCBI taxonomy): domain Eukaryota; kingdom Metazoa; phylum Chordata; class Mammalia; order Eulipotyphla; family Erinaceidae; genus Erinaceus; species Erinaceus europaeus. The sequence continues at coordinate 53,524,860 of NC_080180.1, read as the reverse complement.
ATTAGTGATTTGATAATGGTTTACAGGATTATAAAATTCTAAGGATGCAGTTCAACAATCCATCAAAGTCTAAGGATTTAATTATAATAATGTCCACAGGTATTCTAATTCTCCCTTGCACAGTGTATCTCAAAAATATAAATGCATCCTAATACCTGATTATATCAACAATAAATTAGGGTTAAGTGCTGAAAAAGTGAACACTAGTCACAAAGTTCCACCTTTATTCATATCTACTCTTTATGCTCTGCGAAGATTCTTTTCCTTCAGCTACTACCCCTTAACTTGTGTCACCAATTCCAATGATAAAAAAAATGGGTAGGCAGGTGAATGACAGAGGAATGATGAATAGATAAAATTAAATGCAAGATTCTTAAGGAACTAAGCCACTGTGCTTCAAATTCTTTTTGAACTAAAGCAAGTGATTCAGTAACACTGCATATTGACCCTTAGCTTTTCACCAGAAAGTAGTAAGAACAGACTGCACTAATATAATCACCAAGTTTAAAACACATCTTGAGAAACTATTTCCAAAAATGCAAGTTTTCAGAAAAAAGAATCTTAAAGCTTTTTAATGGCATTTATTGGTCATGGAACAAAAAGATTGTCTAGTGAAATAATTACTTAACATTATGAAATTTATCTTATTATAATAAAACAGATGTTTAATGCAGAAGATTCAATGAAAGGTTCATCCAAGTATATTTAGACTGTATAGACTGATTGTTGAAGTCCTTTGGATATATATATATGCCTGTATTTTTCATTTAAACATACATAATTAAGCCATGACCAGTGTTAATCTATGTATTGGGAAATATATGTTAAATTCCCAAGTTAACAGTATTGTATGATAATGTCATTCTTGGTCTCTCATTAAATAATGTTGTCTCAATTTCCTTTCTCTGATAGATTTGGTCACTAACTTTCCAACAATTCTGATGTCAGCTCTTTTGAGTATTGGATGTCCACTCACTGTAAAACAAAACGTGATTACGTTAATAAACTGTCAATTAAAATTGCATAAATATCATGCTTTAGAAATAAGAAAATATTATAGGAAATTAATTATGATAGTGCCAGTATATACAAACTATTTAAATAAGGTACACTTACTTCCTATGTACTATATATATATATATGTCTTTGATATGAATTTCTAGATTATGTATCATGCCAACATACCAAGAGAAATTATTTTTGGATCTAAGATCTGAGAGAAAAAAACAACCAACATACACTCTATCTAAAATAAGATGTACTGTATGTTTGACCATAAGAATAATAGTGCTGACAAATTTTTGCAGCACAATATTATCAGTTTTATTACTATTTCTCAAGTCAATGTAAACCATTATTTGGAATATTCACTTGTAATAGATGCAACTCTGTGTAAAATGATTTTCCAAATCAGATATAAAAGCCGTAGACTTACTGTGGTCACCATTATACACAGTACTAATTAGCAGGTAGTGTTGTATATTTTCTGTTTAAGTTATATTATTATTATTATTATTGGACACAAAGCATAGTCAACAGTCAAAACCAGTAAACAATATGAGAAAAAGACACACTACTAATAAAAAATAAAAGAACACTGTAGAAAGGGTGCAGGATATTGTTGATGTATTCATGTCCATCTCTTTTGGCATTTGTCAAAAATAAAGATTTAGAACAAAAAAATTAAACTACATCCAAAGTATCTATAAAATAATTCTTACTAATAACTACCATTGCAGGCTTGATTGTGGGGAAGGGCAACTAGCAATTGGTATGACCTAGTTATACAATCTATGTTTGTTGGTTCTAGGATAAGCTTCCAGAATAAAATTATTTCATATGTGAATTACAATAAGAAATACAACCACACATTTTATATGAGAGAAATATAGTTTAAATATATTGAATACAATAAGTTGGTAAAATAGAATCAGAGTGAATAGAACAGTTCAAGCGCTTGCTCTTATTCCCTCATAAGAGAGACCAAATTGTTTACCCAATCTTTGTTTCCTTATTTTAGAAATGTAGTACCATCAACCTTTTGCAGTTGTTGAATGGGCCCAAAACATTTACTGAAAGGCATATGTGCAGTAACAGTGTATAAAAAATGACTCATCAAGTAACAAGTGTTAACACATACCAAGAGAATGGGGGGGTAGTGGTGGCAGGTGAAAGAATATATGAAATACACTGTACTTTCCACCAACCTTTCTATACACCTAGGATGCCTCTACAATCAACAAAGTATATTAGTTATAAAGTACATGTCTGATATTTGTATGTATTCAAAATTTATCTTTATTTACACCATAATACTATTACATTATAGTAGAAGTTTTAAAAGAGGAAGAGAGGGGGGAGGGAGAGGGAACATGGTCTCTGGATCACAAGATTAAGAAAAACACCTTTTGTTTTAAACAGGACAGTATAGGTAGGCTCCCAGATGACTCACCAGAAAGATTAACCCATAATTAGAAGCTTGGAGCATTCAAAAAGTTATATATATATATATATATATATATTTTACAGAGGAGAGAAATGAAAGTGAAATTAGCAGTCAATCATGCCTACATGAGAGAGCCTCCATTAAAAGGGTTTAGAGAGCTATGAGGTGGATGAATAGTGTACCCTGACTCCATTCCTACGTATCTCTCCACATGCTTGTTTATACAAGTCTTTCACTATATCCTTTAATAAATTGGTAAATATACATGAGCCCTTATCCTGTGGGATGTGACAAGAGTCGCAGAAAAACAATGTTAGAATTTAGTGGAACTATAGGATGCACAGTGGTATATAAAAATTGCTCATTAGTAAGGGGAAAAATCCACACAGTGGAATTATTGGCCAATTTAGTGACCATAGTGAAATTAAGAACAGAAGTCTGAATTGTATAATCCATTTCTTCATAAATATTGACTAAACAAAAGATCACTTAATTGTAGGAAGAATAGCAATATAAGAAGAATAGCAATGACACATGTGTAATCTTTCAAAGTAAATACCCTTGACCTTCATTTTTGTCATATGACAGGACAGACTCTGAGAAAAGTCCTGTTGATTAAAACAAGTCAGATCCTGAGTAAAATTTTACGCTTTGTGTTACGTGTTTTGTACACATAGTATACAAAAAATATTGTGCATTTTGATTTGTAGCTATGTTGGCAAGAGAAGGCAAAGGCCAAAAAAACCCCAGGAAAATCAGTACTCTTCATGGATATTTGAGTATACAAGACAGGTTTTTAAAAATTATTATTTGGCGTTTTCTAGAGATCTCTAGATATTAGTCTTGTGGGGTCAGAAAGAGTGTATAGGATCCACCCAAAATGGGGATGAGGTTCAGGAGAAAACCACATGGGTCCCAAAGTGTCACACCACCACTGTAGAATGTCAGATTATGTTAAAAACAGAAAAGGGAAGTCATGTTTCCAGGGGGTTGGGAAGACAGAGCAGTCCCAAGTTAGCCCATGGTTTGGTGTTCACAGTTTAAGTCACTGCATGTAGTTAAAAATATCTCATATAATTCATACACTGTTGGTCTCCAAACCATATGAAAACACTGTTTTTTAAAAAAAGGAAATTTAACAGACAGACAGCATAACTGGGGGTGGGGTGGTGGTGGTGGTACACCAGGTTAAGCACAGATAGCACTATGCAGGACCTGTGCAAGGAACCTGGTTCCAGCCCTTGCTCCCCACCTGCAGGAGGGATGCTTCACAAGTGGTAAAAGCACTGCAGGTGACTATCTTTCTCTTTCCTTCTCTATCTTTTTCTTCTCTATCTCCTCTTCTTTCTCAATTACTTTGTCTTGTCAAATAAAAATAAAATAGAAAAAAAAATGGCTGCCAGGAGCAGTGGATTCATAGTGCTGGTATGAAGCCCTGGTGTCAACCTGGGAGTCAAAAAAATAGATAGATAGACAGACAGACAGACAGACCGATCGATCGATCAATATCGATAGATAGATAGATAGCATAATGATTATGCAAAAAGACTTTCATGCTTGCCAAAGCTCCAGGTTCAATTCCGCACATCACTATAACCCAGTACTGAGCAGTGCTCTGGTTAAAAAAGAGAGAGAGAGAAAGAGAGAGAGAGAGGAAAGAAAAAAAAGATAAAGAAAAGAATATAAAGAAAATTTTAAATTCAACCAAGGCCTTTAAATTATGTCACTGAAACATCTCTTACTAATCTTCTTTAATACAGTTTTAAATGGTAAGATAGATTACAAGTAAGTGTCTACAATATAATTCAGCTTTTAAAAAAGTTATATGCATAAAAAAAACCCTGCACAACATTGAATATCAAAACTTTAGTAGTAGGTAGAATTATAATTTAGTTTTTAATTATTCTTTTCATTTATCCATATTTATGTAAAAAATAAGTTTTAGAGAATTTCAAGTTTAATACTGAAATATAAACTGAAAAGTCATTTTTACTATAGATAATAGCCAATCAGAAGTTAGGTGTTTCTGCATTTTACTAATTTACTGAAACTATTTCTAATTGGGGAAATATTGAAACAAAATATGATTTATATGTACTTTACACAATATTTTCATTAAAGAATCACTGATTTTTTTCTCAAAGGATGAAAGTGTGCTGTTGCATCTGTTTTCTTTTAAATCAACTCCAGATGTTTCAGTTCATAAGTCTTAACTTATTATTTTAAAGCTACTTCCCAGGCCTACTCAAGGTTATGTATTACTTTACACAATTAACTACTTCTTATGAATGCTTCTAAATGACTCTTTGTAGAGCAAGTTGAAAGAGCTGAATGGAAAGTGAATTGGGAAACTCTGTAAAAATAAAATATGCATTTAAGTCACTGAGTATCTATTGAATTCTATTTACTCAAGTTCACGTGAATACTACTGGATGATATAAAGAGTTAGCTACAGAATTTCTAGATCTCCATACATAGAATAACTCAGAAACAAAAGGAACTACACATAATACGCTACTCATATAGATTGTTTTAAATATGGTGCACTCTCTAACACAGTTAATAGAGTCTACACTCTAGATATAGACCAGGGCATAAAGGGTAGAGTACATGTGTACATGTAGCCATTAGTTAGGGGAAAATATATACCTCAAAGTAAAAGTGCTCAACAGTTTGCTGTGAGTAGACTTAGACTCAATAAGTTCAGCAGGCAAACAGAAAGGCCTAAAGAAGACTCCATAAAGAACATAATCAAATCCTTACCACTTAGGCCTAGACATCCTCCTCTCCTTGTTCCATACATTCTCTCAATCACTTTAAATCTAACTCTGTCAGATTAAGTACTACAAAAACTGGATAAGGGCAAGAGAGTGGCTTACTTAATAATGGATTTTCTGGTCAATACCAGACCATCCCATCATCTGGGCTCTATTCAGGGTATCCTTGGATTCCCACATTGATATGATAGGCCTAGGCCTCTAGTAGATCCCTCTCTCCACCATCACTGGTCATTACTATCAGAATATCATCACAAGCCCTCCTGTGGGCCCTCCAGGACGTTGCCTTCAGTGTAGAGCAGCAATGGAAGGGACTTCCCCACTCTCCAAAGGGAGACTGGGCCAGCCTACTGTGCCACTTGAGGAAGATTGGTCCTGAAATGAGTGCAGTCTAGAATGCTCTCAGCTGTGACCACAGACTGCGAGCTCAGACTGACAGGAACTCAGAGATTACACAGGCTCCTGTGCTAACTATGAATAGACATGGGTCCTGGGTCAGGTCAATGGGGTTAACAGTTAATGGCATTTATATGCTTTTCTCATGTATAACACTATAAAGAGCTGACCAATATTCTCTAATGTTTAGATTTTTATTTTAGTTTTACTTCCACAGTTATTGCTCAGCCTTCATGTCTGCACAAGTCCTGGTGGTCTTTTTTTTTTTTTTGATGGACATGCAGAGAGGGATAAATAAGGAGACAGAAAGGAGAGACATCTGAAGCCGTGCTTTTTTGCTCATGAAACTTCCTCCCTGTAGGTGAGAACTAGGAACTTGAACTTGGGTCCTCACACATAGTAATTTATACAGTCTACCAAATGTACCAACACACAGCCACTAGTCTTGAATTTTTTTTTTTTTTGCTTCCAGAGTTATTTCTGGGGCTCAGTGCCTGCACTACAAATCCTGGAGACTATTTTCCCCATTTTGTTGCCCTTGTTGTTACCGTTATTATTATTATTGTTGTCACTGCTATTGTTATTGTTGGATAGGACAGAGAGAAATTGAGAGAGATGGGGAAGACAAAGAGGGGGAGAGAAAGATAGACACCTGAAGACCTGCTTTACTACCTGTGAAGCGACCTCCCTGCAGGTGGAGGGCCTGGGGCTCGAACTGGGATCCTTATTCTTGTCCTTGCGCTTTGCGCCATGTGCACTTAACCCACTCGCTACCGCCCGACCCCTGTCTTGAACTTTTAAATAATTAATCTCCTCCTCTTCTGTTAGCTATACAAAATAGAAAATATATAGCTAGTCAACTAATAGAAATCTTTGAATGAGGTGAACAATTTTCTGGCACTCTGTCCTCCAGCACAGAAACTCTACATCAAAGACATCTATCTTCATTTCTAGAAGGAGGTGTTAAAACACAAAGTGAAAACAGTACTTCCACTTGAAATAGTATAGCTTTATTTAGATACAGCAAGAAGCTAGAATCTAAAAAACTTAATAAATGTACCTCTAGGCATGGAAAACTATGCTGACATGAGAACCTTTCCAGTATGAAGAGTAACAGAACTGGACTAGGAGACTAGCAGATGAGTCTGAGGAGAGACTAATGAGGAGAAGCCAGGCACACTACCCCCTTGCATATAAGGGACAAAAATGGAAAACCTGATGATAATTAACATACCGAGTTTCTCAGTGACCTTGAGAAAACCCATGAATTTTATGAAGAAAGCTGAAAACACCTTAGAAAAAGTCATGTGGTGAACACTGTACTCAGTAACTGTGGTGAGCAGTGCCTGAATGATGGTTTTGCAGCCATACACAACAGTGTAGTGTGAGGAGAGTTAATGGGATTGGAAGGGGTCATTTAGCAATTTTGAGGAGCCCAGATAACTAAAAGAGGCCTAAGGTCAGGAGACAAACACATTTCTGCACTTTACAGGGGCCATGGAAAATACTGAAACTAGAGCCCACTAAATGGACGCCAAGGTCCAGATGCATCATTCACCCCACAGGCGCTAGCTAAAGTAGACCACATTAAAGATTTCTCCTATCATATTACTGTCCTGGACCCTGGAGACAGATTAGTGGTAGAGCACATGCCCTCCATTGGAGAGGCCCTAAGACCACATGAGAGCATATGGACAGCACCAAGGATAGGCACAAATAGAGCTATATGGATGATGCAATGGTGCTTTGGTTTCTCTCTAAGAATAGGATAAAAAAAATCAAACCAAGGAGTCTGGCTAGTGACCTTGTCCCCCAACCACCATCATTAAAAATGTTTCTCTTGAGATAAAAAAAAATATGAAATCCCAATGTCCTATGGTGGAGGGTGCAGTGTGTTAACATTTATCAAGAGAAGAAACTGTACACCTATGAAAAGAGCTCTCTTTTAAGTTATCAGTTTCCCCAATAAAATGATTTTTTTAAATGAAATAAAAGAGCACAACTTTCATAAAATGGGTGCTGGGTACAGAGTAAGAAAGAATAGAGGTATACATTTAGATTATACACACACACACACACACACACACAATGCACATCATTAAGAGATATGTTAGAAATGTAGTTATAGGTGACTGGGTGCACTAACATTTACATTTTGCCATGCTCAAGGACCCATGTTTGAGTTCTCAGAACCACAAGGAACACCAATCAAAGTGAATGCTTCATGAATGGCAGTGGTGCTATGGAGTCTCACATTCTCATTCATATTCATTCTCATTCTCTCTCTCTCTCTCTATCTCTCTCTCTCTCTCTCCCTCTCTCCCTCCCTCCCTCCCTCCCTTCCTCCTTCCCTTCCTCTCACTATGTCCCTTTCTGTCTCTTACTATCTGGATAAAAAGAAAGAATAAGAGTTCACCAAGAGTGGTGAAACTGAGCAGATCCTAGAATCAGAAAAACATATTGCTTACAGAGTACTAAGGTAAAAGATATCATTTTGCTTACTAGTAGGGGAATATTTTTTATATGAAAGCCTTGACTATGAAACTACACATTGGGCACCCAGGAAACACAAAGGTGATTTCAAATCCCTGACTAGGGTGAGGGGGACATCAGAAGTGTTCTAACTGGAAACTGGAGGGTAAAGACAAAATACAGATGGACAGATATAAAAATAAATGAAACTATGTTTTACAAAAATGAGTTAATATTCACTATTGAACTGCTTGGGTATGTCTATAGTGGTAGCAACAGATACAAAACAGTAATAACTCAGCAGCAACAAACAAAAAAACACAACTTGTGCTCAGATTTTGGTTTCTAAATACTGCAATTTAAAAAAATGGAATGAATACTCCTTAGAGAGTTGACTGATCTCTGGTCAAGTCAGGAATAATATGACTCTGTAGAATCTTCCAGTGCCAGCAAGGGAGCTTTCACAAAATAAAATAATGAAGACATGTCAATGAGACTCAAGGATAAACTCTAAAAATTTCCCAGTCTCTAAAAATAGAATAATTTCAGCAATAACATTAAAATGATGCAATGTTAGATTATAGTTCAAAATATAAAAGGATTAAGTGAGCACAAAGTGATATAAATTAATGATTCATTAAATAAACTGGATTAGAAAATCAATTACATAAGAACTATTTATACTTAGGCATTAAGCGTGTTCTGGGTTTCAATATGTACTGCAGAACATGGATGGGAAGGGGAAAATAAAGTATAGTGAGTCAAAAATATGAGAAAAATACTTATTAACTGGTTGATAAATGTTAATATCACTAGAGAGAAGCCACAAAACCAGCATATACCTGCTGGTATAAAGTGAGGAGAAAGTCACTTAACCCCTGACATTTCTTAAATAAATATATAATGTCAGCATCAGGATGCAAAAGCAATAGCTGTTATTTAATATTTATATTCTGTGTTGAGTACTTTACTTACATTACCTTATTTCTCTATCAATACCTGATGTTGCTATTATTATTGTTAACTAAGGCTTGTATCAGTAACATGCTTCATAAGGCTATAAGCAATTTTTGAGTCACATGTAAGTTGCAGGATTTTTTCTAACAATTAACTGGCAACCAAAATACTATATTCCCTTTTCTCCTTGTGGTGGAACATAATTTCATCACTCTGAAAGACAGGAAGGGTGGGGGAATATTTGTTTTTATTCTCCCTTCTCCCTTTGTTTCCCTTCATTCCCCTAATAAACCTTTATCATTGGAAAGGTGTGCATTTGAAATTCCTTTTCTGAAACATGAGTAAGAACTGAGCAAGATTTTCAGCACTTCAGGCCTCAAAACATACTAGAAAATACTCAGAATCTTCACTACTGATTTTAGTTAGCATTAGGAAGGAGAAGAGTGAAGATTGAAATTGATGAATTGCTCTGAGAAGAAAGTCACAAGGAAATTAGTGTTCCAATATATGTGATCAATGGAGAAAGAGCAGATAAGTTTCGAAGAATTTGTGTTATAATCTATTGAGCTCTAATTGAAATCCAATAGGTGTTAATGGAATTTAGATAAAGACAATTAATAAAGACACTTTTCAAAGCAGGGCGGTCAATATTTCACTAGGAAGTGATTAAAAAATGCAGTTTTCATCTTTAGAACACAGCTAATAGCATGAAGTTTGGTATTAGAAATGACAGAATTCAAATAATGACACGTCTACTTACCACTACCATAATCTCAGGAAAGATGGGTTAACATTTATTCATATGACATATGAAGATAATAACAATCAAACTCTACCTTAAAAGGTTAGTATAGAAATTTAATGAGAAAATATATTTAAGATACTTAATTTCAATCCAAATGTATAGCAATAATTTCTTTCTGTTCACTAGAAAACTCTTAGAAACCATTAAGCAGAATAGTAAAATAGCAAGCTATAAAATTAATATATCAGAATCAGTTATTTCTCTTTGAAAATAAGATAGAAGAAATGCATAAAGCAATGCCATTTACAATAGCATAAAGAAGAATCAGGTATCATGCTCCAGGAGGGGGCACAGTGGATAAAGCATTAGACTCTCAAGCACGAGGTCCTGAGTTCAATCCCTGAAAGCACATGTACCAGAATGATGTCTAGTTCTTTCTCTTCTCCTGTCTTTCTCATTAATAAATAAGTAAAATCTTAATCAACTATCTAGAAACAAATTAAACAAAGGAGACACAAGACTAGTACATTGAAAATTATGAAAATAAAGAAAAATGCCACGAAGAAACTCATGGCCATGAATCTTAAAATGACCATTTTATCAAAAACTATACACAGATTCAATGAAATTCCTATTAAAAATTTCTGTGAACTTCTTTTAAAAATAAAACTCATTATAGAACTTTTTCTGGAATTATAAAAGACTGAGAATCAACAAAGGAGTCCTGAGAGAAAACAAGAATGGAGATATCACACTCCCTGACTTCTACTAATATACAGGGCTACAGTAAACAAAACTGTGTTACTCCACTCCCTGACTTCTACTAATATACAGGGCTACAGTAAACAAAACTGTGTTACTCCACTCCCTGACTTCTACTAATATACAGGGCTACAGTAAACAAAACTGTGTTACTCCAACTGACATTCAGATCAATGAAATAGAATCGAGAACCCAGAAATAAACATTTACACTTGTGGACAGTTACTCTACAAAAAAGAAGTCCAGAATATTAAATGGAGAATAGGAAAACCTCTTAACAAATGGTGGTGGGCAACTGGGTGGCCACATGCAGAAGAATGAGCACCATATGTCACCATGCACAAAATAAAAGCCAGTATCTATCAAAATTTAGTTGTTAGACAAGAAACCATAAAACAAGTAGAAGAAAATATCAACAGAACATTACATGATGTCTGCTTTGTAATGTCTTTGGAAACTTAATCCCAAGAGTAAGGAAAGAAAATGTAAAGATAAATTACTTGGACTACACCCAATTTAAAAGCTTGGGCAGAGAAAGATGAATCATCACCAAACAGAGAGATACCCTACAAAATGGGAAAAACATATTTACAATCTATATATCAGAAAAAAGACCAGTAACCAGTATATATATATATATATATAGAACTCATCAAACTCACAGCAGGAACAGCAACAAAATTGCATTAAAAACTTAGGGGAAGGGTCAGCCAGTAGCACAGTGGGTTAAGCACACATGGCACGAAGTGCAAGGACCAGCACTAGGATCCTGGTTCAAGCCCCCGGCTCCCCACCTGCAGGGGAGTCGCTTCATGAGCAGTGAAGCAGGTCTGCAGGTGTCTGTCTTTCTCTCCCCCACTCTGTCTTCCTCTCCTTTCTGGATTTCTCTCTGTCCTATCCAACAACAACAAGAGCAACAAAAATGGGAAAAAATGGCTTCCAGGAGCAGTGGATTCATAGTGCAGACACGGAATCCCAGTGATAACCATGGAGGGAAAAAAAAAACAAACTTCGGGGGAAGACGATCTCACCAATGTGTCCTGGAACCTCATCTCTCCACAGCCCTACCCAACTAGGGAAAGACGCATGATGGAGGTATGGATCAACCTGCCAATGCAATTACAGAAACCAGAACTCCCACCATCTGCACCACCAAAAGAAGGTCCATATTCCCCAGAGGGGAAGAAATGTTAGAGGAAGATGACTAGAGGGCTCAGAGTTACAATTCTGACCAAGGACATTCTTTGTGAGTAACAATACGTGTAGGTGTGGCTTAGAAAAGAAGAGAAGGCAGGACTATAGAAAAGGTGTGTGTGTGTGTGTGTATATATATATATATATATATATATATATATATATATATATATATATATTCAACCTATATTTGTTATCTTGGGAGAACTACTGCAGTTTCCAAGGGAGGAAATGGTGACACAGAACTCTGGTGGTGGTAACAGTGTGGAATTATAGCTCTGTTATCTCATAATTTTGCAAATCAATATTAAATAGCTAATAAAAACCTTAGGAGAAAGAACTGAACAGACTCTTCACCAAAGAAGATATTCAGATGGTCAATAGGCATATGAAAAAAATGCTCTAAGTCACTGATTATCAAAAGAAATGAAAATCAGTGGTCAGGGAGGTGACACAGTGGATAAAGCATTAGACTCTCAAGCATGAGGTACTGAGTTCAATCCCCAGCAGCACATGTACCAGAGTGATGCCTTATTCTTTCTCTCTCTCTCCTATCTTTCTCATTAATAAATACATAAAACCTTTTTTTTTTAAATCAAGGAATCAGTAGACTCATGCCTGTGAGAAAATCTACATAAAAAGACAGATATAAGTGCTGGTAAGGATGTGAAGAGAAAGAAACCCTCTACACTCTTGGTAGGAATGCAAACTGGTTCAGTCCCTGTGGAAAACAGTGTAGAGATTCCTAGAAACATTAAAAATGCACCTAAATATGACCCAGCATTTATTATCCTAGGCATCTATCCAAAAAAGCACAAAACACTTATTTGTACACCCACATTCTTGGCAGTACTATTTGTGACAGTCAACATTTAGAAACAACCCAAATGGCCAACAGATAAGTGATTGAAGAAGTCCAGCATACACACACAATGGAATATTCACAATTGTTAGAAATGTTTACGTACAACATGGATGGAAATAGAAGGAATCATATTAAGCAAAATAAGTCAGGAAAGGCAGTGGTACAACCAGTAAGAGTACAGAAAATACCATGCTCAAGAACCTGGGTTCAAGCCCCCAGCTGCAGGGAGGAAGCTTCATGAGTGGTGAAGCAGTGCTACAGGTGCTTTCTTTCTCTCTCTTCCTTTCTCCGTCTCTCTCTTCTCTACTTATTTCTCTATATCTCTATCATAATAAATATAAACAATAAAAATATAAAATAAGCCAAAAGAAGGACAAATACTTGATGGGATTATGTCACTTATAGCATGGTACCTAAGAAACTCAATAATAAAGAGTGAAACCTCAATGTACTGTGTAGTTTCACCACATATTCAGAAACTCAGGAGGGAGAATGGAGGAGAACTTAGGGTAGGTTGGGGACCTAGGTGGAATAGACTGACAGTTTGAAGGATGAAATATACTGACACCTATCTTGGAGTAAATGTGGAAATGCACCCCAATGACAACAATAAAGTAATATTTAAGCTGGACAAATATCGTAAAAAAACATTAGTGGAAAATATGTCTGCACGATTTCACTGCTCCTGGAGAACTATTTTCTTTTTCTTTTTTTTTTTTTCGTTAACTTACCTCCTCTCCCCTCTCTTCTCCTCCCAACCCTTTCACTTCCCTCCTCTTTCTCTCGCCTCTTTAAGTTCTCCTCCTCCTCCTCTTCATCATCTTCTTCTCCATCCCATCTCTCTCTCTCTCTCTCTCTCTTTTAGATAATAGGTAAGAGAGAGATTAGAAACACCACAGCATTGCTCCAATGTTTGTGAAACTTCCCCTTTGTATATTGCTCCCATGTGTTGAACAGGGGCTCAAATCCAGTTCCCTGCTCATGAAAGTGTGCCTCTACTGGATAAGCGTTCTCCTGGGCCCCTTCAGTACAGATCGATTTTAATGCTGTGTCAGTACATTGGATTTAAATGTTTTGGCTATAGATTCCATATTGTAAGTCAAATATAAGTAAGAGCTCCATATGGTCCCATTTTGGCTATAATCTAAGTTAGTACTAAAATAAAAATGCTATTTTTTACTCAGTCGCATAGGAAAATACCTAAGATGTGAATCCCTTAAATTAGTTTTAAGCAATCTTCAGATAAAGCTTTAAGTCAATAGTTTTATAAATCCACCTGACACTCCTTTTATAAATATGCTCTTTATATTTCTTCTTCTATTCATCAGTGTTTGCAAAAAACAAATCCTAAGAATCTTTTCATAACAGTCCTCAAAACTTCACCACTTATGGTAGTTGTTAAAATATGTCCTCTTTTAAACTCCAATATCAGGAATGCCCCCCAGGACCTTTCTTACTCTTTTCTTTTATTCCCATGCAGCTAATATGTCTATTCTCCTGAAATGGTGACCTTATCTACACCTCTCTTTCAAGTTTCTCTTTCTTTTTTTTTTTTTTTTTTTCATTTTTCTTTTTAAATATTGAATTTTAATAGAATAAGCATACTCCTAGCTCCCTGAATTCTGGGGAATACAATTATTCAACTCAGTAACTATTAATGTTACCAGGCTTGATAAGACTAATAGCACGTGTAATTAAGTGGGGTGATTGTGAATGAAACTGAAGTCAGAAATGCTCTATCATTTGAGTGAGAGTCAACACTGCATACCAACTCTGAGCATACTGTATAAGTTTATACTAGTTTCCCATCTGTGTCAACTTGAAATAATCTCTACATGCTTCAGTTTTTCCATTTGTAAAATGGGGGTAATGACTATACTCCTATCTATCATTGTTCTGATGATTAAATTAATTAAACCATCAGCAAAACACAGTGAGTTAAATGTAAAAGCACAATAGTAAATACTATTTTATTTTATTCTTAAATCAATATATTGCATTACTTTAGCAATTAAAATGATTAAATATAATTTATTAGTCAAAATAATGTATATGACTATTCCCCAACTCAACTTACAAATGTGAAATAATTTAGTTTATCTAACAAAGCAATAATTCACTTATCTGACACCCATTATAAAAATATACTTTTAGCTGACCTTTAGGTGAAAGTATAAAATATATATCAGAAGCTTAGTGATGATGACAACAATATTAGTTAAAATTTATTGAGACTCTAATTAGCTGCTTATCTGATATTGTGACAAGTACTTTATCCCCATTTACAAATGAGAAAACTAAAGTTAAATATCAAGTAACTTGCTCAAGATCATAAGGTCATAAAGTCAAAGCCTGTGATTCAACTCACATGTATTGTGAGAGAGACTACACAGACTATAAATAAAAATCAAGACATGACTGAATGTTACTTACATTTTCAGAGAAATATTATTCAATTATTTATTTATAAGTCTAACTGTATTCCTCAAGTTTATCTTCACACAGCATTTATACATGATTTTTATCACCTAAAATTGTATACAATTTTTTGTCTAGTTATACACTCATAGGAACTGTTTTTGATAAAACGTTTTAAATACAGATATACATATTTAATGTAAAACATTCCCTGAAACCTACAGTAAAAAAATCCAGAAACTTCCTGTCAAATCTATGACAATGTAGATCTTTACACATGTAAATGGAATCTTTCCTCAAAGCCCTGAAAGATTCCACCATATTAAAACAGGGAAGGCTATGACCCAGAAAGGTTAGCGACTACTCTAAAATAACACAGATAGTAAGTAGAAGAATAAAGATTTGAGTGTGAATTGGTTTTTCTGATTGTAAAATAATTTCCACAAAAGACAATGGACTCTGGAGGAGAGGAAGAAATGGCGTGGGGGGGCACTGGAGTGCTGAGGCATGATAACGGAAAAGAATCAAAGCTGGGAGTGAAGCGGTTTTGAGATACATGTCACAGGGAGATGAGCGGTTGTATATATGCATCAACAACTGCATGGTAAACAATTAATCCCAACCCACCAAATAAAATGATTTGGAAAAGTAAAGTGACAGAATTCCCAAACGGGAATTATTTCTTAAGTTCACCAGTTTTGACAGTCTTTTTCTTGCAAACAAACCTAAGTGTAATAAAATCAATCTAAATCATACCCTCAAATTCACCCTTTTATTTATTAATTCTATTGACTTTGACAGACAAATAATGATGTTACATCTTAGAGTAATTTTAAGTTAGAATCATTTGGGCTGGGTGGTGGCACACCTGGTTGAGCGCACGTGTTAAAATGCACAAGGAAGCAGGTTCAAGCCCCCAGCCCCCACCTGCAGGGGAATAGCTTCATAAGTGGTGAAGCAGGGCTGCAGGTGTCTCTCTGTCTCTCTCCCTCTCTATCACCCCCTTCCCTCTCGAATTCTGGCTGTCTCTATCCAAATAAATAAATAAAGATAATAAAAAATCTTTAAAAAAATTAGAATCAACTATATTGGTAGTGGAGATATTCCATATATTATCCATCATAGCATATCTGAATACTGTTTAGCAATCTAGATAGTTTCATACTGGAGACCACAATATAAATCTTTAGGGGATAATAAAATAGGATTATTCTGTTTCTTCTCAGAGGTATTGCAAAAAGACTTTGTGTTAAATCTTCTAAAAGAAACTGTTGACTAGATTGATATTATTAAAGCAAATTCAGTAACTAAATGCAAGATGTTTTTAACATGCCTCGATATTATTTTGTGTTAGACTGTACTGAGCACTTTTATATGGACTGCTTCATTTATTTATTTTCACAACCAAGTGTGACAAGGATGCTTATAATACAAATTTAATATATGAGGAAACTTAGGTACAGATGTTTTTTTTTTTCCCTCCAGGGTTATTGCTGGGCTCGGTGCCTGCACCATGAATCCACCGCTCCTGGAGGCCATTTTCCCCCCTTTTGTTGCCCTTGTTGTAGCCTCGTTGTGGTTATTATTATTGCCATTGTTGACGCTATTCGTTGTTGGATAGGACAGAGAGAAATGGAGAGAGGAGGGGAAGACAGAGAGGGGGAGAGAAAGATATTCGACACCTGCAGACCTGCTTCACCGCCTGTGAAGCGACTCCCCTGAAGGTGGGGAGCCGGGGGCTCAAACCGGGTTCCTTACGCCGGTCCCTGCGCTTTGCGCCACATGCGCTTAACCCACTGTGCCACCGCCCGACCCCCAGGTACAGATTTTTTTTTTGTAAATTTCCCACAACAGTATTAGTAAATCTCCAAACTCAAGTAACATAGGTCAGTTGCCCGACTTCAAGACAGGATCACAACAGCACCAAGACTAGCAATGAATTCATTACTATAAAAGGACATCATATTCTCACTTAGTCTTGATGCCAACTCTGTGAGATGCTACTATTGCAATTCTTACTTTATAGTTCAGGAATGTAAAATTACCTATACAAGACCATCTACTTTATGAAGGGAAAGATCAGAATTTGAATATAGCTTATCAACAGATTCTGTACTTTCATCTTTTCTTTGTATATTACCTGTATATTTGGGGGACTGGGTAGTGGTTTCACTTTGTTGAACACACATATTACCATGTACAAAGCCTGAGGTTTGAGTCTCCTCTCCTCACCTGCAGGGGGAACATTTCACAAGTAGTAAAGCAGGTCTGCAGGTCCTATCTTCTTTCTTCCTATTTCTCCCTCCTCTATCAATTTCTCTGTGTTCTATCAAATAAAATAGAAAAAAAAGGGAAAAAATGGCTAGCAGGAGCTGTAGATTTGTAGTGCAGACACCAATTCAAAGCTATAACCACAGATGTAATAATAATAATAATTGTATATTATATAGTTTCGTAATATAAATAATATGCTACACACATATATATTTGCTCTTTGCCATTATTTTTTTACTCCCTCCCTCCCTCTCTCACCTCTCTCTCTCTCTCTCTCTCTCTCTCTCTCTCTCTCTTTTGCCTCCAGAGTTATCCATGGGGTTCAGTGCCTGCACTACGAATCTACTGCTCCTGGTAGCCATTTTTTCAATTCGTTGTTGTTGTTGTTTTATAGGAAAGAGATAAATTGAGAGAGGAGGGGAAGACAGAGAGGAGGAGAAGAGGTAGACACCTGCAGACCTGCTTCACCCCACGAACTGACACCCCTGCAGGTGGTGAGCTAGGGCTGGAACCTGGGTCCTTGCAAAGGTTCTTGTGCTTAGCACAATGTATGCTTAACCTGGTGTGCAATCACCAAACCCCCTTTACAAACTAATCTGAGCATAGCGTCAGAGCCTTCATATAAAACAGTTATACAGGCATGTAGAAACATTTTCTATACTTGTATATAGATTTTGCAATTGATGTTATGCTATTTCCTTCAACCTGTCTACTAGACCCAAACAATTAAAGCTAAGGATATTTCTAAGATGTTCTTAAAATTAATTTGGAAGGTACAACTGCTGTGGTCATCTTTTTTTGTTTGTTTGTTTTATAAAACTATTCCTGCTATACTAGTTGTTGTTTTTTTTTCTTTTCTACAAAACGGAGAAAACCCCCACCCCAACTCATCATCTGCACTATTCCAGTCCGTAAGTCCATGATTGGTCAACAATTTGTTTGGTTTTGTATGTTAACTCTCATTTCAACTACCAGGTTCCAGATGCTAGCATGATGCCAACCAGACTTCCCTGGACAGACAACCCCACCTATGTGCCCTGGAGCTCTGCTTCCCCATAATTCTGCCCCACTAGAGAGAGGCAGGCTGGGAGTATGGATCAACCTTTCAATGCCCATGTTCAGTAGGGAAGCAATTATAGAAGCCAGATCTTCAAACTTCTGCACCCCACAATGACCTTGGGTCCAGACTCCTAGAGCGTTAAAGAATAGGAAAGCTAGGAGTCTGGCGGTAGCTCAGCAGTTAAGCGCACGTGGCACAAAGCGCAAGGACCAACGGAAGGATCCCGGTTCGAGCGCCCGACTCCTCACCTGCAGGGGAGTCACTTCACAAGCGGTGTAGCAGGTCTGCAGGTGTCTGTCTTTCTCTTCCTCTCTCTGGCTCCCCTTCCTTTCTCCATTTCTCTCTGTTCTATCCAATAACAACATCAATAACAACAACAATAATAACCACAACAATGAAAACAAGGGCAACAAAAATGGAAAATGAATAAATAAATATAAATATATATATATTTAAAATAATAGAAAAGTTATCGGGGGGATGGGATACAGAGTTCTGGTGATGGGAACTGTGTGAAGTTGTATCCCTCTTATCCTATGGTTTAGTCAATGTTCCCGTTTTATAAATAAAAAATTTTAAAAAACTATTTCTGCTAGAGATAATAAATAAGGAAAGAAGAGTTCATTCTGCTGCAGTATTCCAAACATTGTTACCTAGATTCCTGAGTGACTTGAAGCCTTTATAGCAGTAATAAGTTTCCTTATTTTATATAAAGACAGAGAAAACAGAGTGACAGGGAGAGTGAAAGACCACAGAACTGAAGTTTCTTCAATGCAGTGGGGGCTGGGCTCAAACTTGGGTCAAGCACATGACAAAGCAGTAACACTATTCTGGTGATCTATTTTGTCAGTCCAATATACTCTGATTTCTGGGTGAGCTACTTGGGCATCCTTAACTGAAAGCTCAGAAGTAGTTCCCCTAGTGGTACATACCTTCATTGCTCTGAACAATATTCTTGGAAGCCAAAACTAGAAGAAACCCCTTCATCTTCCAACATTTTAAAGTATTAATTTGTTGTATAGAATTTCTACATTTATTGTGCCAACTCTTGAGTGACAAAGTATTCTTTATTTGAACTGTATTACTGATATCTGGTAGAAATTCTTGTAAACCTCTTTATATATTTTTGCAAGAAGTTCCCAAGAGTTTTGCTTCTTCATTTTTCTATTCAACCCATCTGCACCCCACTCCCTTTCCTTACTTTCATGTTTCACTCTCACTACTCCAAAATCACTTTTTTTCCAGAAGATTCCAAGAGTTAAAATAAATATTTGGCTCCAATTTCGAAATGTAAATCTCACTTTGAAATAAATTATTTTTCAGGAAGTAAAATGTTCAGATAATGATTTGTTTTAAAGATTTTGAAATAATGGAGTTTATTTTTTAAATATTATTATCTTTGTTTGATAGAGACAGCTAGAAATAGCTGTGTGATGGGGAGAGATAGAGAGATACCCGTTAACACTGCTTTACCACTCACAAAGCTTCCCCCCTGTAGGTAGGGGCTTGAACCTGGGTCCTATGTGCTTACTATGTGTGTTTAACCAGGTAGCCACCACCCAAGCCCCCAAAATGGGGTTTCTAATTAAAGAAACGGATGTTTGCTTTCTCTGCTGTATTCAAGTTAGGAACTTTATTCTGATGCCTACCTCTAAACTCCTGCTACTTCTCACCACTGGTGTTACACTCTTTTCTGCTGCCCTTGCTGCTTCACTTTTGCCCTGAAAATTCTGTCTCAAAAAGGAGTACAGGTGCTGCACTGGATACATGTTCCATTTTCCACAAAAATACAACTTTTTAGTACACACACAGAAGTCAGAGAGCAAGTTTCTTTTTTGTTTCTTTTGAGAGAGCATGGAACTAAAAGAGATAGAGTGAAAAGGAGATAGGAAGAGGCAGACACCGGCAGCACTGCTTCGTCACTTGTGAAGCTTCCATCTTGTACGTGGGAACCAGCGACTTGAACTCAGGATCTCATGCATGGTAATGTTTATGTTTTTACCTACCCCAAATTTTGCACAGATCTTTAGTATTTAGACTCCATCAATGCCTTTATTATTTATTATATCACTAATTAGTTTAACCTATGCATAGTCATTGATGTCATCTCAAAGAATAAATACATATTTTAAAGGTTATGTACCTGGATATTTATATATTTTAATGAGACAGAGCAAGATCAAAGCATGCTTCAGCTTTGATATATATTGTGTTAGGAACTGAATTGTTCAAGTCCTGCTCTTCACCAAGTTAATTCCCTGGCTTCAGAGAATAAATATTGGTACCAAAGCACCTTGCTGAATTTGTACTCAGTTGCACACTGAAATAAATACCATACATATTTATACATGGTGGTTGTTGGGAAGAATATAAGGAGGGTAAACAACATTTGGGAAAACCAACAGCCATTTGTTTCTTTGTACCTGACCAAAAATATGTTCAGCTGGTATTTGTGCTACTACATAGATGGGCACCTACAGCCCATCTGATCCTTCTATTTCCTCCACTTTGCATGCAGAAAGAAAGGAAGGGACATATCAAAGGCCAAGCCCAAGCCCAAGCACAAGCACAAGCCCAAGCCCAAGCCCAAATCCTCAAACACCAAGGCTTTAAAAAAAATCCTAACAAAGGAGAAAATTAATATCCCCACCATCAGGATTAACTATTTATTTTTGCTTTATAAATGGTAACTGGAAAAGTTTTTTTTTTTTTTTTTAAAGAAACTACAAAGATAAAATAAATACACTTGGGAGTCGAGCAGTAGCTCAGCGGGTTAAACGCAGGTTGTGTAAAGCACAAGGACCAGTGTAAGGATCCTGGTTATAGCCCCCGGCTCCCCACCTGGAGGAGAGTCACTTCACAAGTGGTGAAGCAGGTCTGCAGGTGTCTATCTTTCCCTCCCCCTCTCTGTCTTCCCCTCCTCTCTCCATTTCTCTCTGTCCTATCCAACAACAACAACATCAATAACTACGACAATAAAAAACAAAAAGGGTGGGAGCCTGGTGGTAGCGCAACAGGTTAAGTACATGTGGCGTGAAGCGCATGGACCCTCATAAGGATTCAGGTTGGAGCCCCCAGCTCTCCACCTGCAGGGGAGTCACTTCACAGGCGCTCAAGCAGGTCTGCAGGTGTCTGTCTTTCTCTCCCCCCACTCTGTCGTCCTGTCCTCTGTCCAGTTCTCCCTGTCTTATCTAACAATGATGACATCAATAATATCTAACACAACAATAAAGGAGAACAAAAGAGAAAATATTTTTAAAAATTCAAAAAAGGGGAATAAATAAATAAATAAATGAATAATACGAATTAAAATAAATACAATTATACTTTTAGGGTATTTAAAGCATTACTTTGAAAGTTAATCACATGGCAGGAGGAGCAGGCGATGGTGCACTGGGTTAAGCACATGCAGTATGAAGTGCAAGGAGATGTACAAAGACCCTGGTTGCATTCCCAGGCTGCAAGGGGTCGCTTCACAAGCAGTGAAGCAGGTGTCTTTCTCTCTCCCTGTCTCTCTGCCCTTCCTCTCTCAATTTCTCTCTGTCCTATCCAAAAACAAAAATAAAAGATAAAGGAAAAAATGGTTGCAGTGGATTCATAGAGCAGGCACCGAGCCCCAGCAATAACCCTAGAGGCAAAAAGAGAAAAAAAAAGTTAATCACACTAATGCACATTTTTGGAAAAATTACTTTTTTCACTGTTTCTTTCCAAATACAATGTTTCTGTTCAGGAATATATAAATATATATGAATTTAGGAACACACACACACACACACACACACATATATATACATAAATATCCCTGTGCTATTTTCTTTATATTTCATTGTGTTCTCTACAAGTTGATTAGAAATAGATAATTTTAGGACCCAGGCAGTGGCACACCTGTTTAGGTGCACACATAACACTGTGCAAGGTCCTGGGTTCAAGCCCATTCTAATCTCCACCTGTTGGGGGAAAGATTCATGAGTGGTGAAACAGAGCTACAGGTGTCTCCCTGTCTCTTTCCCATCCTATCATCCCCATCCCTCCTCTGATTCTCTCTTTCTTTCTAATAGATAAATAATAAAATTTAAGAAGTATTTAACCCATTACAAAAGAGGAATATGAAATTTCATTAGCAAGTAGAATTCTATGCCATAATACTAGTTTAAATTTGTCATGAACAATAATTTGATGAAGCAAATAAAAGTATATTTAATTTTTATGACAGGGTCAGCAGGGAAATATTTGAGTATTTCTATTCCAACAATTAATACTTCGAAACATACTAAATAGACATTAGAACTGTACAGGGAAAGCATTTTGATTCCACAATTGATATTTTACTGAATTTTCTTTAACATATACCTTTCTTCATGTCTTCCTTCTCTAAGTATATAATAAACTACTTGGGTAGCTAAATCAGCAATAACACATTAAAAAGGACATGACTAAATAGAGTTTGCCCTATATTTAATAATGTTTCCGTACATATTGACTTTGTTTTATATATAAAAATGACTCCTCGAATTTGGAGGTGTTTGAAGTGAACACAGGGGATATGGCTAATAACAAGGTTTTCCGTTTGTCTTTTTTTTCCCCATGTTTTTCAATAAAGTAGAATTTTCTCAAAAGCAGAGGAGATAGGTTTACCAGACTAATACATAAAGTTTCTTACATGTCATCGTTCTGCCCTCATTTTTTAAATAATGGGGTTTTATAAAAAGAGTGAATAAAGGACTCTAGAGTGATAAAAACTACAGAGATATACAAGTTACTATTGCCAAAAACAGATAGCACTCAATTGTTTTTTTTTTAACAGCATTCTTATCACATCTCTTCTTAATATTAGCTTTCTCAGGAAACAATAGCCTGCTGTAATATTGCCAGGGTTTCCCAGCTGAGATGACAATGTGCAGTGACAGATGATTAGGACAATCCAAAACTGTTGATGCTATTCACAAACAGCACTCACTGGCCCTTCAGTCTCCAAGATTATTCTATGATGCTAATGTAAAACTATATTAATATTTAAGTAGTAAAAAAGATTTAAAATGCATTTCTATAATAAAAGGGAACTAAAATATGTACATTTTCAGCTACTAGTTTCATCTAGTTTGAACATACATACACACACACACCTCCCCAGATATTTGGCAAGAAATGAATCCTCCTTTGTAAAAAGGTTTTAATTCTTACTATATAACCATTCTGAACTTTATTTAAGACATTCAGATTGCACTTTTTATATGAGATGGAAAAGTGAGCACAGAAAATGGTTCTACAGTTTTATGTAGTATTGCCATCATTCACACTAAGTCAAGCAGATTAGTTTCTTATTTTTATTTTACAAATAAAATACTTGGTTACATTTAACTACTACTTCACATTAAACTTTAGAATAATAAGCAATTATATAACTGAATAATTAATTGATTTTGTTGAGCCAGGACTTGATGCATGTGATTTCACTGATGGCAAACCACATCTAAACACACACACACACACACACACACACACCTAACATCTTCCAAATGGTGCCAGGGTTCAAATCTAGGCTGCCTGTACATAGGCTCCCCTTACAGCGAGGCATACATTTTATCTGATGATCTCTCTCTCTCTCTCTCTTTCTCTCTCTCTCTCTCTCTTGTCCCTACAATAATATTTAAGTCTTCTCCTTTTTTTTGCAGAACATAGACAATTTCTGATTTTAAAAAATCATATTTTAAAATCATCTAACTGAAGAATATCTTTTCAAGACATTTTGGCATACTGACCAAATTACAAGGATTGAGTCATTTGATCTTCTCAAAAGAAATTAAACTTTGAGCTATTAGAATTAAAGTAAGACACTGAAATCTTTGCAGTATAGTACTTTCAACAGAAGACTTTAAAATAGTTACTATTTTTTTTTTTTTTTGCCTCCACGGTTATTGCCGGGGCTCGGTGCCTGCACTTGAATCCACTGCTCCTGGAGGCCATTTTTCCCACTTTGTTCACCTTGTTGTTATTGCTGTTGTTGTATAGGACAGAGAAACATCAAGAGAGGAGGGAAGGCTGAAAGGGGCAGAGAAAGATAGACATCTACAGTCTTGCTTCACCGCTTATAAAGCGACCCCCCACCCCCGCAGGTGGGGTGCTGGTCCTTGGTGCTGGTCCTCTGTGCCATGTGTGCTAACCTGCTGCGCTACCGTCTGGTCCCCAGCAGAAATTAATTGATGATAAACTCAAAATGTCTTAACATAGTCTGTGAATGCTCTAGAAAGTTTTACTCCTTTCTACCCATTCTCGTCTAGAATGATTTTCATAAAGTAAGTCAGCTCTCTGGTTTCCTTTTTACTGACCTTCTGCTTCTCCATACTTTAAAGGCCATATTCCTCCTCTCTGATTTATCATATACTTAGATTCTTATCTACCCCTACCTCGTTGTCCTCATCCAGTCCTAGATGCTTTAAATACCATACATTTGTTGATGCCTCAAATTGTCCAAGAGGCAGGGGGATGACTCAGGGTGTAGAGAAACCTGTATGCCTGAGACCAGGTTTCTTTCTGACTTGGCTTATGGTAGTGTTCTTTTGCCATGCTCTGTTCTGTCTTGAGAAATAAATATTTTCAAGAATTAAAAATTCAAACCATATTGTTACTCTAATCTCTTAAACCCTCTAAGCCCACTTCCAACTATTTATTTCCTTCCAATAACCAGGATTCTCCTGCTGTCCTGAAACATTCCAGACATTCTCTGCTGATGATTTCCTTCTCTGCTGTCCCTCCTGACAGGTTCATTATCCACTTGGTGCTTTATTCACCACACTTTGCATAACTCCCTCTTTTCAAATAGTTCTACTTGGCCAT
The DNA here is from genome assembly GCF_950295315.1 of Erinaceus europaeus. Classification (NCBI taxonomy): domain Eukaryota; kingdom Metazoa; phylum Chordata; class Mammalia; order Eulipotyphla; family Erinaceidae; genus Erinaceus; species Erinaceus europaeus. The sequence continues at coordinate 53,499,660 of NC_080180.1, read as the reverse complement.
CAAGTTTAAATTGAAGTATCAAATATCCTATAATATTCTATTTATTTTTAGACACTTTCTACCATGCTACTTACAAGCATGTAATATAAGGTGTGTTTTAATAATTTTGATTATTTCTCCCCACTAAAATATAAACTTTTTCACTATCAGAACTTTTCTTACTATTTAGGTCACAGCTGCATCACCATGTGCCTATACTGGGTCCTAACATATAGCAGATGAACAATAAAGTCAAACAAATGAATGAGTGAATTCAAATAAATAAAATACTTGTGGGTGTGAAGTTGGGTGGAATGGATGGATTCTACAGTTCTATTTGTCTCAACTGCCTTAGTTCAGTGGAATACTGCCAATTCTTTGTTTTGTTCTATTTAGATTCTGCATCTGTGTAGACCTTGTTTCCAAAATCTGGGAATGTATAGTGATTTAGTCAGGAAAAAGTTATTTCCATGGATGCCTGGTAAACTGATAACAATGAAATTGGCACTAGGTCCTAGTTTTAATATGACACCGTGGTATATTATAATTCTAATTTCCACGATAAAGTTTTGCTCATGATTAAATGGATTTGTTCCCAGGTCTTTTTTTTTAACATCATTTAGCTAAAAAGCTCATGTTGTATTTGGCATAATCACTTATACCAATCTTCTCGGATAAAAACACAATGTAAGTGAAAAGAAAGGAAAACCTCCTGCAGAACAGAAGGGAATAATCCATTGCAAAATGTCTCTGGATGCTAATGAACCAACAAAAAGGGCCCCTATTGTGGGGTTGTTCGGAGTGATATTATTCATATTAGGCTTCGGTGGTGCCAAAAGCAGCAGCACCCTGGGACTGAAATACATCAATTAGGACAATGACACAGATTTAAGCTCATCAATTTTAATAATGGTTGGCATCTCTCATTTAGATCAGAATGTAAAAAAGGAAACTTGGATTTTAATTTTAGTTTCATTTTGACATTATTGATCATATTTTTGAGCAGAACAAAAAAAGAAAGATTATATTGAGACATCAATATCCTGAAACGTACACAAACATATATCTAATGAGACAACACTAGCAATGAGTATGTGGAGTCTCCACACTCATCCCCAGGCTGAAATAGTAACACTAATTATGTTTGTCTTAAGTTTCTTACATTCTTATATTCTAAGATCTTGAAGTCTGGTGGTATCAGTAATGACTTCTATTGCCATATGTGGATACTTCAAATAATTATGTAGGTGAGATGAACTTCAGACAAAATGCATAGTCAATATATTCTGACTTGCTCATGAATCTAAGAAATTTAGAAAAACTCTAGTCATTAAGTAAAGTTTGAAATCATATGTGCATAATGAAGGCCTCTATGCCCCTCTCAGGATGACAGAGAATCTAAATTAGACACTGTTTTTTTATGCCACATAGATGTAGTACTGAGATCAGGTGTACACTACTTTTGGTAGAATTCCACTTTTATGCATATGATTAAAGTTTGTGACAGTAGCAGATTTCAGAAATTAAAAAATTATAAAACTAAGCAACAACTTCAACTGGGTGAATATTTTGGCTGTCTACTAAAGGCCAAGGGTCAAATCCTGACATTTCCTAGAGAACATTCTGGAGTTTGTCTTTGATAAGAAATTAGTTTCTATGAATGTGAAGATCATGTAAGACAGATGATGTAAAGGATATCTTCTCATAAAATGTGAGACCTGAAGATAACATAAGAAATTTGTTACTTTACAGGTAAGAAACTGAAATCCAAGGCAGGAGAGATAACTCACTGGACAAGGCACATGCAACATAGGTTCAACCTCTGCATATGTGAAATGGTTTTGGCAAGAGAAAGTTTTGGTGCTGTGGTGTCTCCCTTCTCTTTTTTCTCTCTCTCTACATGAAAATATGACTCATAACAGAAGAATCATACATGTGCAAGGTTCCAGTTTTACCACAAAAAGTAGCTGAGATTAAGTTAAGAAAAGTGATATGGACCCATGTTAGTAGTTATAAATACATTATCTGACTAAAGAGAATCATAGTATGCTATCTCAAAACATGTCACGTTGGCAAAAAGGATTCTTTTGAACTGAGGGCAACTGAGAAGTAGCAGATGTAGAAAGAACTCTGCTCTATCACATTATGCCTAAAAGTAGGGTAAACATTTCCCCTTATCTGTAACTGGAACTGATGAGAGTGGAGAGGGGAGGGGGGTGGGAGAGCTCCTATTTTGGAGTTTGGTCATGCCAAGGATTCAACCGGGAACTCTTGGATAGGTTCAACTACATGGCTAGTCAATTACTGATGCACAACCTCTCTGAGGAGAATATCTTGTAATCATGATAAAGACAGTACTCGTTTTGAGTCTTCATTCAAGCATTACTAAGCACACCCCATCATTCATTAGTTTCCCCATATAATTTTCCTTACCACAATTTGGTTGTGTTATCCCTAGAAACCTAAGCTCCTTCTCCTTTTACAGTTCTTTCTCCACAATTTATTGTCTTTTGTTAAAATGTTGTGTATGTCCCTGGATAAATTTTGTTCTACCTTTTTTTTTTTTTGGTGGACTGCTCCCCACTCTCCACTGTTTACGTAAAAATATGAAGATCAATGGGATATGTATATCGTCTTTCCTGTTAATCTGTCCTTTGTAAGGTTAATTCTCTAACAATCAAACCTTGGAGGGTAGAAAACTGGTTTTACCAGTCCCTACATGACATGATTATTTGCTACTTGGTTAAATAGCTACCATTAAGAACTTCTCCAGAGAAAATTATTTCCCTAGTGTGTTTATAATCAAGCTGTTGGTAATTTAACTTTATTACTTGAAAAAATTTACTTCTAAAATCTTCCACACTATTCATGTCAGAACTCTATTCTATATATTAGATGTGTTAAGGTGGGATAGGGTTAAGATGGGGAAGGATGCCTTTGTTATTTATCCAACTCTTCATTTGACACTATTAAAAGGTCTGGTTTCAGTCTGCCTCCTTATTAATAGTTTCAACATAATTAAGTGCTCTCAAAATATCATGCTTGTTAACAAAACAAAGTCATGGCACCTATCTTAAAGGTCTAGTAATCAAATATGAGGAGATTATTGAAAAACAATTCTGCAATGAAGACTGCACATCAAGTTAACATCCTTGTGCCAGAATTAAAAGGGGCAAAGGTGGGAGCAGACAAGTATAATACAGCAAATATAAAGCACAGAAACCGTTAAGCTCATAACAATTGCTTGATAAAAAGGAAAATAAGATACTTTTAACTGACAGATCATTAACCAACTATTTCTAAGACATCCAGAAGTTAGGTTGATTCCCTCAAAAACAAAGATATAAACATTCAAGTGACTTGACAATCGTAGTAATTTATAATAAAAACTCTCAACAAAGTGAGTGTAGAGAGGAGATACCCCCCCCCCCCCGCCCCGGTCCAGTGGGTGGCACCTGGTTGTGAACATGTCACAATGCACAATGACACAGATTCCAGCTCTTGGTTGCCACCTCTGGGGAGGGGCTTCTCTAGTGGTGTTTCAGTGCTGCAGGTGTCTCTCTGTTTTTCTCCCTGTCTACCTCCGCCTTCCTCTCAATTTCTGTCTAACTCTATACAATAAAAAATAAAGAGAAGCAATATTTCAACATAACAAGTATATATGACAAATCTGTAACTTACTCAATGTTAAAAACCTGAAAGATTTTTTTCTCTAAGATCAAGAATAAGACAAAGAAGCCTACTTTCCCCAGTTTTATTCAACATAGTACTTAAACCAGAATATTAGGCAAAATTAATTTAAAAAAAATATACCAAAGGTGAACAAATTCATTATCTCAATAATATATGTAATATATATGCATATTATATATATCACATATATATATATATAAAACAAAAACCCACCAAGCTTATTAAATCCATTGGTTATGACTTCTTTATCCATCAGATATTTAGGAAGTTATTGGCTATTATCAAGTTTTACTGATGTTGGTTCCTGATACAATTACATTTTAGTCAAATAATACAGTTTTAATTAATTAATTAATTTTTAAGAAAGAAAGACATACACAGAGAGAGAAACACCAGAGCACTGCTTGGATCTGGCTTATGGTGGTGTGGGGTATTGAACCTGGGATTTAGGAGTCTCAGGCATGAGAATCTATTTGTATAACCATTATGCCGTATTCCGTCACTCGTTTTTTAATTATTTTAATCAATGTAAAATATTTGAGATTGCTTTAGGACCTACCATATTCTTCATCTTGGAGAATTTTCCATGCACTTTATTTATTTATTTTTTAACTTATTTTTAGGGATTAAACTGGTCTCTCCCATGGAAGTCTTATAGGATACCATTGTACATTTCCTTGCCCTCATAAGGCCTTTAGAGGAATACATGCTCTGATGCTATTCTTTTTTTCCTCCAGGGTTATCGCTGGGGTTTGGTACCTGCACTACAAAGCATCCACTGCTCCTGAAGGCCATTTCTCCCCATTTTGGTGCCCCTGTCATTATTGTGATTGCTGTGATTGCTGTTGTTGTTGTTGTTGTTGTTGTTGTTGTTGTTGTTGGACAGGACAGAGAGACATCGAGAGAGGAGGGGAAGACAGAGGGGGAGAGACAGATAGACACCTACAGATCTGTTTCACCATCTGTGAAGTGACCACCCTGCAGGTAGGGAGCCAAGGGCTCAAACTGGGACCTTTAGCTGGTCCTTGCGCTCTGCTCCATGTGCCCTTAACCTGATGTGCTCCTCCCCCCCACCCCATGATGCTGTTCTGTGTTAAGTTATTCAGATATTTATAAAGTTTCCTTATTCTTTTGTTTTATTTTATCTATTTTCCTATTCTTCTGCCTATTAGTACAAGAAACCATGGCAAATCAACTTATTCCTCTGCCAGAACCACTCAATAACTTTATCTCCTTTGGGGTGGGGTCAGATTCCATGAATTCCAGGTTGCCTAGCTACGTGGCATTCCCTGAAAGTTGAATGCTCAAATCCCACTCAACCAAATACAATGCCACTAGGAGCAAGCTGACTTAACATTCCTAGGATCTGGCCTCCATTGCATTAACTGCTTTTCTTTGTCACTAATTACGTTTAACCTCTTCATCTTAAGAAAGATCTTATTTGATTATTTTCACCTAGTTATTAAAAACATATCAGAAAAAAGTAGGTATTTAAATCGAATGCTACTAAAGAATTTGACTAAGCAATTAAATTACCTAAAGGCCAATATCATTGCTTCAGACAAGTTTATTCTTTTAGCGGGGTGGCAATAGAACTTTACTAAGGGAACAGGAGGAGTACAAGTTCCCAAAATATGTATCTTAAACTGTCCCCAGGAAATCTAAGAATTTTAAGGAGTCCAATTCAAATGGGAAAGATGTCATAAAGCAAAATATACAAACATATCTATAGCTGACATTTGTTTTGTTCACACGTTCCTCCAAGAAACACATGGCAACTAGGAAGAAAATTCAGTTTTCATTGCCAGCAGTTAAAGGGCTAACCTGCCTCAGAATCCAAAGTATTAGGGGTGTCATGAAATTCACTTTTTTAGTAATAACTGTTTCTACTATAGAAATATCACTTGCTGAATTTAGCTTTCTGAAAAAAAAAATAATAATACAGACTTCATGCCTGATTAAGTGCTGCCTTTAAGAGAATGGCTTACATAGGGTTACTTTAGATTTAATACTTTATTGAAGCATAGTTTGACTAGTGTATGAAAGACAGAAAATGCAAACATATAAACTGAAATGAATCCTAAGGGCTTATTGGAGAATTGTAAGACCTACCAAACAAGGGGATGTTTGCTCTTTGCCTAAGAATGAAAGTGAATCTTAAATTATTTTAGGTAGATCACTTTAATATTTTTAAATACTTCCATCTGGAGCTACTATAATAACTCTACATTGCAAATTTCAATCTTTCTTTTGGACAATGACAAAATTTACTGAGCCATGGGCTTAAAACAAATAGATTAGCAAAACTTGGATAACTTTTGATGTTACATGAAAATAAGCATACTATATGTACTTCTATCTTTTGTTTTGATGACTTACAATTGCTTCCTGGTAATCTCTATCTAGTATTATTGACATAGAAAAGTCAATATCAGAGCTGGGTAGTGGCACAACATCATTGCGTGCTAGGACCGAGTTCAAGGCCCCGGTCCCTGGAAGCTTCATGAGATAGTGAAATAATACTGCAGTTGTCTATCTCTCTCTCCTTTCCCTCTCTCTCAACTTCTCTTTATCTCTATCTAAAATAAATAAAAAGAAGTCAATAGCTAATCTAAGCCAACCGTATCTAGTATTTACATTTACACATTATTTATGAATACTTCAACATGTAGAAAACTGATAGAATAATACAAAAATATTTACATCATTAGGTGATCAATTTGATTCATCAATTATTAGCTCTTTCTCATAGTTAATTATCTATCACACATTCACATGCACACAAACACAATTTGCCAAAATATTTCTTAGTTGCAAATGATAAATAACAGCATTTATTTATTTTTAGCACCAAAAATAACTAGTCCATATACTCATGCAATAAACAGCCCATCATCAAATTGCCATGTTGGTACCGAAACTTCTTACCCAAGTTCCTTATTTTAATTTCTGCTTTATCATTCCATGCATTTACTAAGAAAGAAGTACGTAGATATAATTTTGCATAAAAGTAAACATATATGAAGTTCTATCTTTTGTTTCAGTGATTTAAATTCATATCCTGGTGATCTCTATCAGTTAATATTGGTCATTTTCAATGTTTTTATGTATGAGTGAGTGCCCTATTCTATTAACACCTCACTGATGGACATTTGGCACATTTCCTATCTTTTAGGGTTGAAAATAATGATGAACAGGTATCCTTATGTACACACTGCTTCATATTTACCTATCTAATATAATTCATATGAAGTTTTGGGGTCCCTCTTCTGAGCCATATGGGTATTGTCTTTACCTCCCTCTGGGCTTTCCTCAAATGTCATCTTATCTGACTATCTAGCACTGTTCTATTTAAAATAGTAACTACCTTGTCAACACTTTTTACTTCTCATTAAATTACTATTTATCGTACAAACACTAGTTCTATAAATATGCATTACAAAAACAGAAGGAAGAAATAGGAAAAATGAAGGGAATAGATGGGGAAATAAAATATTACAGAGTCTTCCTCAAATCATCAGAAAAATAGAAATGTGTACAGTACTTAAAAATAAAGAGAAAGAGATGTAGTCAGAGAGATAACTTTCTGGGTATGGACATATGTCCAGGTTTGAGCCCTAACTCCATATAGAAGTTGCAGTGGCAGCTGAGGAAGAAAGCTCAAGCTCTGTGGTATTTCTTCCCCTCTTCTTATTTGAATGAAAAAGCAACCTAGATCAGTTAAATTGCATGTGTAAGGACCTGACTATGAAAAACCAAACAAGCAAACAAACAAAAACCCTGAAAAAGACATTCGTGGGACCATAGTGCAACTTGTTAGTACATGAAACTTGCATGCCTGAAACATCTGTGCTCTCAGATTTAGTCCTTGGCACTACCATAAAATAGCTGAGCCCCATCCCCTCTTAAAAATAAATAAATGATGGGGGATGGTTAATGCACACATTATAATATGTAAGTACCTAGGTTCAAACCCCTGGTCCCCACTTGCAGGGGGAAAGTTTTCACAAGGGAAGAAAGTCTGCAGATGTCTCTCTGTCTCTTTCCTTTTCTATCACCAGCTTCCCTCTAAATTTCTCTCTATTCTATCAAATAGAATAAATTTTAAAAAATAAAATAAATTAAAAATAAATAAATGGTTCAATATGCCAAAGCAAAGGACTCTGGGGAGGGAAAAGGAGGCAGGAGAGGGAGAAAAATTTGGGTGCCTGGAACATAATGAAATTGTATGCAAGTGTCAATGTTTGTGCTGGCAAGCATTAACCCCTTCAATAAGAAGAAAAATAAATAAATCAATGTTCTAAAATAAAGATGCTTGTAATTATATAAGGACATATCATCTCTCTTCACTCACTCCACCCTTCCAAACTGAGAAGCCAGAGTGATGATTTGGATCACTGACTCAGATACTAAATCCTGCCTCCTCCACACTAGAGTTTGACCTTGGACAGTATACTTAATCACTCTTAGTGGTCTCACTTTACTCATTTGTAAAGTGGAAATAACTTCAGGAGATATATGCAAAGTACTTAGACGATGTCAGTGAAGAATAAACTTCCATAAATGCTAATTGTCCTTTTAAAGAGGCTATGTAAGTCTGGATTTAATAAGAGAAAATGTCCTATTGTTTTAAGGATATATATATATATATATATATATATATATATATATATATATATATATACAAACACATATATACACGTGCAAAATTCACTGGGAGATAATTACTGATTTAATGAAATATAATGATAGAGTCTGAAGTGGCTATAAAAAGGCAGTAACAACACCTTTGTTGCTTATCAGTTTTAATTTTGGACTTAAAATCATTTATTCTCAACTCTCCAGCCTACAATGAATCTAAGTGAAATTATTATTATGGTCAATGAAAGTATGTAAGAATCCTGAAGTTTCTTCTCTCATAAAAAAGTAACATCTCGTGAAGATACCAGAAATAGTATTGTTTATTTTTTCTGTTTGGTCCTTCTTTCATCTACCTGCCTAGAACTATTAAATGATACAAAAAAAAAACTCATAAGACTTAAAGGCAGGAAGTTTGAAGATAAAGCTTGACAAGTTAAGGGTGGAAAAATTGACAATAATAGAACATTAATAACAATAACAAAAGAACTTAATTATTGTGCTAAATCTAGATTGTGGATTTCATATTAGATAAAAGAAATTTCTATGTTTGTAAACCACTTTTTTTGTTTCTATCCTTTTCAACAAAATGTTCTTCTAATTGTACAAATAAAATCTAACAGGGAATTTTCTGAAACCATGATGCTTTCATTTTCAGTTCCATTTTTAATGATTTTTAATTGAGATTATAAAACAATACTAAGAAAAATAATAACAAAGAACACTAATATTTCCAGTCCTTCTGTTATTAAGATACACCAGAAGCAAAAATAACTCAATTATTATAGCACTGGGTAAAAAATAAATAGTAAACATACCAAAATATTAAAGTTGATAATTATCTAATAGTCTAAATGATAAATCAGCCTTAGTGAAATAATGGAGAATGAAATTATTCACAACTACCTTTTTAAAAGTTAAAATTAATTTTAGCTACAAGTCTCATATAACACATTATATAGTAATCTATGACACATGAAATCAAAGAAGAGAGAAGAACCCATTTATACTTTGTCAAACATGTGAATGATTACAATTTACAAACACATATATAGGAGATGATTTAATTTTAATAGCTGAGTATTATTCCATATAGTTTGCCTGATCATAGATGGAACCTGAAGGAATCATGCTAAGTGTTATCAACCATAAGAAAAAATACCATATGATCTCACTTATAAGGGGAACTTAAGGGATGCATTGGATCGACCTTCCCGTGGTGCATCTCGTGAGTACCTATTCATTGGGGAAACTGATGATCCTTCCTAGCTGACTGAATCCACATGGATCCCAGTCACTTTCAAAGCCAGCAACAAGCAGCCCCTGACAGCTTTCAAGCTGTTGGTCCTGCTCTTCGAGTCCTCCAACTTAATGTTGAGGGGCTGTCCTTTGCCAAACGCGTTCTCTCTTAGGGGAACTTAAGAAACAAGAGCTAAGGCAAAATACAGGGTGAAAGTTGGAGTAGATGTGGTATTTTGCAACAAAGCCAAGGCAAGAGGCAGAAGGCAGAAGGGGATGATAGGATACTGAGGAACCAATACCCAAAGGTGCTGGAAGATCTGAAGCTGGTGGTAGGACTGGTGTGCAGACACGTATCTCCATAGAGAGAGAAATCATACCCATGTAACAATATCCTATCTTGTACATCACTACTTCATTAATAAAACATTAATTTTTAAATCATCTATAGAAATGCTCTGATCTCTGTATATTGATTTTATAGACGATGAGTGTGTTTTAAAGTGCATGTATCAGATATCACATTTCCATGGATAGGTAGGCATTCTGTTTGCAAAACAGTTTACTACAGTATGGCTACTTCAGAGATAAAATGATTTCTAAATGACTGATTTTCTGCATTTCTGAATTTTAATGAAAACAAATTTTTCAAAGTGTACACCATGGAAACTTCAAAAATTTAAATGCCACTTTATAAGAACTAAATTTTCCAAGATGTTGAGAGCATTTTATTCATATAATTTTAATTGAACACTGAGTATGTATTTTTCATAATCATTGTATTGGGAGTATAATGAGTATATTTTCAACAAAAAAAAATATTTAATTGGATCATATATATATAGAAATGGGCCTAACAAAAAAACTTTAAGGACAGAGCATACTGATGAATTGACATAATTTGTGATTTTTCATCATTACTATACAGATCAGCTGGACTGATGGATAATGTTTTTGATAGTGTTGCTTTTGTTGACAGACAGACAATACAGATGCAGAAATAATAGAAAATACCTTCAAAATACATAATTCACTTGGTGAAGTCATGAAACACAAACTAATTAATTGTGCTTTTGTATTCTCCTTCCCTAAATCGTATTTATTTCTCTATAGTCCCTAGCAGAAAAACACAAATTATTATGCTGTTCCTACAGAAACAATCTTTTTTCATGATCCTCTAGAAATTAGCATTTTCTTTATATCAGTTTGGTGGACATCTACTGGTTTTGGAAAAAATTAAAATATATATACGAAGTTAAATTTTAGATCAATTTCAGTTCCATCTGTATACAGGGGACCAGAGGACAGAACTGACTGCCAAAAAAGACCGATATAGATCAGATCAAACTTTCCCATAAGAGCTATTCTCTTCCCTGATCCAGCTTTCTAGCCCTTTTTCCAGCCATGACATCATTTCCCCAGACAATAACTTGGATTCACCTGCATATCAGATGTCAGGATCGGGGGTGGGGGGGACCTAGTATAGTCATAGGCCCTTTGGAATATAATTAAAATAGGCCTACTATATACAAAACGGAGATTCCCAAATCCTTATCTGCACTATTCCAGCCCTTAGGTTCAGGATTGGTCAACAATTTGTTTGGCTTTATATGTAAATTCTTCTTTCAGCCACCAGGTTCCAGATGCTAGCATGATGCCAACTGGACTTCCCTGGGCAGACAATCCCACTAATGTGTCCTAGAGCCCTGCTTCCCCAGAGTCCTGCCACACTAGGGAGAGAGACAGGCTGGGAGTATGGATCAACCTGTCAACACCCATGTTCAGTGGGGAAATAACTACAGAAGCCAGACATTCCACCTTCTGCACCCCATAATGACCCTGGGTCCATACTCCCAGAGTGATAAAGAATAGGGAAGCTATCAGGGGAGGGGATGGTATACGGATTTTTGGTGGTGGGAACTATGTGGAATTGTACCCCTCTTATGGTTTTTGTCATTGTTTCCATTTTATAAATAAAAATTAAAAAGATAAAATAAAATAAGACTGATGCAAAGGATAGAGAACTACAGACTTAATAACACTATTTCCCACTCAATAAATAATGTTCCATTTTTCATGAAATATCATATCAGCATCAATGCACTGTAAATAAAGATCTGAAAAAGTCATATAATGATTGTGTTAATCAACTTGTGAAATGTGGATTGTGACTAGTTTCTATTTCTCTTTATTTGGACTAGCACATGTGATAACATGCTTTTAAATCATCACGTCTTTTAAGTAATCATTTACATAGTGTTTTACAACTGATAACGCATCTTTACAAATATTATTTTATTTAGTTTTCTTAATTATTAAGTAGTTCATTTCATTTTGTAAATGAATAAACCAAGGTTTTTTTCCTGTGACAAATGTCTAGAAAATAGTCAAGATGTTAACCAAGGTTTTTCAGCTCATAGGCATGCCATTTCCATTTCAGTACAGTTACTTGCATTTTATTACATAGAAAATCTACTTTTTTCCCATTTTTATTGTGAAAAAATTACTATCCTCAGATGTTATAACTATTTAAAAATCTATCAAAATGTATATCCAGTATAAGAATTTTTAAGTGAATGGAATATTTTGATTAACTTAAGCATTTTATTCCTTGAGACTGAATTTAGCTGATGTTCACTTCTCCTTAAGAGAGATATTTATAGATTAAAACCACCTTTCCAGATTGTTGGTTTCTTTCCAAACAAAATTTCTTTTTGCTTCCCCCCCTCCTCTGGCACAAGTTTCTGCATGTAACAGCAGGAATACAAATTATGTCCAAAGCACTTACGTATTTGGCAGAAGTATTTTCTCTACTGCTATAAATTTATCAAACATTTTTCAAAACAGTAAATCCCTGAAAACAAGGGCTGAATTCCAAACAGGATCATTATGTCATTTACAATATTTTAGTTAGAGAATCTTCAATTATCTATTGTAAAGACCCTAGGTTTAAAAGTAAAAACAATTTTCTATGGTCCGAACTGGTCTAATTTTCATCCTCAGCAACTCTATTTTTTTTGTGTGAATCTTTAGTCCAATTTTTCACTGTGAAATATGCATTGCTAATCAGTCATTAGTTCCTGCAATGAACTCTTCACCAACTTATAGATATGTATGCCATTACAGTCAGGAGCATCATCATCAAATAGGGAGCATAGCAGGACCAAGAGGAGAAAAAGGAAGAATTTTCAGTCAGAAGACAAAATTTAATGTGTATAACATCATTTATAATGCCCTTGTGTGTGTGAATTCAATTAGAGATAAAATATTGATTAAGTAGTTGATGTCATAGATAATACATTATGGAAAAGCAATTGAACAGCTCATTTTTTAAATATTCACAACACTAGAATAGAATTAAAGATGACTTAGGCAGCAAATGGTGCTGATGGTGAGAAATGCGTTGAGTATGGACAAATAGCCAACTAAGTATTCTTTGAGTCATCCAGCATTCAGCAAGTATTTATTAAATGACTAATGTTCAGCACTCTGTCAAGCAAAATAGAGGCACAGTAACTGATGAAACTAATTACTTCTCTCCCAGAATTCTCACCTCTTGAAAGCACTCAACAGAAACTTGCCCTTTGAAACACATAGCACAATTACTCAACCATATTCTGATGTTTATCTGGAATCATAAATATATATTTGATTATATTGAAGCAAGTTTAGCTACTTTATATCTTTGACTAAACAATGCAAGGAATTAACACTGTGGTCTATGAAAGCATGGATTTAAGAATTTCTCAGACTTTTTGAATATTGTAATTTTGTCCTTTATTCCTAAACCTTTCAATTTATGAATAAAGAGGTAGAAGACAATATAATGAATGTACATGGGGGGGGTGGTGTTTACTTCTGGAGGTACAAAAGAAAGAAGTCGAAGTTGGTAAAGGCTCAAGAAAAAAAATCATATACAGAACAAAGAAAAATGGCATATTAGCAACCATAGAAAAGAAAATGGAGTAATAAAAGAAATGGGAATGCACTCTCTGAGAATAGGAGAAGCAGTACAGAAAATCTGCATATACAAAGATACAGATAATCAATTTTAAATGTAGAAAAATAGCTTGAATACTCTAAGAAATTGAATTTGCATATTTTCCAACATGAAGAAAACAGTATGTTCACTAATAAATAAATACTATTGAGTACTATCTTCAGTGACTTTTTGACATTTTTGTCATTTTCTCCACCCCTTTCAAAAGTCTGTTTTGATTTTTTTTTTTTTTTTGCCTGACATTCCTTCACCCACACACTGTTAAATTATAGAGACCCTAGTCAGGGAATCCTGGGATTCCCATGCAGACATGATGGGTCTAGACCTCTAACAGATCCCTCTCTTCACTGTCAGTGGTCATCTCCATCAGGAACAATATAATGGACCCCTTTCTGGGTCCCTACAGGACTTTGTTTTCAATGTGGATCAATGATGGTAGGGACTGCCCCATTCTCTACCACTAGAAGAAGATGGGTCCAGCAATGAGTGCAGCCTAATGGCCCTCACTATGACCACAGAACGCAAGCTCAGACCTACAGGGATACAGATGGTTACACAGACTCCTGTACTGAATATAGGCTCCAGATCAAGTTGATGGGGCTTACAGTTAATGGTATTTATACACTTCTCCCATCTTTACATTTGGGAGCTACTCTCTTCCCTAATCCAGCTTTTTAGTCCTATTTTCAACTCTGAGACCATCTTCCCAATCAATACAATTGCTCCATTTGCTGTCAGGCTGAGGCAAAAAGTAGTAAAGTCATGGGTCCTTTGGAATATACCTAAAATAGACCTAATAGATTTTTCCAAAATGGAGATCCCAAATTTCATCTGCTATATTCTTGCCTTTAGGTTCCTGATTATTAAACACTTTGCTCTTTATAGCTTAGTGCTTTTTTAGCCCTCAAGTTGCAGATGCTACCATTATACCAACCTAACTTCCCTGGGCAGAAGACCTAACCAGCCTCATCCATCTTTTTATCTCTCAAGAACCCCACCTCTTCAGAGCCCTGCCCCACTAGGGAAAGATAGAAACAGGCTGGGAGTATGGATCAACCTGCCAAAGCCCATGTTTAAAGAAGCAATTACAGAAGTCAGACCTTCCACCTTCTGCACCTCATAGTGATCCTAGGTCCATGCTCCCAGAGAGATAAAGAACAGGAGAGCTTTCAAGGGAGGGGATGGGATACAGAACTTTGGTAGTTGAATTGTGTGGAATTGTATCCCTCTTATCCTATGTTCTTGTCAATATTTTTTATTTTATAAATACAGTTTTAAAAAACCTAGGGACCCATATATACCTTTTTATATACTGATGGCTTTTATGAACATTAAACAACTATAATAGCTAAGAATTACACCTCTCAAGAATGAAGCTTTATTCCCAACAGGGAATACCAAAGCCCTGTGAAAAATGCACGCATTGAATCAGGCACTGTTCAGGACACTGAAGTACATAATTAAGAACTACTAAGGATTTATTTTACAATCAGTTGACCAAGGATTGCAAGGTTTCTACCCCTACTTCTACTCATTAATATAGGTGTGTGGCAATGCCAGGGTATAATTCTGAGTTAATAGTACAAATTAAGAAGATAAGAGGCTATCATTTTTTCAGAAACTTAGATGTGAATTGAAATCTGAATAGACTGGATGACTTAATAAAAATGAGAAGGAAAAGCATATGAAGGACAGAAAATAGCATGTATAAAAATACTCTGACAAAAGGAAGAGGGAGTAAATTAAAAATTCAAGAACAGAATCATAGTAGCATCATAACTTGGTGGCTGAAAGTTGGTAAGATATAAAACAGGAAAATAAAGTAAACATTAACCAAAAAGTGGGAATAAAACAGATGAGAATAGGGACCTTTGGGTGAAGAGAAGGTAGGAAGTCTATTTTAAGTATGTTCCTAGGGGCCCAAGACTTTAGCAATTTTTGTTTGAGCTTGATAGCTAACAGGGAGGTGGACTAAAAATCTTGTCTGGGAAGATGTAATTAGAATTGAGAATAGGGCTAGAAAGTTGCATTAGGGCTGGGATTAGTTTGCAAACTTGAAGAAAGTATATAAATATACTTACTGTTTACCACATCAATTGACCTAGAGCCCCTATATATTCACATTTATCACAGGAGCCTGTGTAACTTCTGAGTCCCTGGCAGTGTGAGCTTGCAGTCTATGGTCACAACTGGGAATATTCTAGGCTGCAGTCTATGGTCACATCTGGGAACATTCTAGGCTGCACTCATCTCAGAACCAGTCTTCATAGACTGGCAGAGTAGGATGACCCAACCTCCCTTCATCATTTACTAGTTTTATGATTCTGATAAAGGTTGTTATAGGGACAATATATATTTGCCAGTTTCTTATGTTTCCATCCTGATATCCCTGAGCAGATGACCTCACCAATGTACTCAGGACCTCACCTCTCCAGAGCCCTGCCCAACTAGGGAAAGATTAAAACAGGCTGGGGGGATGGCTACACCTGCCAACACCCATGTCCAGTGAAGAAGAAATTGCAGAAGCCAGAACTCCCACTTTTTACACCCTAAAAATAATTTTGGTCCATACCCCCAGAGGGGGAGAAATGTTAGAAGAAGATGAACGGAGGGCTTTGAACCCCAATTCCATCAGCACCCAGAAAGAGATGAGGGATAAAAAAGAAAGGGCATTTGAAAGTACCAATAGGTGTAGGTGTCACTTAGAAAGGAAGACAAGGCAGGAAAAAATGGGCAAATATATAAAAATATAGATAATTACAGAAATAATAGTCACCAATATCTGTGATCTGAGAAGAACTACTGCAGTTTTCAGTGGAAGGAATGGGTTCACAGAATTCTGGGGGGTGGGAGTGCCATGGAATTATATCCCCATTATCTCATAATTTTGTAAAGCAATATTAAATCACTAATATAAAAAAATTCAAGTGAAAACAGAGCAATGAGAACATGAGAGAGGTTAATGTGCAACAAAGCTGGAGAAGGAGGAATTGGGTGCCAGCTACAAGACATAGCAAGGTTTTCAGCTCTAAATGTAAGGTAAGAAATGAATGACCTAGGACTGGTCATGGTACAACTGTTTAAACACACATGCCACCAAGCTCAAGGAGCCAGGTACAAGCCCCACTCCCAACATGCTAGGAGAAGCCACAGGAGTGGTGAAGGAAGTAATACCACTGGCTCCACCTTCACCCTTTCTGTCTCCCACTTCTCTCTCAATTTCTTTCTGTCCTAGCAAGTAAAAATCTATAATTTTTTTAAAAAGGACACTTTCCTTATTTAAAAAAAACCTACAGGGGGAAAGCTTCATGAGCCATGAAGCAGAGCTGCAGTTATCTTTATGTTTCTCTCTCTCTCTTCTTCTCTCTCAATTTTTCTTTTTCCAATAATAAATGAATAAAACTAAAAAAAAAAAAAAAAAAGAATGACTCAGGCTAATGAAATAGCTCACTTGGATAGTGTGCTGTTTTGTCATGCACACTATCCAGATTCAAGCCCAGCCTCCACCACAGTGAAGAAAGCTTCAATGCTATGGTTCCTACCTACATATCTGTCTGTCTGCATCCATCCATCCATCTATCTATCTATCTATCTATCTATCTATCTATCTATCACCATAATAAAATGAAATAAGTAAGTAAATAACTTTGAGCAGAATCAGAGTCTGTAAAATGAGCAGAATAACACTAAATTACACATGTTTTTTTTGGATTATGTTTAAAGGATTCTGTTTACAAATGAGTGAAATTATGGAAGTTGTACAATCTTCAATGCTTCTCACTTCTTACTAAATTAAAATAATTGTTGTTTCTGGCATAGGTTTCAGTTATTTTGAAAACTGGATTTCACAAAAGCTAATTCTCAACAATGCTAAGAGAAGCAAGTATTCTTCGCACTTAAGATTGGACCAACTCACTGTGACATATGGAATAATAAGGGAAATGAGTAATGAGTGTATGGAGCAGGTATTTAAAACATGGCAAGCAGACTGGGTACATAATAATCGATGAACAATAAATGTTGGTAAGTCACAAGAGCTGCTATTCTCAAAGTTATAGATGCTCCTCTTCAATGATACAATATTATCCACACTCAAGTAAGCAAAATGATTTTTTTTACTTTGAATATATTCTTCCTAACATATAGAAATTTCCATTAGATGCCAGGCAATTTTAAGAAATGACTTAGCAGTTGTTCAATTCCTATTCTTTGCTACTATCACAACAGAAGTTGAGCCTAAAATAACTCAGACATTTGTTTAAACTAAAGGTTCCATTAAGTTCGAAATATATGTGTTTATTTACAATCCTCAGTATGCCTACATTGGTGTGTGAATGCCTGCATGTGAAACTGAACATCAGATTATATGTAAAATTTAATTCTTTGAGGTTTTCCTGTAGTTTAGTTTTAAAGATATTAGCATGATAAAGAAACACAAACTTTGTTCTTTAAAAGTAAACTACGTTCCTTGAGAGATGGCCTCAGAGTAACCAGAAACCAAATAAAATAGGGAAAGGATGGGGTATCTAGATGTTATTTTCATTCCACTCAACAGATATCTCATCTTACTCCAACCTAGCAATTCAACACTTTGGTTCAATTCTTGCACACAGCACAATCATTTACAGAATTATTTTCTGCTGTTACTTGTACTTTCCAAGTGAGATGGATTTATGAGTTAATCAATAAGTGTAATTGAGGGGGGAAGTGACAACTTTTCACAACCTTCCTGTAGATGGCATATGTATCTATTTTTTAAGATTACTTTTTTCTTTTTAATTTAATTTACTTTACTCTATTGGGAGCGAGATATAGACCAGAGCCCTGCTCAGCTTTGGCTTATGGTAATGCTAGGGATTGAGCCTGGGAACTCAGAGCCTCGAGCATGAAAGCCTTTTGTATGACTACTATGTTATCTCTTCCCATCCCTCATATAACTCACTCATATGCCATTCTGGACACAGGGGTGGGCTCCATAGCAGCAAAAGACTTGAGTTAACTGTAGAGTCCTTGAAAACCATTGAGTGAATTGCCAGATCAAAAATATTTACTGAGCAGATTCACAAAAGTTCCGTTAAGATAAGGCGTCCTTGGATATTGTAATGCACCTCTATGATTGGTGCAAGGAGGTATGTATGAACTGGAACATCAAAAAGACTTGACAGAAGTCAGACTGTCTTCAATACCAGTCAAGCCAAGACCAGAAATTCATGACCCACACCAGAATGGTCTCCACTCAGACATTCTGGCACTCCCTCAGGCTGCACACTGAGTCATAGGATGTGGCAAATTGTCCTGCAATTAACAGTCTGGCATTTCACAAAGTAAAACTCATGGGGTTGCTTTTGTTCTCTTTTGTGAGGGCCAAACTGACAAACAACAGGAAAGATCTCAGCAAACTTTTTAAAAAAGAGTTTCTTCACCAAATCCCTTTCTGAGGTCAATTAGAAAATTTTATAGTGACAAAGTATAATAGTTTTGTTTTTTTTTAATACAAGGGAAAGAGTAGTGTATTGAAGTGCTATAAACAGCTCTAAATGTTGCTTAATGATCTGAGATCCTGAACATGTTCCTTCCTAGTCTTCCCTAGGGAATCCAGACCCACCATCCTTTTATTCAAAGTAAAGCATCTTTGTTGTGGAGCAGTAACACATAAAGGGTAAACAGGAAGCAGTAACATATTTGTTTGTTTTTGTTTTTTTCCAGAGCTTCACCACTCTGAGATGACTTTTTCATATAGGAAGAGTGAGACTGAGGCAGAGAGGGGGAAAGAAACCAGAGTTTCCTCAACACAGTGGGTGTGGGGGTGGGACTTGAACCTGGGTCTTATATCTAGCAACAGCATTTTTTTGGACAATACCTTCCCTAGCAGCTGGTCCTAATAATACTAAATCCTACCATGAACCCATGTTCACCAATGAACCTGTTCTATAAAGCTAAAAGACACCAAGATTAACATATCTGAATCCTATCACTCCTTAAAATCACAGTGTTAATGATTACAGTTTATATATGTTTGCATAACATATAAACATGAAATTATATTCTAGCAGAATATTTTCAGGTAAGCTGAGTACTTCCATATTTGACACTATAGCTTATATATCTAATATGCCAAAATAAAATTTACACAAGTAATATTTTCATTTTTAAATATATAAACAACTTTTTGGTAGTGAAAAATTTATATTTTTATATACTGGAATTCAAAACCAAGAGTACTAACAGTACTATTAATATTGTCATGGTTTTATGTTTTTTAAAGCAGATACATATCTAATATATCATTTTCTCAAGAACTTATTTTCAATGACACTTAGACTAAACATAGCAAGTGAGAATTTTACTGAGAAAGAGTTTGAAAAGCATACCCCGCCCCCCAATCAATACTGCATCCAACTTGTAATGGAAACAAAAATATTCGATTTTATTAAAATGATTCTTTGGCCAAGGGGGATGGGAAAGAGGAGATAAACCTCTCAAATCATTTAAGTATAGGATTCAAATTTCAGATTCATATGCAAAAAACCCATCCTTTAAAGCCAGCTGTTTCTTTTCAGTGCAGAAAGATCAAACTATAGTTTTCTTATTTGTTTATTTATTTAATCATTTTAGTGTGGATTCACTGTCTACAGTACAGTTGTTGACACATGGTGACACATTTCTCATGTCACTATGACAGGCGTCTGCAAAACACTCTCACCCCCAAATCAGGTCTTTTTCCATCATCTTGCACCAGGACTACAAAGCTCCAGCCCTTCAAACTACACTCTGTACTCTTTCCTCAGAGCTCTTTGCTTTGGTTCAGGACACCAATATAGTTGTTTTCTTAACACTTAACAGCCTAAAGTTCCTTGTTTAAAGACAAGTGTTTAAAAGTTAAAGCAGAATTCCTTTTTTTAAATATTAGTAGATGTAAACTGAAGTTGCTTTCTTAACAAGTGTCTCAAACAACTTTCATGGGGAGATAAGACTGTACCCGTGTCAATAATTGTACTGTTAACTACTGACCCCTGATAAATAATAAGAAAACAACAATAGACAATAATAAATGCAATCTAAAATTGCTTAGCACTAAATCAATCCCTTCTTGTAATGTTACTCTACCTTTTTCTTTGATACCTGATGAAGAAAGGAGAATTGTGATTTTAACTGACTGTCTTAAGGAGAGTATGCTAAAGCTGGCCATTGATTTCTGCAGATCCAGAGTCAATTCCCAATTCTTCAACCAGAGTCAACATTTTGATTTATTTTCTATCACTAGATTTTAATTTTTAGTATTAGAGTTGTATACAATATCCTGGTGAATGAATAAATGAGCTAAACTCTCCTTTATTGTTGTTTTCAACCATTGGAAAAATGAAATAAAGAAACTTAATTAATTTAGTATGTTTCAAAAAGCTAAGAGGTATCCTCATGCTGCCATGGATATGGGCATCCTACTCATAGTAATGGTCTTTTCAAAGCAATGGAAGCTCATTAAAGTCGCCAATTACAAAACAGCACTTCTATTGCAATGTCCCATTAACTCTACAAGATTTATGTATCCTCAATATTTCACTTTCAATGGTCTTTGGTGGCAGGTTTTTTCATACAATATGTTTTTCAAATGTCATTTTAAATGATTAATATTTTAGTGTATTTTTAAACAAAATACAGATTCTGTTCATTGCTGTTCTGTTGGAGAAAACATAATTATTTAACAGCTCAAAATATGTTTGTGTTTTTCCACATACTGTGGTCATGGAAATAGGTTAAAAACCCATCAATTATAAAATTAACTGTAGCCAATGTTTCTGGAGTATTTTAATATTTGTCAAGCCTTACTTTGGGTGATTTGTATGTATTAACTAATTAGTATTTTGGGATGAAAATTTGGCAGTTTTAACAGAAACTGAAGTAAAACATGTTTATATATATATATATATATTTATATAAAATAGTCCAGTCAAAGAAAGAAGAAAAGGGAAAAAGAAAAGAACCTTTAAGTTGTTTTTCCCAAGGTTAGTATATTGTTCTCCTTAAGATTAATTCTACTAGACTGAAGGTCATGTATACTAGGAAGAATACTAATAGAATGATCAAAAATTACCATTTTTATTTTTATTTATTTTTATATGGAGGTACTTTTTCCTTTTTAAAATTTTTATGTATTTATTATTGGATAGAGACAGAGAGAAATTGAAATGGGAGGGGGAGATAAGTAGAGAGACAGAGAGACACCTGCAGCTCTACTTCACCACTTGTGAAGATTTCCCCCTACAGGTGGGGACCAGGGGCTTGAACCTGGGTCCTTACACACTGTAATGTGTGCGCTTAACCAGGTGCACCACCACCTGGCCCCAAAAATCAACACTTTTAAATCAGACTCTATGTTATGCTACCTACTGAAATATTATACATTTTTAAATCTACTTAATACCCATTTCAAAATGCTTGTTTCATAATAAATGTGATAAAGAAAGTAAATGATAGGATATAAGAAATACAACTTCAATGATAGAGATGAAATTGAACTCAATTTGTCCTATTGCTCTCATCCAGGACCCAAGGTCTCAATTGATTAAATCTGGTGATGATGATGTAATCAAACTATATCATTCTGTTTTATACATAATATCATAAGATTATCTATGTGCATATGAAATTGATGTTTATGCAACTATATATGCAGCTATAGATTCTTCAGCCCTTCACAGTATAGTCTTGGGGGGGGGGTTAGGGAAGGAAAACAATCAAGTGGAGATACTTTCAAAGTGATATCTGTGTTCCTATTTATTGTTTTATTAGTGATTTAATACTGATTTATAAAAGTATGGGTTAACAGGGGAATAATTACATAACGTCCCACCACCAGAGCTCTGTGTCCCCATTCTCTCCATTGGAAACTGCAGTTGTTCTCCCAAGGTCATAGACGTGGATTGACTATTATTTCTATGACTGTTTATAATTATATATGTTTGCCAGTTTTCTCTAGGGTTTTGCCTTCTCTTCCATTCTACGTCACACCCACTCCCACTACTACTTCCAAATGTCTTTCCTTCTTTCCTCTTCTCTCTCCAGGTCCTTTTAAAGAGTTAGAGTTCAGAGCCCTCTGGTCATCTTCCCCTAACATTTCTTCCTCTCTGGGAGTATAGACCCAAATTTATTATGGGGTGTAGAAGGTGAAAGTCTGACTTCTGTAATTGCTCCTCTGCTGGACATGGGCCCTAGCAGGTGGATCCACACCCAACTTTGTTTCTATCTTCCCCTAGTTGAGTAGGACTCTGGAAAGGTATAAAAATACTCTCACAAAAGGAAGAGCAAATGACGTAAAATTTTAAGTATGGAATTATAGTAGCATCTACAACTTGGTGGCTGAAAGTTGGTAAGAAATAAAGCAGGACAAAGTGCTTAAGGGGGCTGAGCAGTGGCACACTAGGTTAAGCGCACATAATGCAAAGTGCAAGGACCTGCGCAAGGATCCCAGTTCAAGCCAGGGGTCTTCCTACTTGTAGGGAAATCGCTTCACAAGAAGTGAAGCAGGTATGCAGGTATCATTCTTTTTCTCTCCCTCTCTAGCTTTCCACCCTCTCTCAATTCCTCTCTGTCCTATGCAAAAAATTGGATGAAATGAAAAAAAAAAAGGGTGCAGGAGCAGTGGATTTGCAGTGCAGGCACTGAGCTCCAGCAATAACTCTGGAGGCAAAAAAAAAAAGTTTAATAAACAGGAACCAAAAAAAAAAGAATAGAGTAGTTGAGATTAGGGACCCTGGAGTGGAAATAAGCTAGGAAGTATATTTTAGCTATGTTCATAGAGTCCTGTGACTTTAGTAATTGTTGTTCAAGCTTTATAGTTAAAATGCAGGTGGACTAAAAATATTTTTTTTAATTAACTTTTTTTTCAAATACTAAGTTAGCTATGTTTGACCAGGTAGTACTGAATCAACTGATACTATCAGTATCTAAGATATATTTATTTTCAGATAGCATTAAATAACACAAATTATAGTGAGGTCAAATAAGGCACAGTGAATTCTAACTGTAGGATTTTCAAAGTAAAGCAAACTCCAGGTGAATTTGTTATAATAATAATTGTCTATACCTTCTTAAACTCTGCAAGGAAGCTTCCCCATTCTTTTCAATTTCTGTATTTCTCTAGTCCTGGAACCTCTGGGACTTTGCTTTTATTTCTTGATGTCTCTTCTTCTGACCTCCTAACCCTGTTATACTGCCTCTCCTGACCTCAACTCAATTAATAGTCAGTGTGACAAGGCCATGCTATACTACCACTGGCTCTTCGCTTTGGATTGTATCCAGAGATGCCGTGCTTGAGAATGTCAATCTTCCAACTCTAATAATCTGGTGAGACCTTTCCTAACACATGGGACTACTTAGCTCCATTTCCAATAGTTCACTCTCCAACAAAGTTACAGACCCTAGATAGATGCTAGGGCCTAGGGGACTGGTTTCATGTATACATGTATCCATAAACTAGGGACAATGTATACCTCAAAGTAAAAGTGCTTAACATTCCTCTGTGATTACACTTAGGCCTAATAAGCACAGCAAGCAAGTAGAAAGGCCTACAGAAGGCAACATAAGTTGTCTAATCAAATATTTACTACTTGGGCCTAGTCACCCTTGTGATGTCTATATTCTATGGCAAAAAAAGAGAAAATGGAAGTCTAGAATACTTTAAATCTAAGAAATTCTTTAAGGCATAAAAAAAAACAGAGAAGGCCAATCTCACTCATATTTGTTACCTAAGAAACAAAGTAAGGGGTGATATACTATACACTATATATAATCTATACTATATACTATACACTTGTGGCCTATCCCAGCATATCCGGGGACTGAACAGTAGCAAGGAGGGTGATCTAGTGCCCCATGGTGGATGACAGTATGATAAAGGGTGAGGTGTACCTACACCTATCTTGGGGAAAGGTAAAAATTTACCTCAGAGACAACAACAACAGCCATGTAAATCAACATTTACTCATAAAGTGATATTGAAGCTAGAAAAATAAAATGAACAGGAAAAAAAATCTAATGATGTTTATTATTCACAGATATTTAAATTATGATTTACATATTTAATTATAAATTCTATTATACTAAAAGTTATAACACATTTTTATTTATTTATTTATTTATTACTATTGGGGATCTAGCTCTGGATACCTAAAGCCCAAAGGATACCTAACTTAGATTTGCGTTTTAACTTCTTTGTGTTAATGTGCACTACTACATTAAAACTGTAATTGATTTGCTTTAGAGTTGCTGCATGCAGAATAGGATCTCTGTAACACAGTTTGCAATTTCTACTCACTTATTCAAAGTAAATACTGAGCACCTATGATGATCTAGTATACAAAGCACTGTAGATGCCAAAGTTTAGAAATGGCTCCTCCCCAATGTAATCACACTACGATTAGAGAAACAGCTACGCCTATATCTCAGTTACAGTGAATTTTCCTAGTTGTTTTCAAACAAACAGTAGAAGAACTAAGCAGATGAAGTGTTTGAATATTAATATTGGCGCCATGACACCACTGGTGGTCTGTAAAATATTTTCATATGCATCACTATTACCATGAATCTCCTGATAATATATATCAGTAGATATAGATACACACACCTTATAAAAATGTGTTAAAGTTCAAATAAAAGAAAGACCCTGAGCATTTCTCACCCCCACCCCAATGGACTGTTTTTTTAACCATTTTATTGGGGCGGGTAATGATTTACAAGATGGTTGTCCCAAGTACAGTTTCTTATCTCCTAGTGATAACTAGACACCTAATCTACCACCATGTGAAGTGTTCCACCACCATCTTGCACAAGGCTCCAAACGCCCTCTCAGCTCTCTCCCTCCTCACCTAGTCAGACTCTTTGGCTCTGTTGCAATAGACTTCAGCTAGTCTTAAGTTTCACCCTATATTGTCACTTTCTTCTTTGCCAATTTATCCAGCTTTATTAATTAATGGCTGTTTTAGACAATGAAGATTCAACATATAATTGGAAACAAGAAATCAATGTCATCAGCTTAGCTTTTCCAAGATAACTGTGACAAATAAATGAAACAGGAAACCTGGTTGATAAGGAAATCAGGCAGAGTCAAGTGTATAGTGCAGGAGAGTTGGAGGGAGTTTCAGAGTCATAGTAGAGAGCAAAGCTGAGGCAGCCAGGCGTGGGGGGAGTCTGGACTACACTGAGTTCTTCTGCTGTCCATCTGTTGGACTTGAAGAAACAGATACATTCTTAGGGGACTTTCTCTCTGTACTTTATATCAAGACCTGATGAAAGGTGAAGAAACAAAACAGGAATTAAAAACAAAGAGAAAGTTAGAAATACATTTTTAAGAGTTCTATCTGGATAGTGAGTAGGTAAGTGCTTATTATGTTATTCTTTGCTTCTTTATACTTTAAAATGTTCAAATAAACATAGCTAATTTACATGACTACAGCTTTTAAATCAACCTCATTAACAGGATTATGTTGTCTATGATTATTAAACGTTACATTTTCCTCGCAGAAATGAAGCTGTTTTGTTAAATTCGATGAAATCTTGACATGTGAGAATTTCTTACCTTAAAATGACTAAACATTTCATACATCTGCAGAAAGGTGCAAAATTGCTCTTCTGTTACAAAATTAATGAGTTTTCAGTGAAGCCATAACAAAGAATTTTCCTCTGGGCATGTTATAAAAACATTTCTAGTTCTAGTATGAATGCAAAGTCTTGCCTGATATCCAGTGATTTATAAAATATTCACATTTTTAAAGATGATGAATGCTGCACAAAGTAATTATTTTGATTTTTCTAATACTGAAACCCCTGTCCTACCCTAGCAAGTCCCATCTTATAATGAATGTTTTCCTACAGGAGGAGCAAATAATGATTAAACTCAGAACATTCTCATTTCAAATAACTACTTGAGGAGATAGTGTGCCGATAAATTCAGAATACCAGTAATATACTCTTGGTGTGTGTGTGTGTGTGTGTGTGTGTGTAGAGTCTACCCTGAACAGACTGTGAAATCTGGGGAAAGGTATAATTACATAAGCTGCAACTTTCTATATTGAAAAATGGCAAAATATACTTGCATTTATCTGTCATATCTATCACCTGCCTTGTTATTGTTGGAATTATCAGAGTCAGTCCTTTTTTGAATATTTTGTATAAATCACATAACAAATGCTGATATTCACTGCATGAGCATGAGTTCTTATCTTGCTGGACTGAATGACAGTTACTCTATTTTGTGGCTCCTGATTTATTTGTATAGCCAGACTAATTTCTCTAAAAATCCCCAAGTTGAAAAAAAAAAAAAAAGATCACCCTCTACATCTACTCACCTAATGCAACCAAGCCAGAGAATAAATAGGTAGGGAGAGATAGCAGGAAAGATACAATTGCTAACATATTACAAAAGCTGTTTTGTTTCATTGTCACTATTAGACCTACAGCTATGGCAAGTGGAGGCATGTCCTCTATTCACAGTTGCTTCTTTCTCCTCAGTGGAGAGATTTTTCAGCTGGGTCTGCACAGCAGCACTGAATAATGCACAAAAATGAGCTATTACATCTCATAAAGGAAAGTTGGAGAACTTCACTTATTTTGATATGCATTCATTTACTGAATACCCCAGTGTATACAGGAACTATGGTATAGCTATAGAAGAATTATACCAAAGACAGAACAATGAGTCTATTTCTTTCTAGTCAACATCCAAATAGAGTCATGATCACTGAACTGAAAAGTATGCAAAGTATTTATTATTCTGGAACCATCAACCATTAACACTATTGATACTTATACATATACACCTCCATCTGATAACTTGTTTATGGGCAGCAGTATTCAGTGCTGCTGCCCAGGAATCATCATTTTCTCAAACACCCAGCTGTCATGAAGTCATATGTATAAGGTAGGGGTTGGTTCATAATTAGAGAACTGGCATGATTTGGGATATTTCTAAGAAAGATGACCAGAACACAGCAACTTGCTGTAGAGGAAACAGGGCCTGCATTCATAGAGTAGGATATATTTGATTGGGTGGTAGGAAGACTATCATGTAAGGTGACATTCCCTAAGTAGAATTTCTCACCCTTCTGTGACAGGAGTCTGCACACCCTACTTCATCAACAACTTAGGTCTTCATCTTGATGGAGCTGAGCAAAAGAAAGGAATCCAGAAACATATGTGATAGAGACAACAGGCAGCCTAGAGGAAGATTAATCTGAAGGGGCTCCAGATTTTTTAACGTTTTGTATTTACCAGGGATTTGCTGCTCTGGCTGATATTTTCAGAGCCAGACAGAGAAAGAGGGAAAGACACCACAGCACCAAAAGGTTCCTCTTGCTGTGTGGGTGCTTAGTTAAAAGCTAGATGCCAGGAGTGGGGCAGTAGCGCAGCAGGTTAAGCACACGTGGCTCAAAGCGTAAGGACCGACAGAAGGATCCCGGTTCGAGCCCCAGCTTCCCACCTGCACGGGGTTCCCTTCAAAGGGGGTGAAGCAGTGCTGCAGGTGTCTATCTTTCTCTCCCTCTCTCTGTCTTCCTCTTCTCTCTCCATTCCTCTCTGTCCTATCTAACAACAATGACATCAATAACTACAACAATAAAAAAAAAAACAAGGGCAACAAAAGGAAATAAATAAATAAATACTTTTTAAAAAAAGCTAGATGCCATGAGTGGCAAGGAGGTACCCTGTCAAGTGAGATATTTTGCTAGTCCGAGACTTTTTACTCTAATAAGAAAACAGCAGGATTTTAGGCAAGTGAGTGGGATGATCTGACTTCTATAGTTAGACTATTTTGACTTTGAGTGGAAAACAAACTGATAGTTGGAGGAGAAGACAATTATTAAGAAACTTTTAGTGACTCGGATGGGAAAATATTATTTGAATGAGAAGAGAAAAAACAGAAAGCAATGAAAGTTATAGAGAGAGAAAAATTGGATAACAAAATCTGTATAATGATATTAACTAAGTTATTTTCTTTCTTTTTCTGGATGTTGAAAATTTCCTGAATAAAAATTTATCTACACAAACAAAAAATTGTCATAGGCTTTAATGGAAGAGATTTTGGCACACGAATTTCATATTGTTTCTAGTTTTATGAAGGGAACAGAAAGATTTCCATAGGTGAGGATAAATAAATTCCAAATTACTTAAGAAAAACTTTAGCAGATGAAGAGAGTAATAAAAACAAAATTCAAGAATGGGGAAGCTGTGCATAATGTGATTTTCTATATTCAGTTTGAAGCTGAAATACTAAAGTTCTGTTATATAGCATGTCTTGAGAACAGGTGAGTGGCATGATCCTCATCCTTAGCAATGCTCCTCCTGTTTTTACTGTTTTACTTGTCTCAGGAAGTGTATTTCTTGTATCACATCTCATAACCCACAATTTAGATGGAATTTATTACTAGAGTGATAACTGCTAAGATGTCTTATGATTCCTTACAGCTTGGAGGCAGGAGAGCCTACTTTGGTGGTCCTCTCCTCACATGTGGATTTAGTCTTCTCGTATCAGATCAAAGTTGTGTGCAGTTCATATTCCAATCTGGTTCTGGGTTACTTTGGCTCTACAGGAACTGGTCCTTATTGTAAATATTTCTATGAGTTGCCATGCTAAGTCCACTGTGATTTAATTTACCAAACTTCTGATATGACTGAATTAAAAAATGTAATTAATTATCTTGCATAGTGACACTTTCAATGGGAGTGTCACAGGCTAGTATGTATAGTCCACAATCTAAGATTAAAGTACAATTGACTTATCCTCTCTCTGCTCTATGGGATACAGACATTTCTCTCTGAGATTTATCTTTCAGCATCTAGGTAGGTGATCAGATATCAAAAGCTAAAGAAATATCCACTATTTCCTTTGTTAAAATATCACTTTCAAATATTTACTGAAAGCATATTGGAGACTGTAGAAATAGAAACACAATTTGGTTCCTCTAAGTGTGGAAAATTTCAATGTAAACAAATCTTTTTTTTTTATTCCTAACCTATATAGGAATATATATATATATATATATATATATTCATATATATATATGTAGTTCTCTTGAATTATACCTGAACTTTTAACAATGTATAGTGATATTTATATAAATATTTAGACATCTGTATTTATTATGAATGCCACTCCAATGTATACCTTCCATACTTTCCTATATTTTGTCTTTTAAATTTTGTTCTTAGAATTTCTATTAATTTTAGTGGTACCCATCAGACAGATTATCAGATGAAGGTTTATATGTATATGAATGAATAGTACTAATCGTTGATGGTTCCAGAATAATAAATACTTTGCATGCTTTTTTAGTTCAGTGATCCTGAGAGTACATCTGTGTGTTGACTAAAAAGAAATATACTCATTGTTCTGCCTTCAATATAATTTTTCTATGTCTCTAAACCATAGTACCTGTATACGACCAAGCATTCACTAAATGAATGCATACCTAAGTAAGTGAAGTTTTCAAGCTTTCTTTTATGGGATGGAATAGTTCATTTATGTGCAAATATCTGTTAAACATACATCTAAAAAATAGACTGCCGAAATAGACAGCATAGGATTAGAGTGTATAGAACATAATTACATTATGCTCAACACTGTAATGCAATCACGACAGTGTGCTGACTGTAATGTGTATGTAGAGGCCATTAGGCAGCTCAGTAGGTAGGATGCATGGTTTGCATACGTTAAGCCTTTTATTCAGTTATTACAATATATAACAAAGTGAGGTCCTGGTCTCTTTCTCATACAAAACAAATACATAAAAAATCTTTTAGGAGTAAAACATACATGTGCTATTCATGGTCTGTGAGCAGTTCCTATGCATGAATATAGGGAAGAGTTGAAATTGCTGGAAGACCTTAGTTCTTTGCAACATTACAAAAAGATCCATTTTAAAATAAATTATAAGTATTTTGTTTACTAAATTGCCAAGTTATTCATCAATACAAAATTATTTATCAAATGACTACAATATTCAAGTGCCTGAATATCAAATAAAACTCCACTACAGTTCATTCATCATTCACTATTCATCATTTACTATTTTCATACAATATACATATAGTTAAAAGCTAAAAAAATATATCAGCTGATTTAAGTCTAAAATCTATATTTATACAGAAATGCCCATGTTCCTGTTTTCTTTTTTAAACATTACTTATTGGATAGGGACAGCCAGTAACAAGAGGGTAGGAGGAGATAGGGAGAGAGCAGCAGAGATACCTGCAATACTGCTTCACCACTTGCAAAGCTTTCCCCTCGCAAGTGGAGACTGGGGCTCAAATGTGGGTCTCTCCCCACTGTAACATTTACACTCAAGCACCTACTCAAACAACTTCAAAAATATGTCAATATTAATACAATAATAGTGGGAGACTTTTACACCCCACTCTCACACATAGACAGATCAACAAATCAGAGAATCAACAAAGAAACAGAGAATTAAATGAAAAGATGGAAAGATTAGACCTCCTAGATAATTTCAGATTTATTCACCCCAAAAAACTGGAATACACATTCTTTTCAAATCCACACAAAAGATACTCAAGGATATACCACATGTTAGGCCACAAAGACAGCATCAACAAATTCAAGAGCACTGAAATAATCCCAAGTATCTTCTCAGACCACAGTGGAGTAAAACTAACATTTAACAACAAACAGAAACGTACTAAAAGACACAGAATTTGGAAACTAAACAACATATTCTGTAAGAACCACTGGGTCAGAGTGACACTCAAGCAAGAAATTCAGATGTTCCTGGAAACAATGAAAATGAAGACACAAGCTACCAAAATATTTGGGACACAGCTAAAGCAGTATTGAGGGAAACTCATAGCCATACAATCACATATTAAACAACAAGAGAAGCTCAAATAAATGACCTTACTGCACA
The DNA here is from genome assembly GCF_950295315.1 of Erinaceus europaeus. Taxonomy (NCBI): domain Eukaryota; kingdom Metazoa; phylum Chordata; class Mammalia; order Eulipotyphla; family Erinaceidae; genus Erinaceus; species Erinaceus europaeus. The sequence continues at coordinate 53,468,199 of NC_080180.1, read as the reverse complement.
CCTAAAGGACTTAGAGGAAGAGGAACAAAGGAACCCCAAAGCAACCAGAAGGACAGAAATCACTAAAATTAGAGCAGAAAAAAAAACATCGAAAATAAGAGAACCATACAAAAGATCAATGAAGCCAAATGTTAGTTCTTTGAAAATTAAACAAGATTGACAAACTCCTAGCCAGACTCACTAAACAAAAAGGGAGAAGACTCATAGAATTGTAAACGGTAGAGGAGCTATCACAACTGACACCACAGAAATCCAGAAAATCATGTGAGACTTCTGTGAAGAACTATACGCCACCAAACTAGAAAATCTGGAAGAAATGGAACAATTCCTAGAAGCCTATGCCCTTCCAAAACGGAACCAAGAAGAAATACAAAACCTAAATGCATCAATCATAGACAAAGAAATCGAAACAGTTATTAAGAATCTCCCCAACAACAAAAGTCCTGGACCAGATGGCTTCACAACAATTCTACAAAACCTTCAGGAAACAGTTAATACCCATACTTCTGAAGCTTTTCCATAAGATTGAAGAAACAGGAACACTCCCTTCAACCTTCTATGAAGCCAACATCACCCTGATACCAAAAGCAAATAGGGACACAGCAAAAAAGGAAAACTACAGACCAATATCTCTGATGAACATAGATGCCAAAATATTAAACAAGATCTTGCCAACCAGATACAGCAGTATATCAAAAAAGATTGTTCATCACAACCAAGTGGGATTTATCCCAAGAATGCAAGGCTGGTTCAACATCCGCAAGTCAATCAATGTCATTCACCACATCAATAAAAACAAAGCTGAAAACACATGATTATCTCAGTAGATGCAGAGAAAGCCTTTGACAAAATCCAACACCCATTCATGCTCAAACTCTACAAAAAATGGTAATAGACGGGAAATTCCTCAAGACAGTGGAATCCATATATAGCAAACTTACAGGCCACATCATACTCAATGGAAAGAAGCTGAAAGCATTCCCCCTCAGATCGGGGACTAGACAGGGCTGTCCTCTATCACCATTACTCTTCAACATAGTATTGGAAGTTCTTGCCATACCAATCAGGCAAGAGGAAGAAACCAAAGGAATACAGATTGGAAGGGAAGAAGTCAAGCTCTCACTGTTTGCAGATGTTATGAGAGAATACATAGACATTCACTTCAGAGGAGATCCAAAAGGATAACAAACATATGAAAAACAGCTCCAGGTCGCTGATTGTCAGAGAAATGCAAATAAAGACAACATTGAGATACCACCTCACTCCTGTGAGAATGGCATACATCAAAAAGGACAGCAGCAACAAATGTTGGAGAGGCTGTGGGGACAGAGGAACTCTTCTGCACTGCTGGTGGGACTCTAAATTGGTCCAGCCTCTGTGGAGAGCAGTCTGGAGAACTCTCACAAGGCTAGACATAGACCTTCCATATGACCTAGTAATTCCTCTCCTGGGAATATACCCCAAGGATTCCATAATGCCCATCCAAAAAGAGGTGTGTTCATAGCAGCACAATTCATAATAGCTAAAACCTGGAAGGAACTCAGGTGCCCAATAACAGATGAGTGGCTGAGAAAGCAGTGGTATATATACACAATGGAATACTATGCAGCTATTAAGAACAATGAACCCACCTTCTCTGACCCATCTTGGACAGAGCTAGAAGGAATTATGTTAAGTGAGCTACGTCAGAAAGATAAAGATGAGTATGGGATGATCCCACTCATCAACAGAAGTTGAGAAAGAAGAACAGAAAAGGAAACTAAGAGCAGGATCTGATTAAATCCAAGTATGGCACCAAAGTAAAAACCCTGTGGTGAGGGAGAAGGTGGATATTCGGCTTCCCTGGGTGGCGGGGGTAGCGGGGGTGGGTGGGTGGGATAGGACACAATCTTTTGGTGGTGGGAATGGTGTTTATATACACTCTTATTAAAGTGTAGTCACATAAACCACTATTTAATTAATATGAGAGGGGAAAACTGATCATACTACTAGAACTTTTTAAAACACAGACTGAGTCTTTTTAATATATAGGCTGTGTATTTGATAGGCGGACTCTCTCAAAAGCCTAGACCAAGTAGATCAGAAGCAACCAGTGGCACAGCTATATACAAGGTACTGGGTACTATCCAGCAAACCCTAACAAAAGGACTTTTCAAAGTTAACCCAATTACCAAATAATGTGATGAGAACAATAACTATCCATTGTCTTTTTGAACCCTAAGACAGCAGGAACCTCACATCTCCACTATAGATCCTATATTTCCACCAGTCCTGGAACCTTAGGAAGGGCCCACTTTCCCACATGCATCTCCCAATCCATATCAAATAATATTGCATCTGCTGATAGCAACCTAATCAACACAACAATTGCCACCTCAACATGCTTCAGCTCAGACTGTGTCCAGAGACTTCAGGTGTGGAATGACAACCCTTCAGCTTCATTACTCGGGTGAGACCCAGTGGGGAAGCAATTACAGAAGCCAGATCTTCCACCTTCTGCAACCCACAATGACCCTGGGTCCATGCTCCCAGAGGGATAGAGAATGGGAAAGCTATCAGGGGAGGGGGTGGGATATAGAGATTGGGTGGTAGGAATTGTGTGGAGTTGTACTCCTCCTACCCTATGGTTTTGTTAATTTATCCTTTCTTAAGTAAAAAAAAAAAAAGATAAAGATGAGTATGGGATGATCCCACTCATTAACAGAAGTTGAGAAAGAAGAACAGAAAAGGAAACTAAGAGCAGGATCTGATTAAATCCAGAGTAGGGCACCAAAGTAAAAACCCTGTTGTGAGGGAGAAGGTGGATATTCAGCTTTCTGGGGTGGCAGAGGGAGCAGGGGGTTGGTGGGTGGGATAGGACACAATCTTTTGGTGGTGGGAATGGTGTTTATATACACTCCTATTAAAGTGTAGTCACATAAACCACTATTTAATTGAGAGGGGAAAACTGATCATAATCTAGAACTTTTTAAAACACAGACTGAGTCCTTTTAATATATAGGCTGTGTATTTGATAGGCGGACTCTCTCAAAAGCCTAGATCAAGTAGATCAGAAGCAACCAGTGGCATAGCTATATACAAGGTACTGGGTACTATCCAGCAAACCCTAACAAAAGGACTTTTCAAAGTTAACCCAATTACCAAATAATGTGATGAGAACAATAACTATCCATTGTCTTTTTGAACCCTAAGACAGCAGGAACCTCACATCTCCACTATAGACCCTATATTTCCACCAGTCCTGGAACCTCAGGAAGGGCCCACTTTCCCACATGCATCTCCCAATCCATATCAAATAATATTGCATCTGCTGATAGCAACCTAATCAACACAACAAGTGCCACCCCAGCATGCTTCACTTCAGACTGTGACCAGAGACTTCAGGTGTGGAATGACAACCCTTCAGCTTCATTACTCGGGTGAGACCTTTCCTTTCATAGTATTCTCTAATTCCATTCCAGGTGGTCCACTCCCCAATAAAGTTCCCAAACCTAGATATAGACCAGGTCCCCTGAGATAGAGCATATGTTCACATGTATCCATAAACCAGGGCAAAATATATACCTGAAAGCAGAAGTACATAGTCTGCAGTGAGTACCTCCCAACACTTGATCTGCACTATTCCAGCCTTTATGTCCATGATTATTCAACAATTTGTTTGGCTTTGTATGTTAACTCTCTTTTCAGCCACCAGGTTCCGGATGCCAGCATGATGCCAACCAGACTTCCCTGGACTGATGACCCCACCAATGTGTCCTGCAGCCCTGCTACCAGGGAAAGAGAGAGGCAGACTGGGAGTATGGATTGACCAGTTAACACCCATGTTCAGTGGGGAAGCAATTACAGAAGCCAGCCCTTCCACCTTCTGCAACCCACAAAGACCCTGGTTCCATACTCCCAGAAGGATAGAGAATGGGAAAGTTATCAGGGGAGGGGATGGGATATGGAGACTGAGTGGTGGGAATTGTGTGCAGTTGTAAGCCTCCTATCCTATGGTTTTGTTAATGTCTCCTTTCATAAATAAATAAATAAATAACATTTACATTGAACCAGGTGCGCCACAGAATAACCTGAGGGAAAAGGGGAAGACAAGAAGGGAGAAGGAGAGACATCTATTGCAATGCTTCACCACTCCTGGAGCTACTCCCCTGCAGGTGGGGGTTCTGGGACCTTGCACTCTGTAATGTGTGAGTTCAACCGAATGTGCCACTACCCAAACCCTATGCTCCACTTTTAAAGACTACAGGGAAGAAAGATAATTTATTATATGATTTATATATTTGTTTAACTAATCTCAACTTTAAAGGCATTTAAAATATCTGTGCCTTCCACTGTAAGCCTATTTAATAGGATCATTTTTTTCTAGTATTACGTAATCAAAGCAGGATTCAGGCAAACTATATTTGAACTGAGATTAACATAATGACATACCTATAACAGAAACTCTTATCAACTCCCTACAATTATCAAATACTCTAATTTAACTGACAGTCAAAGAATACAGAGGACAATTATAAAAATTCCAAAGTATTGTGAAAACATTTTTACCTTACTATATTGCAATCCCAGAGGAAAAATAGCTATTCTCTCCTAGGAATACTAAAAAATTTTCAGGTTAAGCATCAGTACTTATGTGAGGTTTCATGAAGTGCTGCTTCCTACTATTGATAGGAACTCTGTAAATTTGGACAATGAAAGGTAATGAGCTTAAAATAGATTTAGGAAGCAAATATGAAGGATCAAATATTAGTATACATAATCAAAGTTTTCCAAAGAAGCTGGAACACATATTGTCCAGAGATAATAAGTATTTCATAGGTCTGGGCCAAAATATCCTTATACCTTTTTTCTCACTTCCTTTCCCACAACAGACCTAAAATCTAATTTTTAAACTTGAGAAAAACAAAGAGAAGATAGCTAATAGTACAAGCACAGATGCAGTGGTCTATGCATTATGTCTAGCAATAGATTACTATACATAAAAAAGGATGGTTTGGGTAGATAGCCTGGCTGTGGGTGTCGGTGATGTGTATGAACAGAAATTTGCTGACTGACACTGCATTTGAATCACCATCACAGTTATAATTTATGTTATGACCTTGAGAAAGTCACTTAGCCTCTGCGCCTTCCAATCCTCAATTTTTAAGTAATTTGATAATAACTTCTAACTTTCATAAAAATAATTGAACAAAATGAAATGTTACTTAAATATGCTAATTACATGAAGTTTAACAAAATAAAGAAATATGCCAAAGTGAAAAGGGTAGTCATATTAAATAAACTTATGGGAAAGTTGTTTCTATTCTAAAAATTTTCTACAAAACACATTATATTCAGTTTATAAATAACAAATACAATATATATGGAACTATTGATCACTATAATGAAACAGTACTTATTTGTTTTAAGAGATTAATGGTTTACAATACAGTTATTGGTACATGGGTACAATTTTTCATCTAACCAAGACAGGTGTCTGCAAAATACTCTCACCCCACAATTATATCCACCATCATGTACCAGGACCTGAAAGCCCACTCCACTCTTTCCTTGAACCCTTTCCCTGGTGCAATACACCAAACCAGTCCAAGTCTTATTTTATGTTTCCCCTTTCTGTCCTTGTTTCTTAAACTCTGCCCATAGTAATTAATATAAGAATTTTAGTATAGGAATAAATATAATTAAAAAGAATGAGATCTCAAAAAAGCTTATAACTATAAAAGGAGAAAAATCTCCAAGTATCTGAAATATAATTCTAAATGTAAGACCATATTAGGTGGACTTGAAAATTTATAAAATGCTTTATTCATTTCTCTCATTTTTGGTAACTCTATATTTATTTTAATATGACAAATATTCTTTACTAAAATAAAAAATAATAATGTAAAAGTAAACTTATGTGAATAAAAATGTAAAAATTAGTTATTACTTTTTTACTTTTATTATATTTATTTATTGGGTAAAGACAGCAAGAAATTGAAAAGGTAGTGGAAATGTTTTTTAAAGGTGAGAAATAAAGAGAGACACCTGCAGCACTGCTTCACCACTTGCAGAGCTTTCCTCATGCAGGTGGTGACTAGGGCTTGAACCTGGGTGCTTGCACACTGTAACGTGCGCTCAACCAGGTACACCACCACAGACTCCCCTGCTTTTTACTTTACTTTTTCTAATATATGGAAATTCAAATATTTATGAGTTTTAGTATTATTACTATTATTAGTATTATTACTATACAAGAATAGCACAGGAAAATTTGTAGTATATATAGACAAATTAGAAAATTCAGCATATTAAAATAGTCAATAAAGTCCTCTGGATTTATGTAATATAAAGATTAAAATTCATCTACGCTTACATCTATCTCATACAATTATATGAATACAGCACTCATATCACACTTTCATTAATTTATTAATATTTTCACTAAAAACGAATATTCAATAACAATATTTTAAGGGTCACATATATATATGTGTATATATATATATATATATATATATATATATATATATATCCTACCTTATTAAGGAATCATAATTAACTTAACCATTACCCTACTTTTGCAAGTTAGCCATTCCCTTATTTCTGCAAATTTAAATCACACCAATATTTATAGTAATTAAAATAATACATAAATCTGTAAACATTATTTCTTTGAATTACTAACCAATTATAAAAACCAGACCTTCCACCTTCTGCACCCCATAATGATCCTGGGCCCCTGCTCCCAGAGGGATAAAGAATAGAAAAGCCTCCAATAGAGGGGATGGGATGCAGAACTCTGGTGGTGGGAACTGTACATCTCTTATCCTATAGTCCTGTCCATCATTATTAAATCAATAAAAAATGATGACTTCTGTAAAAAATAAAAGAAAAAGAAACACCTCATACCCTAAACAAATTACAAATATTTAGCTAAACCTTATTAAAGAACGGGCAGGGTGGTGGTGCACCTGGTTGAGTGCGCATGCTACGATGCATAAGAAACCAGTTTCAAGCCCCCAGACCCCATTTGTGGGGGGAAAGCTTTGCAAGTGGTGAAACAGTGCTACAGGTGCTTCTCTTCCTCTCTGTCTCCCCCTTCCCTCTCGATTTCTGACAGTCTCTATCCAATAAATAAAGATAATAAATTTTTAATGTGTACGTTTTCTTAGAGTATCTACTCTAAGAAAACTTTCTCTCAAACAGTAATTTTATTCCAATGTATAAATTAGGAGAAAGTGGAAACTGAATGAGATCCAAAATATTTCCTTTCTTATCTCAGTTTTGACTAAAGATATTTGAGCATAAGGGCAAGAGACTGGCATACTTTAAGGATGACTCTTTAGTCACTATCAGGCTATTCCATCAGCTGGGGCCCTAATTTGGGAGTCCTGAGTCTCCCAAACAGACTTAATGGGCCTAGACCTCAAATAAATCCCTCTCTCCATTGTTTCCGGTCATCTCTATCTAGAACAACAAAAGAGACCCCTTTGTGGGTCCCCATAGGACCTTGCCCTCAACCTGGATCAACAATGGTAAAGAATGTTCCATCTTCCAAATGGAGGATGGACAACATACTCTATGCTACACCTGAAGAAGATGGGCCGATACTGGGGCAGCATGGAATGTTCTTACTCATGACCACAGAATGTGAGCTCAGATCTACAGGAATGTAGAGGTCACACAGGCTCCTAAGCTAATTACGGGCCCCAGATCACATCAAATTGATGGGGTATACAGTAATATTTATACCCCTTTCCCATATTAGGGAGCTATTCACTTTTCTGATCCAGCTTTCTGGTCCTTTTCCCAGCCATGACATCATTTCCCCAGACAATAATTAGGATTTAACTGCATATCAGATTTTAGGCTCAGGCAAAAAACAAAAAACAAACAAACAAAAAAAAAAAACTAGTATAGCTACAGGCCCTTTGAAATATAACTAAAATATGCCTACTAGCTATCTACAAAATGGAGGACCCCCCCACCCCCACTCTTCATCTGCACTATTCCAGCCTTTAGATCCATGATTGTTCAACAATTTGTTTGGCTTTGTATGTTAACTCTTTTTTCAGCCACCATGTTCCAGATGCTAGCAGGATGCAACCAGACTTCCCTGGACAGAAAACCCCACCAATGTGTCTTGGAGCTCCGCTTCCCCAGAGCCATTCCCCACTAGGGAAAGAGAAAGACAGGCTGGGAGTATGGATCCACCTGTCAATGCCCATGTTCAGCGGGGAAGCAATTATAGAAGCCAGACCTTCAACCTTCTGCATCCCACAATGATCTTGGGTCCATACTCCCAGAGGATTAAAGAATAAAAAAGCTATCAGGGGAGGGGATGGGATACGGAGGAATGGTAGTGGGAACTGTGTGAAGCTGTACCCCTCTTATCCTATGGTTTTGTCAATGTTTGCTTTTTACAAATAAAAAATTTTAAAAAAATAAAAAGAAAAACTGATACTGCACAAAGATTAAAATAAAAAAAAGAATCATAGTCTGAATGCTATGTAACTTATTCTCCCCTCCACAGACCATTAATTGCTGACCTGCTCATGATATCATAATCACCTAACACTGGATTCCTGAAACAACAAACATTTGTCTCTTGTAGTTTCTGAGAGTTACTAATCTGGAGCAAATTTGTTGGATGAGTTAGTCAGCATCTCTCATGAGACTGAAGTCAAGTTATCACTGTAGCAGCAGTATCTATAGCAAGGACAGGGCTGGAAGTTACACTTCCATGTTGCGTTACTCAATAGGTCTGTTTCTCACAGTAGGTAAACGCCCCCAGCTTATTAGCTGGCTGCCCTTAATGATCTGGCAGCTAGATTACCCCATGGTTTATGCAAGAGAGAGAAAGACAAAAACCAAAAATTTTTTATAATATATATAGCCTTAGAAGAGACATATTGTCAAGTCTGTCTTATTTTATTGATAATGAAGACCAACTTTGGTACACTATATATATTTCTATACTCATGAATACCAAGAAGTTAGATTCTTGGGTCCCTGAGGAAACTGACTAGTAGCCTTTATAAAAAACTATACAACATCCATAGTTTGCTTTGCATAAATCTTCCTTAAATGAACATTAAATTCAGCTTTGAGCTCTAATTTCAGATACTCGGTGCTAATGGTGCCCTTTGTCATTTAATAATAATCTTCAAGATTTCTTTCCCTTTTTGCTTTTGTCTTTGAAGATCGTCATTTGGGAACATTCTATTTGTCCCATAGCCCATGTTCACTGGGACTGAGTCAAAACTCTGATAATATTCTTGTTCTGATAAAATATGCACATTTATAGGGTAGGGATTAGATTTACTTATTTCTCAATATTTCTATATTTAAAGAAGGTTAATGGTACTTATTTAATAAAATATTCATAACTTAAATAAATACACATTAAACCTACCGTTTTCATTGTACAAAGTTAAACAGTATGGACTGGTAAATTATTATAATGGCAATTCTCATTTTCTTATCATTTTTGGTACAAATTAATCTTTTCCTTAAATGTTTTCAACCTGCATAGTGAAACTGGGTTTGGAGTTGGAGTGGCATATGAACTTCTGATTTTTAATCACTGAATTCCAAGAAAAGATGGTGTTCATATAAAACTTTCACTCCAGTGAATGAGACAGACCTGATGCATTACCTCTAGTATTTTTAATAACTTGAGCATAATTGAAAATTTCTAGCCAGATACAAAAAGTCATCATTTATATATTTCTGTTGGATTATTTCCAAATATGCTAAAAAAATGTAACTAACTGAACCATCAGAAATTAAACATCTCCCCCTCAACCAACAATTACATCTGCCACAAAAATCCATTCATATCATTTGCCTTTGACAAGGAAAATTAAAGGGACCTTGAAGAACATGATAGTGGAGGCTACTCAGAGTTTATAGGAAGACAAATGGGCACATGCCTAAGTCCAGGGAATTACAAAGCATTCTTTTAAAATGTTTTATTAAAAGCAAGCAGATACTCCATATGCAAAGCACTGGTCATAGTGCATTTAATGTTTTGAAGTCATAGCAGGCTATTCATTTCATAAACAATTAGATGTGTATCATATAAAATATATAGTTCCTTTCCAGTCAGTATTTATTTGAATCTTTCATTTTATAACAATCACTACTATAGAACATCTCAAAGAGAAGATTCAAATTATAAAATATTTTAAAAAGTAATACATTTCTATATTATAAAGGTAAAGAAAGCCAGGACAAGCCAAAATAGCAAGCTGAATATGGTGAAATGAATTATAAATATCAAAGTTATTAAAAATATGACAAATAAGAGATTAAAATGATGGATAGATACCCAACTAAATGCCAAGATATGTATGTTAGAAATCTTTAAAAAGTAGAGCTATAACCAGAGACTCTAGTACCTAGGATTATAATTATAATAAATCAAACATAAAAAAATAAAATAAATCAAACATATTAGATTATCATATCTTATTCTAATTCTATCATTTATAAGAAATGAAAAATTTGGAAGTGTTTGTGGAAAGAAGTGATAAAACATTAAGGATTATAAAGAGGGTTCCTGAAAATATTTTATAAGACTTATTTAGGAATATAGTAATATTACATATACATAACCTTTACTTGAAAAAGTTATAATGGAAATAATGGATTATAAGAAAAAAATATTTCACTGCAAAGTAGAAATTTCTCAGAAAGAAGTTCATCAAAGTCAGGCTTGAATGAAAGAACTGTGTAATTTCCAGTGTCTTTAAAGCTAGGATTGTCATTTTTCTATGCATACTAGGTCTTCCACGAAGGCAGTCAAAGAAGGGAAAAAAAACTGAATGGCATAAAAAGCTACCTTATACTACTGCTATAATAGGTAGTTCAACAGTTATTAGGTTAGGATTTGGGGTTTCAGCATCAGTTACATAATGTTTAATTGTATATTCTTTTCTAAGTAAATTATTTTCTTATTATCTGTACTTATTGGATAGAGACAGCCAGGTATTGAGAGAGTATGGGGAGATAAAGAGGGAGAGAGAGAGCGAGAGTACCTGCAGTACTGCTTCACTACTCGCAAAGCTTTCCCCATGCTGATGGGGACTGGGGTGCGAACCTGAGTCCTAGTGCATTGTAACATGTGCTCAACCCCATGTGCAAACACCCAGCCCCTTTTATTGTATATTCTTTTTAAAAAAATTTTTTAATATTTTTATATTTATTTATTCCCCTTTGTTGCCCTTATTATTTTATTGTTGTAGTCATTGTTGGTTAGGACAGAGAGAAATGGAGAGAGGAAGGGAAGACACAGAGAGGGAGAGAAAGTCACCAGCAGACCTGCTTTACCACTTGCGAAGCGACTCTCCTGCAAGTGGTGAGCCTGGATCCTTACACCAGTCCTTATACTTTGAGCCACTTGCACTTAACCCACTGCACTACTGTCCAACTCCCTTAACTGTATTCTTACAAAGGGAAATGAATTGTTCTACATGGAGAGTTAGAAATGGCATATGAAATAGAAGTAGTAGAAACTGAGTTTCAGATGGTTCCTGGAAGATGGCGAACTGAGAAGCTGCTAGTAGCTTGAGCTCTGACCACATCTTCTGGAAACTGTAGGATTTCCTGCCTTTAGTAGGTTAGTCAATAAGGGGTCCTAGCAGTGACACCAAGGAGGTGACTATAACTTAATTTGGGTTAAAAAATAGAGTAGAAACAAAGGGAAAAAAATTTTTTTCTTTTAAAATTATTAAGCACACCTCCGCCCCCTACCCCCCCATAACTAATCCCTGGGGACCAGCCCCTAGCAGGCTCCCCTGCTGAGCTTCTTTCTTTACCAAGATTCCTGTCCCAACAGGGAGTATCATTCATTCTAAGTCTATACCCTTCTGAAACCTCTGGTCTTTTTTCTTTCTAAGTAGCCAACCCCCCCACCTCACCCCACATAGCTAATTAAATTATTAAAAATAAATAAATAAATAAACTCTTTCCTTTCACCACTCTTTTATGACTGCTCTTTTTCTTATCTTTTTCTTTTTTCTCTCTGTCTTTTTTTTCTTTTTCTCATTCTTGTCATCCTTTCTTCCTTAATCCTACAGCTTCCAAAGCCACAGGCCCCAGCACCCACACCACCAAACAGTGTGCTTTTTTGAATTCACTGATACACATTTGGGAATTATTTTGGGTAAGAATTCTGACTCAAGAGTAGACTCTCACTGTATCTCTGCTCAACTTCCCTTCCTCCTTTAGCTACCCCTAGAATATACAGTGGAATGTAGATTTGCATAGGTGTAGATTTTATCTATCCTTGTCTAGTCCTGAGGGTTTTTTGTTTTGTTTTTTTTTTCTCTTTCTTAACAATCAGCTGCCTCTGATCATGAGGTTAGAGGTAATCTGGGACAGGGTTTTTTTTTTACTCTGCTCTATTTTATTATTAATATTATATAAAGGCATATATCTTCCCCCCCCTTTAGGTTGATCAGAATTAACTCTTAGGGTATCTTTCATTGCTAGGGTAGTGGGCATCTTATCTATTGTGGGAGGAACTTGTCTCATTACTCCTATCTCCTCTACAGAATCTCCCCTCCCTTCTCATCCTAGCTAATTAAAAAAAATCAAAAAATTAAATTAAAAATAAAGTAATAAAAAAAAACCTTTCCTTTCACTGCTCTTTAATTACAGCTCTTTTTCTTATCTTTTCCCTTTTCTCTCACTTGTCTCTTTTTTCCTTTTATTTTTTTTAAATCTTGTCATACACTTCTTCCTTCTTTGCCTTTCTGAATTTGCGAATTATTTTGGGCAAGAAATCTGACTCAGAGTGGACTCTCTATGTGTGTATCTCTGCTCTAGTTCCCTTTCCCCTCTTGTTACCACTAGAATATACAGTGGATGGTAGATTTGCATAACTGTCTATTCTTGCTATACCTTCTTTCTTTTCTCTTTCTTCTTCACTGGGATTTGGCTACTATTTTTTCATGGACAGGAGAAATTGTTTGGCTAACTGGTAGTGATTAAACTGCTTCAATACTTGCTTCAGTTGCTATTGTAATTCCTGAGGCTGGTGAGTGCAACTGTTATAAAGGTATTTAGTACAGTGTCACCTGTACTCTAGACACAACAACTGAGGAACAACAGAGCATAAAAAAAGAAACACATAAATAAAAAAAATGGGTAGGTCAAAAACAAATAAAACTGCTCCTCCAATGAATGAAGACAAGAGCCTAGAAGAAACTACAAATCAGCCAGAAGTAACCATAGATAAGAAAGGTATGCAAGCAATAATAAACTTATTAATCACAGAAATGAAAACAACATTGGAGGAAAGGAATGGCAGTATTAGGGAAACAACACTTGAGACCCCCCAAGGAAAATACTGATTATCTTGAGGCAATTAGAGAACTGAAAGCTGAAATAGCTGTAATGAAGAAAGAAGCTGAGGCAAGGGAAAGCAGACTAACAGAAGAAGAAAACAGAATTAGTCAAACAGACGATGAGTTAGAGAAAACTAAGAAAGATGTGAAAGAGCTCAAAAAGAGATCAAGAGACACTGAAAACAACAACAGAGACATATGGGATGATCTCAAAAGAAGTAACATTCATATAATTGGCCTGCCAGAGGAAGAAAGAGAGGAAGGGGAAGCAAACATTCTAGAGGAAATAATAGAAGAAAACTTCCCGGACCTGAATAACAAAAAGGACATCAAGATTCAAGAGGCCCAGAGAGTACCAAACAGAATCAACCCAGACCTGAAGACACCAAGACACATCATAGTCACAATGAGAAGAAGTAAGGATAAAGAAAGGATCCTAAAGGCTGCAGGGGGAAACAAAAAGTCACATACAAGGGAAAACCCATAAGATTATCTGCAGATTTCTCCACTCAAACTCTAAAAGCCAGAAGAGAATGGCAAGATATCTGTTGAGCCCTGAATGGAAAAGGGTTTCAACCAAGGATAGTATATCCTGCTAGACTTTCATTCAAACTAGATGGAGGGATCAAAACCTTCATAGACAAACAAAAGTTAAAGGAGGCAACCATAACCAAACCGGCCCTGAAAGAGGTTCTAAAAGACCTCGTATAAACAAGAACATCACTATAATACTTGCAATATATCAGAGCAAATAAAAAAAATTTTTTTTGAACAATGGCACTTTCTTCTTCTAGCGTTTGCCCTTCCGTAGCCAGTCAACAGCGTCAGGTTGAGCCTGATGTAAAGTCTCAAACCTCCTTTGAATCTGGAGAGGTGGCAGTCATTGACTATGTGGGTCATAGTCTGTCTGTAGCTGCACTACAATACATTAAATCCATAATATCAATAAACGTCAATGGCTTAAACTCACCCATCAAAAGGCACAGAGTTGGAGGATAGATAAGAAAACATAATCCAACCATATACTGCTTGCAAGAATCTCAACTGTCACAACAAGATAAACACAGACTTAAAGTGAAAGGATGGAAAACTATCATACAGGCTAAGGGACCACAAAAAAGGGCAGGAACAGCCATTCTCATCTCAGACACGATAGATTTTAAATTAAATAAAGTAATAAAAGATAGGCAAGGACATTACATAATGATTAGAGGATCAATCAGCCAAGAAGACTTAACAATCATTAACATCTATGCACCCAATGAGGGACCATCTAAATATGTCAAGCACTTACTGAAAGAATTTCAAAAATACATCAATAGTAATACAATAAGAGTGGGAGACTTCAATACCCCACTCTCACACTTAGACAGATCAACAAAGCAGAGAACCGACAAAGATACAAGAGAATTAAATGAAGAGATTGACAGACTAGACCTCTTGGACATTTCCAGAGTCCTTCACCCCAAAAAACTGGAATACACATTCTTTTCAAATCCACATAACACATACTCAAGGATAGACCACATGTTAGGCCACAAAGACAGCATCAATAAATTCAAGAACATCGAAATCATCCCAAGTATCTTATCAGACCACAGTGGAGTAAAACTAACATTTAGCAACAAACAGACAATTATTAAAAGTCACAGAATTTGGAAACTAAACAACATACTCCTTAAGAACCACTAGGTCAGAAATTCACTCAAGCAGGAAATTCAAATGTTCCTGGAAACAAATGAAAATGAAGACACAACCTATCAAAATATTTGGGACACAGCTAAAGCAGTACTGAGAGGGAAACTTATAGCCATACAATGACATATTAAACACCAAGAAGAAGCTCAAATGAACGACCTTACTGCACACCTCAAGCACTTAGAGGAAGAGGAACAAAGGAACCCTAAAGCAACCAGAATGACAGAAATCACTAAAGTTAGAGCAGAAATAAACAACATCGAAAATAAAAGAACCATACAAAAGATCAATGAAGCCAAATGTTAGTTCTTTGAAAGAATAAACAAGATTGACAAACCCCTAGCCAGACTCATCAAACAAAAAAGAGAGAAGACACAAATTAACAGAATTGTAAACAATGAATTGTAAAGCTTCTGCACATCCAAAGAAACTATTAAACAAACAAAGAGACCCCTCACAGAATGGGAGAAGATCTTCACATGCCATACATCAGACAAGAAACTAATCACAAAAATATACAAAGAGCTCAGCAAACTTAGTACCAAAAGAGCAAATGACCCCATCCAAAAATGGGCAGAGGATATGATCAAAACATTCACTACAGAGGAGATCCAAAAGGCTAACAAACATATGAAAAACTGCTCTAGGTCACTGATTGTCAGAGAAATGCAAATTAAGACAACACTAAGATACCACCTCACTCCTGTAAGAATGGCATACATCAAAAAGGACAGCAGCAACAAATGCTGGAGAGGATGTGGGGACAGAGGAACCCTTTTACATTGCTGGTGGGAATGTAAATTGGTCCAGCCTCTGTGGAGAGCAGTCTGGAAAACTCTCAGAAGGCTAGACATGGACCTTACATATGATCCAGTAATTCCTCTCCTGGGGTTATACCCCAAGGACTCCATAACACCCAACCAAAAAGAGGTGTGTACTCCTATGTTCATAGCAGCACAATTCATAATAGCTAAAACCTGGAAGGAACCCAGGTGCCCAACAACAGATGAGTGGCTGAGAAAGCTGTGGTATATATATACAATGGAATACTATGCAGCTATCAAGAACAGTGAACCCACCTTCTCTGACCCATCTTGGACAGAGCTAGAAGGAATTACGTTAAGTGAGCTAAGTCAGAAAGATAAAGATGAGTATGGGATGATCCCACTCATCAACAGAAGTTGAGGAAGAAGATCTGAAAGGGAAACTAAAAGCATGACCTGACCAAATTGTCAGTAGGGCACCAAAGTAAAAACCCTGTTGTGAGGGGTAGACATGAAGCTTCCCAGGCCAGTGGGAGTGGGAGTGGGTGGGAGGGATGGGTCACTGTCTTTTGTTGGTGGTGAATGGTGTTTATGTACACTCCTAGTAAAATGTAGTCATATAAATCACTAGTTAATTAATATGAGGAGAAAATTAATTGTATGTCTCGAAGTTTTTCAAAACACAAACTGAATCTTTTTAATATATAGGCTGTGTATTTGATAGGCGGACTCTCTCAAAAGCCTAGACCAGGTAGATCAGAAGCAACCAATATCACAGCTATAAACAAGATACTGGGTACTGTACAGAAAACCCTAACAAAAGGACTTTCAAAGTTAACCTAATTACCAAACAATGTAATGATAACATTAACTATCGATTGTCTTTTTGAACCATAAGACAGCAGGAACCTCACATCTCCACTATAGAGCCTCTACTTCCCCCAGTCTTGGAACCCTTGGATAGAGCCCACTTTCCCGTATGCCTCTCCCAATCCATATCAAATAATATTGTATCTGCCGATCACAACCTAAGCAACGCAACGATTGCCACCTCAACATGCTTCACTTCAGACTGTGTCCAGAGACTTCACGTGTGGAATGACAACCCTTCAGCTTCATTACTCAGGTGAGGCCTTTCCTTTCATAGTATACTCTAATTCCATCTCAGGTGGTTCACTTTCTAACAAAGTACCAAAACCTAGATATACACCTGTTTCTGTGAGAGAGAGCATATGTTCACATGTATCCGTAAACTAATGCAAAATATATACCTGAAAGCAGAAGTACACTAGAGTTTGCAGTGAGTACCTCCCTAACACTTCCTCTCCACTATTCCGAACTTTGGGTCCATGATTGCTCAACAATTTGTTTGGCTTCGTATGTTAACTCTCTTTTCAGTCACCAGGTTCCAGATGTCATCAGGTTGCCGGCCAGGCTTCCCTGGACTGAAGACCCCACCAATGTGTCCTGGAGCTCAGCTTCCCCAGAGACCCACCCTACTAGGGAAAGAGAGAGGCAGACTGGGAGTATGGACCAACCAGTCAACGCCCATGTTCAGCGGGGAAGCAATTACAGAAGCCAGACCTTCTACCTTCTGCAACCCACAATGACCCTGAGTCCATGCTCCCAGAGGGATAGAGAATGGGAAAGTTATCAGGGGAGGGGGTGGGATATGGAGATCAGGTGGTGGGAATTGTGTGGAGTTGTACCCCTCCTACCCTATGGTTTTGTTAATTAATCCTTTCTTAAATAAAAAAAAAGAAAGAAAAAAAAAGAAACTGAGTTTCAGAAAGTACTTCTGTAACAAACTAATTTTTTTCAAAGACACTGCCACAACTGTCTTGCCAATCAATTTATAACAGCTATAATTCAAAGAGATTCAGATACCTGGTCACCTACTAAAGGGGAAAGATGAGCATAAAACCTCAGAATGCATCCTCACTTGCAATGCATTATCACTTGTCTGTATTCTTTCTTTTTTGTTTTACTTGAACCCAAGTTTACAAGTAAGGTCCAAATAGCAAATATAAACATCTAGCATGCATTTGTCACATTATGGAAAGTTTCAGGTTGAAAGCAGCACATATAAAATAATTCAATGAGTCTTGACTCATCTTGCATAACCTCAAGCCTATTAACTTTTTCTCCATGATTTTCTGTCACTTTTCTCTTATACCTTCATATTAGAGGTGGGGAACATCCAACACATGTATAATATATGGACCTTGGAATAATTTGGCCTGGTCCTGCTAAGGAACTGCAAGTGGAACTCAAAATGTAGTAAGTCTAAGATCTTTTTCATGGTAACATTAAGTGCTCACTTTTAAGTTGAGAGTTCCATACGACCTGTGAATGATTTATAAATATCCATATGCCCTATGGCAGGGAAAAAAAAAGTATCCCCAAACCTGATTTAGGCTATCAAAAATGAGCAACTAAATATATGTCACCCTAGTGAGACTGTTAACTTTGAGACTCTCAGAGCATTCCAGAACTTTAGTTTCAAACCTTAAAAAGAAATCACCTATCAAAAGCTCATTATACTGGTTCATTAAGTTTATTCTTTCCATTTTGTTTTTATGCATTTAGTGGAGCACAGTGCAAATCTGCACACATTTAAGTTGTAAACTCAATGAGTTTTGACTTAAGTGTACATGTAACTATCTCAGTCAATAAAATGAGCATTCCCCTCACCTCAACATTTTGTAGTACTCTACATCTCTCTTTCACTATTTCCCATCCCAAGGAAACACAGATAGACTTCTGTTTTATAGTTAAGTATGTAGTTTATAGTCTCACTTCTTTTACTTACAGTTCTTTTGAAATCCAACCACTTGTTACATGTACCAAGACCATCAAGTGGCCTGTTACTTCCTATCTCTCAGATGCTTTCCAAGTGCATATACTATAATTTCTTTATTTTTTCACCATCAGATGAAAGATTGAGTTGTTTCTATGGTTACTCATGTGCCAGTCTTTGTATAGATATAGTATACTTCCTTTTTTCTCCTGGTAAGTATGTAGGAGTAGCATACATAGTTTACAGATTTATATGTTTAACTTTTTAAGAAAGTGTCAAACTATTTGTTGTTGTTGCTTTTTTTTTGCTTGTTTACCATTTTATACTGATTTGCACTATGTAATAGTGTTCTAGCTGACAAAATCAATACCAATTTGTGATGTGTTCAATCTTTTTAATATTAGTCTCTATGGTAGGTGTGTAGTGGTATCCCACTGTGATCTAATTGGCATTTCCCTAATGATCAACAATGATACACACATTTTATGGACTTGATTACCATTTGTATAAATGTTCCTCCTTTTAGTTTATTTTTTAAATTTTTAGTCACAATAAAAATCAGTCTTCTCCCAAACTCTTAATTTTAACTACTTCTTAGAGTTAAGTGTGTTCTACCATGTTCAAGACACAGAATAATCAAATCAACCTTATCTTCATCATACTTATGCTTTCTCTAAAATGTCATTTAGATAGACTCTAAATAGTTAATGTTTGGGGCTGGGTGGTGGCACACCTGGTTAAGCACACACACGTTACAGTCCACAAAGACCCAGGTTTGAGCCCTTGGTCCCCAGCTGCAAGAGGAAAACTTTGCAAGTGGTGAAGCAGGTCTGCAGGTGTCTGTCTGTCTTTCTCTCTCCCTTCCTATCACTTCCTTCCCTCTCAATTTCTGGTTGTCTCTATCCAATAAATAAATAAAAATAAAAAAGACTTTCTTTAAAAAAATTAGTTAATGTTTGAGTTTGCAGGGGAAGATAGCATAATAGTTATACAAAGGGACTCTCATGCCTGAGGCTCCAAAATCCCAGGTTCATTCCCTTACACCACCATAAGCCAAAACTAAGTAGTGCTATGATTATATATATATATATATTTGAGTTAGACTTTTTTCACTTAAAGTTATACCCTCAAAATACATCAATACTGCCATATAGAACAGCAGTTCATTCTTTTTTTGATTAGTTGTACTTCATGATCTAGACATAAATTCATTCACCAGTCTCAACAGAAGCAGTCTATGCTGTTTCCAGCATTGGGCAATTATGACTAAAGCATATATATATCCGTGTATAGCTTTATTTGCAAGCAAACATTCATTTCTAGTAGGATGATTGAGGCTTGTGGTATACCAAAATATTTTGTGCCATGTGACATTTCCACCTACCAATATATGAGTGTTCTAGTACTTCCACAACACTTTGAAGCTTGGAAATTTTTTAATTTTTTCTTTCTAATTGGTGAGTAGTGGTAACTTACTTTTGGATTTTATTTCCCTAATGACTAGTGCTATCATTTTTTCATGTACTTTTTTTGTCATCCATTTTTTGTTTTATGTGTTGACTATAGAAAATATAAAATGAATGCACAGAATGACAATATTTTAACAAGAATTACTGGCACATTAAGATATCAATACATTTTAAGAGAAAAATTTTATAAGTATTCCATGTGCAAAATAAACCTCAAAACATATACTAAACTATAAAACCTAAAATTATAAAATTTCTAGAAAGAAAACCTTGTGATTCCAAGTTAGAACCAATGTATCCTGGATATGACAGTAATAGTAGGAGTTATAGGAATACAATAGTAAATTTACTTCAAAATTTAATACCTTAATTCTTCAAACAATATTATTAAAAGAAAGAAAAGGAACTGAGAAGACATTCACATTGCCATTGAAATATGTATATTCAGAATTTCTAAACACCATCAATACAAATATTAAAAAAATAAAATTGGTCAAAAGGTTGAGATATTTGTTCAAAGAATAACACACATAACAAAAACATGAAGAAGCCAGTATATAGTCCCCTCTGTACAATGCAAACTCTGCCATGTACAAGAACCCATTTTCAAAGTCCTCTCTGTTTCTATCTAAAAAATAAGAAATATAAATGTCCACCAGAAGTAGTGGAATAAAGCAGGTTTGAAGCCCCAGATCAGAACTGATGAAACAAACTAACAAACATACAAATATAAAAATTATATTATCTAAAGAGTTGTTGTATATCATTATCTACAAATTAAAAATCACACTGAAAGAGCAGTACTGTCTACTAGTATGATAAAAAATTTAAAAGACTGATTATACCAACTGACATAGCTATGGAGCATATGGGACACTCATATTTTTGCTGCTGGGTCATATGTAATGATATAAGCCTCTAACAACCAGTTTATCCAAGAAAACCTAATCACCTATATACAATTCTGTACATGAATGCTCACAGCAGCTTTTCTTGATATGCCACTTCTTGGAAACTAACCACAGGTCTGTCATCAGGTGAATGAATAAATAATGTGTTTCCATTATTCTAGTGGAAGTAACAAAGTATAAAATAACATTTTTTCTTTTTTAGATATAGTGTAGGGCAGACTTGAACCTGGATCAATTGCACTGCAAAGCAACACATTATCTAAGTGAACTATTTTGCCAATCCAGAACTGCCACTTTCAAAACTGCAACCATAACACATCATAACTAAGAGAAATATCCTGTATGCATGATGCATAGCCCCATATCAATGATGCGCCCAATAAAATTTATATAGAGTCATTTATCTTTTATTATAAAAAGAAATAATATGGTCCAGTGTCTTACCTATGTATTTATATGCTTCTTCCCCATCCACTATAGGTCTCAGCCAAGTTGACCTAAGTCGTCCTGTATTATCACTTACATGGGCACCTTGAGGAGGGTAGAGTGTAAATAACATTTCAATTGCATTTGGCTTGGTGACCAGATCAGAGCATCTTTCACGGTAATCTGTAAAATAAAAGAACATTAAAAAATTGTAGCTTTGGAAATATTTAGAAAGCATTCAACTATTTTTTAAAAATTTTTTATTTAAGAAAGGATTAATGAACAAAAACATAAGGTAGGAGGGGTACAACTCCACACAATTCCCACCACCCAATCCCCATAACCCACCCTCTAGCCCTCTGGGAGCATGGACCCAGGGTCGTTGAGGGTTGCAGAAGGTAGAAGGTCTGGCTTCTGTAATTGCTTCCCCGCTGAACATGGGCATTGACTCCATACTCCCAGTCTGCCTCTCTCTTTCCCTAGTAAGGTGTGTCTCTGGGGAGGCTGAGCTCCAGGACACATTGGTGGGGTCTTCAATCCAGGGAAGCCTGGCCAGCATCCTGGTGGCATCTGGAACCGTTTCCAGAAGATGTGATCAGAGAACACGCTGTTAGCAGCTTCTCAGTCCGCCATCTTCCCCTCCCTCGCATTCAACTATTTTTCTTAAAAAATAAGAACATTTTATTTTTATCTTTTGCTTTTTTGTTATTAAGGTAACAATATTTACACTATATGTGTTTTAGGTATAAAGGTTCACTTTTCTTCAAATGCATGATATCACACCACATCTACCACCAAAATACCAATGGCTTACTACCATGGTCCACTGGACGTAAGGGATGAAAACTGACCTCATTTCTTTCTTTTTCATCATATAATTGAGGGGTTAATGGTTTGTTGTAAAACTGCTGGCACATGGGTACAATTTTTGATCTCCCCTTGATGGCTTTCCATAAAACACACTCTCACCCTCAGTTTAGGTCAAGTTAAAGCAGAAGAAATTATTTCATCATGCTTAACACTTGAGTAGTATTCCCTGTGTGTGTGTACCATATCATATTTAACTATTCATCATTTAACATTGGACACCTGGGTTGCTTCCAAGTTTGAGCTATAACAAACTGTAAACCATTAACCTCTAATTAACATGGTAAAATGGATTAAGCACCCTAATATTGTTATAGTGTTGTCACCCATTAAGTCTCTTAATATATACACATATTACTTGGGTGTTTTGTGCAGAGTGCATCAGTATTTTCAAATTAGGAAATAAAGAATTTGTTTTGGAAGGGAGACTGAAGAGCCCTTAAGTCAAAGCCACTATTTGTGGTGTGAATGGTGTTTATGATAACAAAACCACTATTTATTAACAGATTAGATTCTCTTCTTTTTATTAGGTTATATTATTTTTATTGGGAGAATTAATGGTTTATAGTCAACAGTAAAATACAATAGTTTATACATGTGTAACATTTCTCAGTTTCCCACTTAACAATTCAACTCCCTCTATGTGTCCCCCTCTGACATCATGCTCCAGGACCTGAACCCTCCCCCACCTCAGAGTCTTACTTTAGTGTAATACAGCAAACCCAATCCAAGTTCTGCTTTGTTTTTTCTTATTTTTCAACTTATTTTTTATTATTAGTGATTTAATAATGATCAACAAGACCGTGGGATAAGAGAGGTACAATTCATACAGTTCCCACCACTGGAGTGCCACATCCCATCCCCTCCATTGGATGCTTCCCTAGTCTTTATCCCTCTGGGAGTATGGACAAAAATTCTCTATGGGGTGTAGAAGGTGGAAGGTCTGGCTTCTGTAATTGCATCTCTGCTGGACAGGGGCCTTGACAGATTGATCCATATCCCCAACTGTTTCTATCTTTCCCTAATGAGGTAGTGCTCTGGGGAGATGAAATGGGTTCCAGGACACACTGGTAACATCATCTGCCCAGGGAAGTCAGATTGGCATCATGGCAGCATTTTTCAACTCTTCTCTGTAAGTGAGATCAGATTAGGATATATTCTTAGTTTTTTCCTACCACTCAGAAAGTGGCAGGTTCATTATACCTGATAGTGAAATTATATGGTGAGTTTTATCAAACACAAGAAGTCCTTTTCTTCCTTTCCCAACATGATTGTATTATAGGGAGCTCATTGTTTCTCTTCTGTGGAATATTAATCTGAATATTTAATACATATAAATGCAATTGTCATAAGGAGAAGAAGAATTATGCCCATATGTTAACAGTGGTACTATACACCATTATTCTCTCAAAAAAATATGATGGGCTCTAATAGATCCCTCTCTCTACCTACACTGGCCACTTACATCAGGAATGGCATCATAACCCTCTAGAACTTTGCCCTCACCATAGAGCAGCAATGGTAGAAGCTACCCCACTCTCTGAAGGGAGGCTGGGTCAACCTACTATGCCACTCAAGGAAGAGTGGTCCTGAAATGAGTGCAGGCTAGAATGTTCCTAGCTGTGACCATAGATTTCTACTGACAGGGACTTAGAGGTTACACAGGCTTCTCTGCTAAATATTAATATATATATGGGCCCTGGATCAGATGGATGGGGTAAACAGTTAATGGTATTTCTATACCTACTTATGCTTGGGAGCTACTATCTACCTTAATTCAGCTTTCAAGCCCTATTCTCAATACTGACACCATCTTCCCAGACAATATTTTTAGTCCATCTACATGTTAAGTATCAGGCTCAGGCAAAAAATTACTAGTCTTGGGCACACTGGAACATACCTAAAATAGACTCCTTAGCTTCTTCCCACCCCAAAACACCTATATTCATATGCAATATTCCTACTTTTGGTTTTAAACAACTTATCCTGTTTTATATCTCACCACCTTTTAGCCACCAAGTCATAGATACTACTGTAATTTCATCTTGACTTCCCTCGACAGATGAACTCAACTAACCTCTCCAGATCTCTATCCCACTAGGGAAAGACAGAAACAGGCTGGGGGTATGGACTGAGCTGAAAAAGTCCATATCCAGAGGAGAAGCAGATACAGAAGCCAGGTCTTCTGCACTACAAAGAGAATTGTGGTCCATACTCCCAGAGGGATAAAGAATAGGGATGTTTTCAATGGAGAGGATAGAACATGGAACTCTGTTGGTGGGGACTGTA
This sequence comes from Erinaceus europaeus, assembly GCF_950295315.1. NCBI lineage: Eukaryota > Metazoa > Chordata > Mammalia > Eulipotyphla > Erinaceidae > Erinaceus > Erinaceus europaeus. The sequence continues at coordinate 53,443,638 of NC_080180.1, read as the reverse complement.
TGGGATTATACATCTGTTATCTTACAATATTGTTAATAATTTTAAATAACTAATACATTTTTTGAAGTATTTGAAAAAAATTATCTCCAAGATTGGAACCATAAACATCCCAAATAAGTATAGGTGCCCTAAATTGCTAAATTAAAATTCGGTTTCTTGTTTTCCTTGTTTTTATTGTTTAAAAATTGATATCCTACTAATGGTCAGGGAAATGCAAATAAAAACAACAATGACATACTACTTTATACCTGTGAAACTGTCATATAGTAGAAAAGAAAAATATCAACTGTTGGGAGGCTGTGGGGGAAAATACATTACTAGTAGGCCCGACCCCACTAGGGAAAGATAGAAACAGGCTGGGGGTATATGGATCAACCTGTCAACCCTCATGTCCAGTAGAGAAACAATTACAGACGTTAGAACTCCCACCTTCTGCTTCCCATAACGATTTATTAACATCTCAATTTAAAAAGTTATTGTTTCATGTACAAACTATTATATTTACTGTCAACTATAAAACATGAATCCCCCAATAAAGAAATAAAAAAATGTTACTGTATATATACACAAGCGGTATATTTTCAACTGGTAGCTGTTAAAAATGATGAAGTCATCTCCTTTACCGTATCTTGGACAAACCCCATAGGCATCAGGATGAATGAGTCAAGCCAGAAAGATAAGGATGAGTATCAGATGATCTCACTCATAGGTGAAATCAAGAAGCAAGGATAGCAAGGGAAAAACATAAGATGAAACTTGAACTGGTTATGGTGTATTCCACCAAAGCAAAGGTCTGGGGAAGAAAGGAAAGGGATGGGTTAGAGGGCCACAGGCGTCCTGATAAAAGAAGTGCTAAGCAGGGGTGGGGGACTTGGGGGGAAAGGTAAGAAGATAAGAGGTTGTATCTGTGTCACAACAACTGTACGGCATTAAGTCTCCAGTAGCATAAAAAAATAACCCTGGGTCCATGCTCCCAGAGGGCTAGAGAATGGGAAAGCTATCATGGGAGGGGGTGGGTTATGGAGATTGGGTGGTGGGAATTGTGTGGAGTTGTACCCCTCCTACCTTATGTTTTTGTTCATTAATCCTTTCTTAAATAAAAAATTTAAAAAAAAAAAGAAAAAAAATAACTAACATCCTGTTGGTCATTCCTCCTGTATGTATACTTACCTTTAAGGCTTATGTTACCTTTCCCATTTTTGTAGAATTTATAGACTCACAAGACCAAATATCATGCTGTTTCATACAGTAAAAGAGAAATACCATATATGATATTCATATAGAGAAAACAAATAGGTACAATAAATTTAAAAAATGAATTTTAGACTTTTAAGCACAGTCATTGATCATCAGAAGGTAAATGGCAAATTTGGTGGATAAATCTGTAAATATGTTAAAGGACTTGACTCTGTGGGTAAGAATGTAATTGGAATTTTAGTAGTGAACTTGATTAGTATATAAAGATGTTGAGTTTTAATTATTCACATCTAAAACATATAATGTTATAATGCAGGTTAATTTAAAAAATAAAAATTAACCACTTAAAAGTGAACTTCAAATAAGTTATAGTCTATCCTGGTGGATTTTTCCAAGTGAATATCTAATTCTTTTCTATTTATTCTATGCATTAATTTTCTAAACAATTATTATAGTCTTTTACAATCAAATAATTATCTTACTTTTTGGTTTCCATTTGTTTTGTATTATAGAGTCATCAAGATCAAGATAAATTCTTTTGGAAGCAAGACTGAATACAAACCCACAGAAAAAAAATTTAAGACATATCCAAGTTGCATTTGATGTATTTACATGTATCAATAGTTGATACCCCTGATTAAAGATAATGTAGTAAATTTTGCTCTTATCCTCTCCTAGGATACCCAAGAAGAAGATACCTCCCAAAATATAAATGTTTTTACATCTTTAGTGAAAAAATTAATCCCCCCAAAGTTCAATGACTTGATTAATATACTCCAAAGGTAAACTAACTTTGAAGAATAAAGTTCAGACCTGTGAGAGAATGTCTGGATCTAACACAAACTCCCCACATCTCATGGTAGGCACAAATATGTCTGAAAGGGATGTTTTTGATGACTGTTTAAATTTATTTGGCTGCAATTGTTCTATTCATACTTTCTAGCTCATCCCGATTCAGTCTGGGAAGCTTATATACTACTTAGAACTTTCCTATCTGGGGAAAAGTTCTCTTCCACAACGACCGGCAGAAGGATCCCGGTTTCAGCCCACGGCTCCCTACTTACAGGGTAATCGCTTCACAGACGGTGAAGCAGGTCTGCAGGTGTCTTTCTCTCCCCCCCTGTCTTCCCCTCCTCTCTCCATTTCTTTCTGTCCTATCCAACAATGACAACAACAATAATAACTACAACAATAAAACAACTAGTGCAACAAAGGGAATAAATAAATATTTAAAAATAGAAAAAAAAGAAAGACTAAAACAATAAAGAATAGTCTCTCATAAAAAATTAACCTCACCATGGATAAAGGACTTTAACCACACATACTGCTTCCCTACAATTCTTTGGTCCGGCTACCAAAAAGGAAAGATCACACATATATGTTCTTCGATTGATTCACCCTATTCTTCAAATAAATCAAAGGGACTTGGAAGATATATGTTCTATACATAAATAAACACTATTCTTTCTACTTATATAATTTACTGTTCATTATACATATAAATATAGCACTTGTGCTGTTTTCTAGTCTAAATATCATCCAGGTTACCTAATGATTATATCAGGGAGAAAAGTAATGCTTGCATTATCTATTTTTGACATTTGAGATAGAATAAGCAACAGACTCCAGTGATTTGTATATGTTGTTTCTGGGAAATATAAGAAAAGTCAGGCTATTTCCCATTGGATCTTTTTCCCAATAACAGTAAGATTAATTGGTTAATATAAGTTTATGTAATTTACAAATGTGTATGTAGTCCATTGTGCTGTAATTAATTTCTTTCACAGGGTAACAAGCTTAAAGGATAAAGTAAATTAAAGATCTATTATCTTTCCATTTTAACTGCCTTTAAAGGAAATTTTTGCAAAAAAAGATATGGAAACAAAAGAAAAACAGATTAGCAGGCACTAAGATCAAATAAATTATATAAATTTCAAATAGTTTTAGACAATTTAAGGTGATTACAGAATATATAGATCGTTTTTTTTTTCCTTTTCTTTAGAGAGTTGGGTGTAAGAGGAGAAGGAGAGACAGGCAGACAGAGAGAGTAGAGAAACCTTAAACACAAAGCAGAACTTGAACTGGGTTTGGTGTACGGAACCAAAGTAAAAGACTCTGGGGTGGGAGGAGGGTTCATTCAGGTCCTGGAGCATGACAACAGAGGAGGACCTAGAGGGGATTGAATTGCTATGTGGAAAAGTGAGAGGGCGTGGGGAGTTAGCATAATGGCTATGCAAAATGACTTTCATGTCTGAGGCTCTAAGGTCCCAGGTTCCATCCCCTGCACCACCATAAGGCAGAGGTGAGCAGTGATCTAGTCTTAAAAAAGAAGGAAGGAAGGAAGGAAGGAAGGAAGGAAGGAAGGAAGGAAGGAAGGAAGGAAGGAAGGAAGGAAGGAAGGATGAAGGAAGGAAGGAAGGAAGGAAGAAAGGAAGGAAGGAAGGAAGGAAGGAAGGAAGGAAGGAAGGAAGGAAGGAGGAAGGAAGGAAGGAAGGAAGGAAGGAAGGAAGGAAGGAAGGAAGGAAGGAAGGAGCAAGGAAGGAGGAAGGAAGGAAGGAAGGAAGGAAGGAAGGAAGGATTGAGAAATTTTATACATGTACAAACTACTGTATTTTACTATTGACTGAAAATTATTAATCCCCCATAAAGAAAAACAAACATAAAAAGAGACAAAAATAGAACATCATAAAGAAAAAAAGAATCACTCCACCATCCATGGGGTGCTTTGTGCTTTGTGCTCCTGGTATCCTCATATGCTGCTGAGGCTCAAAGCTAACAATACTGGAATGGTAAAGAACGCATTTTCCAATCTAAGTCATCTCATGGCTCTTAAGGGGGCTGAGCATCAGTGCACCAGTTGAGCACACAAATAACCATGCTCAAGGAGCCTAGTTTAAGCCTCTAGTTGCCACCTGCAGTGGAGAAACTTCACAAGCAGTGAAGCAGGTCCACAGGTGTCTCTCTCTCTCTCCTCTATCTACCCCTATCTTCTCAGTTTCTCTCTCTCCTATCAAATACACTCGGAAAAATTGGCTTCTGGGAGTGGTGAATTTATAGTGCTGGCACAGAGCACTATGAATAACCCAGAGAAATAAAAAAAAAATTTTTAAAGAATTCTGAAAAAATCTCAAGTATTTGAGTTTATATTCATTTCACATTCAGGTATATAACTTCAAAATTAGAACAGAAGTTAAATCAACTAGAACATGGTTGTTAAAAATACCATTCTGGGGGGCCAGGAGGTAGTGCTTCTGGTTAACCACACATTCTGCTAAGATCAAAAGCCCACATAAGGATCCCAATTTGACCCCCCCTGCTCCCCACCTACAGGGGGGTCACTTCACAAGCAGTGAAGCAGGTCTGCAGGTGTCTTTCTCTCCCCTTGTCTGTCTTCTCCTCCTCTCTCGATTTCTCTCTGTCCTATTCAACAACAGCAATAACAATAATAACAACAACAAGGGCAACAAAAATGGGAAAAAATGGTCTCCAGTAGCAGTGGATTCAAAATGCAATTAACCCTGGAAGCAAACAAACAAACACCATTGGAGACTGATGCAGCACAGAAGAAGTAAACGTCTTAAACACACAAAGGTTCCAGCTACAGCTACCTCATAAATACTATTCTAATAACAATAAAAGGCTTTGAACAAATATATGTCAATTATATAGAGCTTTTTAAATTTTAAAATGCAAACTACCATTTTACTATGTGATAAATTGCACCAGTCTGGAGAAGGGACCTGAGATACTGTTATAAAACAATAAAGTTTTTTAAGTATTACCCAAACCTTAACTTTAATCTTCTCTCAAAGTAGTTGAAGAAAATATGGGTTTTGTAAATCCTCACTTATTAACTATACATTGTTTTTAAGTGCTTTAAAATAATTTCAAGATAATCAGTAATTCCATGGAATCAGAATTATGAAGACTGAAGCTGATTTATATTTCACATTCATGAGAGTGATAGTCAAACTTTGCTATGAATATTATTTCCAAAGCAAGACGTTTAATTATGATGTAACATGACTAAAGTAACAGGCACCTAAAATCACTAATGTATCTCTTAAGCATTTTTTTAGTGTGTGTGTGTGTGTGTGTGTGTGTGTGTGCGTGCGTGCATGTGAGAGAGAGAGACAGAGGTTGTATTAAATATTAGGTAAAAGAACAAATTAGGCGGTGGCCAAGTAGCACAGTAGATAAAAACTTAGACCTTCAGGCAAAAGATAAGAACTTGACCCTGAGCATGCATGTATTAAAGTGATGTTCTGGTTCTCTCTTTTTTTCTCATTTCTAAAAGCATCTCGGAAAAAAAGATTAGTGTCAAGGAGAGAACTTGGATAGTGAGTCAACTTTGTCATGTTCTTGAGGTATTCAATTACAGGCTCTACCATATCTGGGGAAGTTTTGATGCTATGTGTCCTCTCTCTCTCTCTCTCTGTCTCTCTCTTTCATCTCTCTTGTCTCTCTCTCTCTCTCTCTCTCCTTCTCCTCTCTGTCTGAAAGTCCAGGCAATGACATAAGTTAAAAAAAAATAACATATAAAAGTTATATTATTCTTTTTAGACCTGATAGTGTGTGGAGATAAAACAGATATATACAAGTTATGTAACAAAGGAAAATGACATAGTTATGTAGATAAATTAATAAGGAGGGTAGAAAAATAACTACTTTATCTAGCTTTGTAAAAGAAATTTTGCTTTCAATAAAATCAAATAAAAATAATATATGTAGAAATATCAGGAGAAAAAGGCAGAAACAAATAAAATATCACAAATATTGGAGAAGTGGGGTGCTATGATTTCTTTCATATAAGATTTTAATAAATAACATGTAAAATACTGGAAAATATCAGCCATACTTATAAAAATATACATTTAAACAGACTCCAAAATAACATATTATAAACATTAGAATTATATTTATAATCATATTCCACATCTTCAAACTAGAATAAAGTAAAAAAAAATTAACAATATGAATTATATAAAACACCTAGAAATAAAAATTCCTATGGTAGAGATGAAAAATGCACTTGATAGGATTAATAGCAGATTCTGCATTCTATGAGAATAATTGAAATAAAATACTTAGCAATAAAACTATGAAAAATAAGGAAGATGAAAAAGATATCAAAAATTTATCAATTAGGTGTGGGACCAGCATCAAGCACCCAAGAACAAATATAATTCAAATCCCTTAAGGCAACCACATCCAATTGATAAACCTGGTGGGGAAAAACTTGAATGCACAGAGAGGGAAAAGACATATATACATAAAATCAAAGATGTATTGTATGATCAATGAGAAATTGACAGTCTTCTCTATGCTAAGTAGAACTACATCAGGTGCAGGACAGGAAAATACTAAAGCTATACAAGAGTTGAATATCAATCTCAAGAGATTAGCTTGAGACTGGTAAGACATTTCAGACAAAAACATAATGCACATTATTCCCAAACTCAAATAGAACATTTTTCAGAAAAGAATAAGTTATGGGTCAAGAGGCATTTCACATGTCAAAAGATCCAAATATATTATTTGTTCTATGACTACAGTAGAAATAAGTGAAAAATAGCAGACATCAAAATATTGTCAAGTTTTTGGAAACTATCATACTAGCGAATTCTGGGGTCAAAGGGTAAATTTGGATATATTCTGAACTGCATGAAAGTGAGCACATAAAAGATTAAAATCCATGGGTTGTTTCCAAGTAATATTTTTAAATTTACAGTATAAAATGCCTACATTAAAAATTACAAATTTCTCGGGAAGATGGCGGAATGAGAAGCTGCTAGTGGCTTGAGCTCTGACAACATCTACTGGAAATGGTAGGATTTTTGCCTTTAGCAGGACAGTCAATAAGGGGTCCTAGAGGTGACACCAAGGAGGTGACCATAACTCAATTTGGGTTAGAAAATAGAGTAAAAAGAAAGGAAAAAAAATTTAATTATTATTCCTATAGCACACCCCTGACTCCCTCCCCCCCATAGCCAATCCCTGGGGGCCAGAGATCTGCTCCTAGCAGGCTCCCCTGCTGAGCTTCTTTCCTTACCAAGATTCCTGTCCCACCAGGGGGTGTCATGCATTCTAATTCTATTCCTCTCTGGCCTTTTTTCTTTCTAAGTTGCCAATTCCAGCTACAAATATTCCACCAAGCAGAGCCTTACTCAGACAGGGAAAGACTGCCAGAGTTTTTGTTTGTTTGTTTGTTTTTTGTGCTTTATTTTCTCAACAATCAGCTGCCTTTGCTCAGGGGGCCTGAAGCAATCTGGAGCCATCCAAGCTGAAGACAAGACAGGTTTTTTACTCTGTCCTATTTTATTATCAATACTAGATAAATGTGTATCCCTTTCCCCCTCTCCTTCAGGTTGAACAGAATTAACTCTTAGTGTATGTTCCATTGCTAGGGGACTGGGTGTCTTATCCTCTGATAAAGTAACTTGTTTCACTCTTGCTACCTTCCCTACCCACTCTCCCCCCCGCCGCCTAGCTAATTAAATAATAAATAAATAAATTTCCTTTCACTGTTCTCTTTTTACTGTTCTCTTTTTCTTTTGTCTCTCTCTCTTTTTTCTTTTTTTTCTCATTCTTGTCATCCTTCCTTCCTTCTTCCTTTGGCTTTCTGAATTCATTGACACATTTGGGAATTATTTTGGGGAAGAAATCTGACTCAGAGTGGACTCTCTCTGTGTGTATCTCTGCTCTACTTGCCTTTCTCCTCTAGTTACCCCTAGAATATACAGTGGATAGTATATTTGCATAACTATCTATTCTTGGCTATTCTTGCTATTCTTGGCTATTCCTGAGGTGGTTTTTTTCCGGTTTTTTGTTTGTTTGTTTGTTTGTTTTCTTTGTTTTACTTTCTTAACAATCAGCTGCCTCTGCTCAGGAGGCTTGAGACAATCTGGAACAGGTTTGTTACCCTGATCTATTTTATTATTAATATAATATAAAGGTGTATCTCTTTCCCCCCCTTCTTTAGGTTGACCAGAATTAACTCTTAGGGTATTTTCCATTGCTAGGGGATTGGGTGTCTTATCCATTGTGAGAGGAACTTGTTTCACTACTCCAACCTTCTCTACTCACTCTCCCCTTCTCCCTCCTCCCAGCTAATTTAAAAAAATAAATAAAATAAATAATTAATTAATCAATTAAAAAAACTTCCCTTTCACTTCTCTTTTCTTATGGCTCTTTTTCTTATCTTTTTTATTTTCTCTCTCTCATTTCTCTCTTTTTTTTATCTTGTCTTCCTTTCTTCCTTCCTCATTCTATGGCTTTCTGAATTCACTGATATTCATTTGTGAGTTATTTTGGGGAAGAAATCTGACTCAGAGTGGACTCTCTATGTGTGTATCTCTGCTCTACTTCCCTCTCTCCTCTTGCGACCCCTAGAATATATAGTGGATAGTAGATTTGCATAATTATCTATTCTTGATATTCCTTTTTTCCTTCCTTTTTCTTCTTCACTTGAACTAGGTTGCTATTTTTTCATGGACTGGAGACATTGTTTGGCAAACAGGTAGTGATTAAACTGCTTTAATCCTTGCTTCAGTTGCTATTGTAACTTCCGAGGTTGGTGATTGCATTTGTCATAAAGGTATTTAGTACAGTGTTGCTTGTACTCAAAACACAACAACTGAGGAACAACAGAACATAAAAATAAGAAACGCATAAATCAAAAAATGGGTAGATAAGAACAAATAAAACTGCTACTACAATGAATGAAGACAACCCAGAAGAAACTATAAATAAGCCAGAAGTAACCATAAATAAGAAAAGTATGCAAGCAATAATAAACTTATTAATCACAGAAATGAAAACAATATTGGAGGAAAGGAATTGCAGTATTAGGGTAACAACACTTGAGACCCCCAAGGAAAATACTGATTATCTTGAGGCAATTAGAGAACTGAAAGCTGAAACAGCTGAACTGAGGAAAGAAGCTGAGGGAAGGGAAAGCAGACTAACAGAAGCAGAAAACAGAATTAGTCAGACAGAGGATGAGTTAGAGAAAACTAAGAAAGAGGTAAAAGAGCTCAAAAAGAGATCGAGAGACACTGAAAACAACAACAGAGACATATGAGATGATCTCAAAAGAAGTAACATTCGTATAATTGGCCTGCCAGAGGAAGAAAGAGAGGAAGGGGAAGCAAACATTCTAGAGGAAATAATAGAAGAAAACTTCCCAAACCTGACAACAGAAAGGACATCAAGATTCAAGAGGCCCAGAGAGTACCAAACAGAATCAACCCAGACCTGAAGACACCAAGACACATCATAGTCACAAGGAGAAGAAGTAAGGATAAAGAAAGGATCCTAAAGGCTGAAAGAGAAAAACAAAAAATCACATACAGAAGAAAACCCATAAGCCTATCAGCAGACTTCTCCACTCAAACTCTAAAAGCCAGAAGAGAATGGCAAGATATCTATTAAGACCTGAATGAAAAAGGGTTTCAACCAAGGATAATATATCTTACTAGACTTTTTTTCAAACTAGATGGAGGGATCAAAACCTTCTTAGACAAACAACAGTTAAAGGAGGCAACCATCACTAAACTGGCCCTGAAAGAGGTTCTAAAAGACCTCTTATAAACAAGAACATCACTATAATACTGGCAATATATCAGAGCAAACAAAAAAATGTTGAACAATGACACTACAATACATTAAATCCATAATGTCAATAAATGCAAATGTCTTAAACTACCCATCAAAAGGCACAGAGTGGGGGGATGGATCAGAAAACATAGCCCAACCATATGCTGCTTGCAAGAATCCCATCTGACACAACAAGATAAACACAGACTTAAAGTGAAAGGATGGAAAACTATCATACAGGCTAATGGACCACAAAAAAAGGCAGGAACAGCCATTCTCATCTCAGACACGATAGATTTTAAATTAAATAAAGTAATAAAAGATAGGCAAGGACATTATATAATTATTAGTGGATCAATCAGCCAAGAAGACTTAACAATTATTAACATACATGCACCCAATGAGGGACCATCTAAATACATCAAGCACCTACTGAAAGAACTTCAATAATACATCAATAGTAATACAATAATAGTGGGAGGCTTTAACACCCCTTTAACACTCTCACACTTAGATGAACAAAGCAGAGAATCAACAAAGATACAAGAAAATTAAATGAAGAGATTGACAGACTAGACCTCTTGGACATTTTCAGAGTCCTTCACCCCAAAAAACAGGAATACACCTTCTTTTCAAACCCACATAATACATACTCAAGGATAGACCACATGTTAGGCCACAAAGACAGTATTAATAAATTCAAGAGCATTAAAATCATCCCAAGTATCTTCTCAGGACACAGTGGAGTAAAACTAACATTTAACAACAAACAGACAATTATTAAAAGTCACAGAATTTGGAAACTAAACAACATACTCCTTAAGAACCACTGGGTCAGAGAGTCACTCAAGCAGGAAATTGAAATGTTCCTGGAAACAAATGAAAATGAAGACACAACCTATCAAAATATTTGGGACACAGCTAAAGCAGTATTGAGAGGGAAACTCATAGTCATACAATCACACATTAAACAAAAAAAAAAAGCTCAAATAAACGACCTTACTGCACACCTAAAGGACTTAGAGGAAGAGGAACAAAGGAATCCAAAAGCAACCAGAATGACAGAAATCACTAAAATTAGAGCAGAAAAAAAACAACATCAAAAATAAGAGAACCATACAAAAGATCAATGAAGCCAAATGGTGGTTCTTTGAAAGATTAAACAAAATTGACAAACCCCTAGCAAGACTCACCAAACAAAAAAAGGAGAAGACTCTAATTCATAGAATTTTAAATGGCAGAGGAAATATCACAACTGACACCACAGAAATCCAGAAACTCATTCAAGACTTCTATGAAGAACTATACGCACAAAGCTAGAAAATCTGGAAGAAATGGAAGAATTCCTAGAAGCCTATGCCCTTCCAAAACGGAACCAAGAAGAAATACAAAACCTAAATGCACCAATCACAGACAAAGAAATCGAAACAGTAATTAAGAATCTCCCCAACAACAAAAGTCCCAGACCAGATGGCTTCACAAACAAATTCTACAAAACTTTCAGGAAACAGTTAGTACCCATACTTCTGAAGCTTTTCCATAAGATTGAAGAAACAGGAATACTCCCTTCCACCTTCTATGAAGCCAACATCACCCTAATACCAAAAGCAGATAGGGACACAACAAAAAAGGAAAACTACAGACCAATATCTCTGATGAACACAGATGCCAAAATATTAAACAAGATCTTGGTCAACCGGATACAGCAGTATATCAAAAAAGATTGTTCATCACGACCAAGTGGGATTCATCCTAGGAATGCAAGGCTGGTTAAACATCCATAGGTCAATCAATGTCATTCACCACATCAATAAAAGCAAAGCCAAAAACCACTATTATCTCAATAGATACAGAAAAAGCCTTTGACAAAATCCAACACCCATTCATGCTCAAAACTCTACAAAAAAGGGAATAGATGGGAAATTCCTCAAGATAGTGGAATCTATATATAGAAAACCTACAGCCAACATCATACTCAATGGACAGAAGCTGAAAGCATTCCCCTCAGATCGGGGACTAGACAGGGCTATCCACTGTCCCCATTACTCTTCAACATAGTATTGGAAGTTCTTGTCATACCAATCAGGCAAGAGAAAGAAATCAAAGGAATACAGATTGGAAGGGAAAAAGTCAAGCTCTCACTATTTGCAGATGATACGATAGTATACAGAGAAAAACCTAAAGAATACAGTAGAAAACTATTGGAAGTTATTAGGCAATATAACAAGGTGTCAGGCTGCAAAATCAATGTACAAAAATCAGTGGAATTTCTTTATGCAAACACAAAATCTGAAGAAGACATCCAGAAATCACTCCTATTCACTGATTAAGCAAAATCAATCAAATACCTAGGAATAAAGTTGACCAAAGAAGTGAAAGACTTGTATGCTGAAAACTATGAGTCGCTACTCAAGGAAATAGAAACTGATACCAAGAAATGGAAAGACATCCCATGCTCATGGATTGGAAGAATAAATATCATCAAAATGAATATTCTCCCCAGAGCCATATACAAATTTAATGCAATACCCATCAAAGTTCCACCAAGCTTCTTTAAGAAAATAGAACAAACACTACAATCATTTATCTGGAACATGAAAACACCTAGAATTGCCAAAACCATCTTGAGGAAAAGAAACAGAAATGGAGGCATCACACTCCCAGATCTCAAACTATATTATAAAGCCATCATCATCAAAACAGCATGGTACTGGAACAAAAAAAAGGCACAAAGACCAGTGGAACAGAATTGAAAGCCCAGAAATAAATCCCCACACCTACGGACATTTAATCTTTGATAAGGAGGCCCAAAGCATTAAATGGAAGAAGAAGGCTCTCTTCAATAAATGGTGCTGGGAAAACTGGGTTTTAACATGCAGAAGAATGAAATTGAACCACTTTATCTCACCAGAAACAAAAATCAACTCCAAATGGATCAAAGACCTGGATGTTACAACAGAAACAATCAAATACTTAGAGGAAAACATTGGTAAAACACTCTCCCATCTATACCTCAAGGACATCTTTGATGAATCAAACCCATTGGCAAGAAAGACTAAAGCAGAAACAAACCAATGGTACTACATCTAATTGAAAAGCTTCTGCACATCCAAAGAAACTATTAAACAAACAAAGAGACCTCTCACAGAATGGGAGAAGATCTTCACATGCCATACATCAGATAAGAAACTAATCACAAAAATATACAAAGAGCTCAGCAAACTTAGTACCAAAAGAGCAAATGATCCCATCCAAAAATGGGCAGAGGATATGATCAAAACATTCATTACAGAGGAGATCCAAAAGGCTAACAAACATAGGAAAAACTGCTCTAGGTCACTGATTGTCAGAGAAATGCAAATTAAGACAACACTAAGATACCACCTCACTCCTGTAAGAATGGCATACATCAAAAAGGGCAGCAGCAACAAATGCTGGAGAGGATGTGGGGACAGAGGAACCCTTTTACATTGCTGGTGGGAATGTAAATTGGTCCAGCCTCTGTGGAGAGCAGTCTGGAAAACTTTCAGAAGGCTAGACATGGACCTTCCATATGATCCACTTATTCCTCTCCTGGGGTTATACCCCAAGGACTCCATAACACCCAACCAAAAAGAGGTGTGTACTCCTATGTTCATAGCAGCACAATTCATAATAGCTAAAACCTGGAAGCAACCCAGGTGCCCAACAACAGATGAGTGGCTGAGAAAGCTGTGGTATATATATACAAAATGGAATACTATGCAGCTATCAAGAACAGTGAACCCACCTTCTCTGACCCATCTTGGACAGAGCTAGAAGGAATTATGTTAAGTGAGCTACGTCAGAAAGATAAAGATGAGTATGGGATGATCCCACTCATCAACAGAAGTTGAGAAAGAAGAACAGAAAAGGAAACTAAGAGCAGGATCTGATTAAATCCAGAGTATGGCACCAAAGTAAAAACCCTGTGGTGAGGGAGAAGGTGGATATTCGGCTTCCCTGGGTGGCGTGGGGTGCGGGGGTGGGTGGGTGGGATGGGACACAATCTTTTGGTGGTGGGAATGGTGTTTATATACACTCCTATTAAAGTGTAGTCACATAAACCACTATTTAATTAATATGAGAGGGGAAAAATTGATCATATGTCTAGAACTTTTTAAAACACAGACTGAGTCTTTTTAATATATAGGCTGTGTATTTGATAGGCGGACTCTCTTAAAGCCTAGACCAAGTAGATCAGAAGCAACCAGTGGCACAGCTATATACAAGGTACTGGGTACTACCCAGCAAACCCTAACAAAAGGACTTTTCAAAGTTAACCCAATTACCAAATAATGTGATGAGAACAATAACTATCCATTGTCTTTTTGAACCCTAAGACAGCAGGAACCTCACATCTCCACTATAGATCCTATATTTCCACCAGTCCTGGAACCTTAGGAAGGGCCCACTTTTCCACATGCATCTCCCAATCCATATCAAATAATATTGCATCTGCTGATAGCAACCTAATCAACACAACGATTGCCACCTCAATATGCTTCAGCTCAGACTGTGTCCAGAGACTTCAGGTGTGGAATACCTGTCACTTCAGGTCACAACCTGTCACCTGTCACTTCAGGTGACAACCCTTCAGCTTCATTACTCGGGTGAGACCCAGCGGGGAAGCAATTACAGAAGCCAGATCTTCCACCTTCTGCAACCCACAATGACCCTGGGTCCATGCTCCTAGAGGGATAGAGAATGGGAAAGCTATCAGGGGAGGGGATGGGATATGGAGATTGGGTGGTAGGAATTGTGTGGAGTTGTACCCCTCCTACCCTATGGTTTTTTTAATTTATCCTTTCTTAAGTAAATAAATAAATGAAAAAAATTACAAATTTCTCAAACCAGTATTAAGTTTCCAACTAGGGACAAAAAAAAAAAGAGTATGATGAAATGCAAATCAGAAACATATAGAGGAAATCAATAAAAAAAAACTAATTCTTTGATAAGAAGAATAGAAATGACCAATTTACAAAAAATAGAGACACTTTTTAAAAATCTAAAATGCGAATTTGAAAAGTGACATACCCATCTACAGGTCTCACAAGAGGGGACAGGATGAAGATAACACATAGCAATCACAGTCATATAAAACAGTTTATGTCTATGAAAAAATGAACTTGAAGAAGTCTATGGTGATATACTATTCTCCAAAAAAAGGGCTTCATTGGTGAATTTTAAAGTAAACAATTAAAGAAGAGGAATTTAGAGGAGAGGGTAGATAAAGAGGGAGTGACAAAGATAAAACACCTGCAGACATGCTTCACTACTTGTGAATCGACTCCCCTGCAGGTGGGGAACAGGGAGCTCAAAGGGATCCTTGTGCTTCGTACTATGCACACTTACCACCCAGCCCCTGAAATAAATTTTTAAAAGAATGAACAAGTCAATACTATCTAAATATAACAATTAAATTTAAAAAAAAGAAACACCAACTTATGGAGAAGCTGTGGTAGAAAAGGAACTTTTCAACATTGCTGGTGGAAATGTAAATTGATCCAGTCCCTGTGGAAACAGTTTGGAGCATCATCAGGAGGTAGAAATGGGCCTAACCTATGACACACTAATTCCAATCCTGGGGATATAACTGAAGGAAATAAAGAACCTACCCAAAAAAGGCATATGCACACCTGTATTTATAACAACAATATTTGTGGTAGTCCAAACTTGGAAGCAACCAAGATGCCCAATGAAAGTTGAGTGGTTAAGGAAGTATATACACAAGTTAATAGTATGAAGATGTTAAAATTGACTGTTATCTCCTTTGCAATATTTGTACAAAACTTGAAGGTATCAGGTTGAGTGAGATAAGCTAGAAAGAAAAGAACTAGTACAGAATGACCTCACTGATAGGTGGAAATCAAGAAGCAGCTGACCATTTTGTTGCAGAGTAGCAGTACAAAAAAAAGGATAAATTTTATAATATGTAAATTTTATCTCAGTAAATTTACTTTAAAAAACAGGGTAGAGATAAATTATTTCAGATATAATTCATATATTGACTGGTAAAAACAAGATTTGGTAATGGTATGTGAGGGTTGGGAGTGAATTATATGTGAGGTTGAAAGAAGAGAGAAATAATGTATAACTCCATTCAGGATTATTAACTCATTAAGTATAATTATGATGTACTCAGTGGGGTTTACTAGGCAGAAATGGAATTGTGGGTCATTACTTATAAGTATAAATTGATACTCCACATTTTCTTATTCTCTTCTTCCTTGTACCTCCCTTTTAATTCTGTTTTACAAAGACAAGTCATGTTTTTAGATAAAGAGAGGAATGGTCCATTTAACTTAGAATCCTAATTCTATCTCTATTTTCAAATTACACTGCTTTATTTAAAACTATTTTTCTATTGGGGGTCGGGCAGTGCCACAGCGGGTTAAGTGCATGTGGTGCAAAGCACAAGGACCATTGTAAGGGTCCCGGTTCGAGCCCCCGGATCCCCACCTGCAGAGGAGTCGCTTCACAGGTGGCAAAGCAGGTCGCAGGTGTCTGTCTTTCTCTTCCCCTCTCTGTCTTCCTCTCCTCTCTCCATTTCTCTCTGTCCTATCCAACAATGAACAACATCAACAATAACAATAATAACCACAGCAAGGCTACAACAAGGGCAACAAAGGGGTGTGGGATGGCCTCCAGGAGCAGTGGATTTATGGTGCAGGCAATGAGCCCCAACAATAACCCTGGAGGCAAAAAAAAAAATAGTTTTTCTACATTGTATCTGTAATTTCAATTACAATCTTGGACTTAAAATAAAAACACTTGTTGACTATCTTAATGATTATAACTTTGTTAAAGCTCTGAGAGAATAAAACCAAAGGTGTGGATAGGGATTTAAAAATATTTTTAAGCCCTACTGTGTCTAAAGCATTGCCAAAGATGAAATCTCAACTATTACAGATATCTTTTTTAGTTATCCCTAATTAAAAATTGATAAAGGCTCAGAGAGGTTAACATTAATGAATTTTCCACAATTTTGGATTTGAAGAAGTCCAAAAATAAGGCTGCAGAAAATATTATCTTGACAAAGGAGGAGGAAGAGGGAGAGAAAGGGGAGGGGAAGAGGAAGAGGAGGAAGAGGGAAAAAAGGGGAAGAAGAAAACTGAACAAGGTATAAAAATTGTGTTTAAAATCATACAATACTAATTTATGTAAAAAGATAATGCTTCAGAGATGGAGTTACAAATAACCTTTAAATTCTACTTACTTCTAAAATTATAACACTTTCTACAGCAGGTGTGGCTTTCTGATAGGGGAGATGTATGTATGAATGTTAAGAGTAAGAATGAAAAAACAAGTTTATTTTAACTTGTCACTTTATTTTTTCACATCTATATAGCTTTGGTAGTTGCTTATAGACCATTAAATTAAATGTTACTACAAGCAATAAGCACATCGGTATTGATGATCCAAGGGACTGAAGAAAGTGAAATATGAAGATAGAAGAATAGAGATAATAATGCTGAAGAAAACAACTAAGCCAAAAGTCAAAGGTATATAACATAGGAAAAGACTCACGGACTGTATTGAGAAAACAAAAATGGAAGTGCTGGAAAATGTTTAACTTAGATCTCAAAGTGGTTGGTAACTCATATATTGTGGTAATAATTGCTTAAGCTATTCTAAGTATTAGAAGTTGCAGTCAAAGTATTTTTACATTTAACGAATAATTTTGACTGTGTGAAGAAAAGAAGTTCAGAGGCCGGGTGGTGGCACACCTGGTTGAGTGCACAGGTTATAATGCGTAAGGACCTGGGTTCAAGCCCTTGGTCCCCACCTGCAGTGGGAAAGCTTTGCAAGTGGTAAAGCAGGGCTACAGATGTCTCTCTGTCTCTCTCCCTAACAACCCCTTCCTTCTCAATTTCTGTCTCTATCAATAAATAAATAAAGATAGTAAAATATCAAAAAAACCAGAATATAACACATCTTATCTAAGATTTATTAAGATATACAGATAGAGAGTAACTTTAGGAACCAAGATTTAAATAATAAATAAATTAAAATAGCAAAGCTTCTCTTTCTCTTAATCTTTTGTATAGAGACAGTAGGGGGAAGAGAAAATAGATAGAGAGATATATAGAGATAGAGATAAAGAGGGAGACAGAGAGAGAGAGACAGCACCAAAATGTCCTTCAGTGTGCTGGGTGCTGGGTTTGAACCTGAGTTAAGCACATGGTAAAACACCACACTATTCAAATAAGCTAATTTCCTAGCACTTGAGATC
Source organism: Erinaceus europaeus (assembly GCF_950295315.1). NCBI lineage: Eukaryota > Metazoa > Chordata > Mammalia > Eulipotyphla > Erinaceidae > Erinaceus > Erinaceus europaeus. Next base: position 53,425,589 of record NC_080180.1, on the reverse strand, counting down.
TCTTAAATTATAAAACATAAAATCATTCTCTGATCTTTTTAGTTTTTTCTTAAATGCCAATCTATCCCAGATGCATATTAGATTTACATATATTAATACCTAGTTTGTAAAGCAGGAACCAAATCCACAGAATTTTTTTCAAGAATGGGAGCCACTTACTGCCCTAATCCAACTTTTTGGCCCTTTTCTTTACTCTGACACCATTTTCTCAGGCAATATTTATATCCAACTTCAGGCTAGCTAACAGAGTCAAGCAAAACTATCATAATTGTGTGCCCCCAGAACCATGCCTAACATGGACTTTCTAGTTTTCTTCTACCCTAAGATCCCTAATCTCATCTGTTCTATTCCTACTTTTTAGTTACTGTTCATTAACTTTTTTTTTTTTTGCCTCAAGGGTTATCGCTGGGGCTCTGTGCCTGCACTACAAATCCACTGCTCCTGGAGGCCATTTTTTTTTTACCATTTCGTTGACCTTGTTGTTATTATTGTTACTGTTGTTGTTGTTGAATAGGACAGAGAGAAATCAAGAGAGGAAGGGAAAACAGAGAGGAGAGTATGATAGATACCTGCAGACCTGCTTCGTGCCACATGCTCTTAACCTGTTGCGCAACCACCCAGATCCCTCATTAACAATTTTATCTTGATTTATATCCTGCCACTTTCCAGACACCAAGTTACAGATGCTACCATGATGCCATCCTGACTTCTCTGGGAAGATGACCTAACCAGAGTGTCTTGGAACCTCACCTCTCAAGAGCTCTGGCCCACTGAGGAAGGATAGAAACAAGGTGGGGTATGGGTCGACCTTCCAACACCCATATCCAGTGGAGAACTCATTACAGAAGCCAGAACTCCTACCTTCTGACCCCAAAAACAACCTTGATCCATATTTCCAGCAGGGTAGAAGTGATAGGAGGAAGAAGCTAAGAGGGCTCTAAACTTTAGCTAAATTAGGACGCAGAGCGAGAGAGAGAGAGGAAAAGGATAGGGACATATAGAAATAGTAATGTTGTCATGAGTGGATTGGAGGGGAAAAGAAGATTGAATCAGGAAGAAAAAGTGGGCAATTATGTATTAATGTAGACAGATAGTTGTATGTATAGCTGTAGACAGATAGATGATGACTGGCCCATGTGGTTGGCTTGCAGTGGGGCAATTGGAGATGCAGAACTCTGGTGGTGGGAATAGAGTAGATCTATACCCCTACTGACATGTAGTTTTGTAAATCAATATTAAATCACTAATAAAATTTTTAAAAAGAAATAAAAATTAAGGAGAGATTCAAAACAATACACAATGTTCTTGTTTAAGATACATTCTTTTTGATGTTTTAAACATTTTCAAATCTCATTTCAAATTTAACATTCTAGAAGAAAAATCATTTCTCTAAGTGGATAGGAAGACTTTTTAATAATTGATTTATAGATTGCCAACAAATTTAGCCTATACAAACCGTTTTCATAAGTTCTTGCAAAGTAACTTTTGGGGTCATGCCTTGCCACAGATTAAACAGTTTGCTACCTACCCCTTTGTGGGCCCCTACAGAACCTTGCCCTCAGTGTGGATCAACAATGGCAGGGACAGCCCCATTAGGCTGGGCTAACATAATCTACCTCTTGAGGAAGATGGGTACAGCAATGAGCGCACAGACTAGAATGTTCTTAGCTACAACCACAGAACTTGAATTCTGACCTACAGGGACACAGAAGTTACAAAGATTCCTGCAACAAATATGGGCCCCAGATCAAATCCACGAGGTTTACAGTTAAAAAAGTATTTATGTACTGCTCGCATATTTGGGAGCTACTCTACCCCAGCTTTCTAGTTCTATTTCCAACTCTGACACCATCTCCCCAGACAGTGCCTTTGTTCCACCTGCATGTTAGCTGTGGGGCTCAGGCAAAAATTAATAAAGTTATGGGCCTCGTGGAATATACCTAAAATAGACCTACTAGTTTTGTCCACAATGGAGACCCTAAATCTCATCTCTTATATTCTTACCTTTAGGTTACTGATTATTAAGCAATTTCTTCTGCTTTATATCTTTATGTTTTTCAGCCACCCAGTTGCAGATACTACCATGACTCCAACCTGACTTCCCTGGGCAGATGACTTCACTATTGTGTCCTGGAACCCCAACTTCCCAGAGCCCTAACCCACTAGGGAAAGATAGGAACAGGCTGGGAGTATGGATCAACCTGCCAACACCCATGCTCAGTGGGGAAGCAATTACAGAAGCCAGACCTTCCACCTTCTGCACCCCATAATGACCCTGGGTCCATACTCCCAGAGGGATAAAGAATAAGAACGCTTTCAAAGGAGGGAATGGTGGAAATTGTGTGGAGTTGTACCCCTCTTGTCCTGTGGTCATGTTGATATTTTTATTTTATAAATTAAAAAAAAAAAACTTTACTGTGTGGATGTCCTAGGCAGTCATACATCTAATAAGTGAATGACATAAGTCACAGTAGTAAAGCTACATGGAAGATTTCTCATAGCATTAAACTCACTTTCAGCACCACTAGATGACAGAGCAGCGACAGAGTCTGATGTCTTAAACATGATCTCATATATTTCACAAAGTGACTTTAACTTTATTAAAACACACAAAAAATTCAAATAGCACAAGAAACCTTATATTTCCCATTCTAAAAGACGATGGGAAGACTATGCACTCAAGAGTACATATAACGTAATAGCTGCTTCTCTTCTATCAGTGGGATAACCAGAATACAGGATGAACTCAAAGAATGCTGGTTGGTTTTTCTTTTTTTTTTTTTCCCATCATTTTACTTGGGGCGAGTGTTAATGGTTTGCAGTTATTTTGGTGAGATATGGTTATTATGATTTCTCTTCCTCCAGTGATAATCTGAAAAACGCCCCCCCAACTTAAACTGTTTCCCACATCATGCACCAGGGCCCCTAAAGCACCTCCATTTTCTCCTTCCACCACCATCCCTACTCTTTCGCTTTGGTGCAATCCATCACATCCAGTTCAAGTTTCACTTTATGTTTTCCCTTTCTGTCTTTGTTTCTTAAGTTCCACCTATGAGTTAGGTTATGCAGTATTCATTCTCTTTTCGGTCTATCTCACTATGATTTCTTTAAGCTCCATCCAAGATGATGCAAATGCAATAGCTACATCACTTCTAATAACTAAGTTTTTATAATAGTAAAAAATTATAAATATCATAATTTTCTTAACCACTAATCTATTGTTGTGCATGTGGGTTGCTTGGAAGTTTGGGCTATTACATATTGTGTTGCTATGAACATGGGTGTATATATATCTTCACATAGGTTTCTGTATTACATGAAAGCAAAGGACTCTGGAAAGAATGATAGGCTGAAGGGCTTTGGGGTCCTGGTGCATGGTAGTGGAAAAGGACCTGTGCTGGGGGAAAGAGTGTCTCACAGGCACCTATCATGAGGAAGAGAGAAATTGTACTTATGTGTCAACATCTTAACCATTAGCCCCCCACCCCAATAAACTAGAGAAGAAAAATTAAAGTCAATGAATTTCTCAGAGAGGACATCATCACTGATAAATTTACTGTGATGTTACTCCTCACCATATTATAATCTTCTAGGTTATAGAAGGGAAGCCCACATTGTTTCTTTGACTAAGAAAAAGGCAAAGGGCTAGGATGGGACTTAATGGTCCCTTTTCCTAATCAAGCCTAACAGTCCTCCTTCTGAGACCTTTTGGGGTTTGACTAATCCATAGCCCCACAAACAAGAATAGGAGGAAGAAAAGACAGACCAAGTGATTGAATGTATATGTTAACTAGTGGGCACAGAAATAACTTTTTAATTTTTTTTTTCCACTAGGATTGTCTCTGGGCCTCAAATCCTACTTGACTCTATAGTTCCTGGTGGCCAAATTTTTATACAGGGTGATAGACAAGGAGACAAAAAAAGAGAGATATACAAAGGAGAAATACCTGAAACAATGTCCCACGGCTCATGAAGCTTCCCTACCAGAGGTGGGAACAAAGCTTGAATCTGGATCCTTATGCACAACATGTGCACTCTACAGGTGAGCCACCACCTAATCCTGTTATAATACTTTTTAATATTTACCATTACCATGTATAGTAAAAAAATTCTAGCATTTATCAGAACATTATTATTTCTTTTTAAAAAGATTTTATTTATTAATGAGAAAGTAGGAGGAGAGACAGAAAGAACCAGGCATCACTCTGGTACATGTGCTGCCGGGGATTGAACTCAGGACCTTATACTCGAGAGTCCAATGCTTTATCCACTGTGTCACCTCCTAAACCACAGAACATTTTTATTTCTGATGGAATAAAATATTATCCTAAACAGTCAAATAGTGATTTTGAAAATTCCAGTTACATTTTGACATACTTAAAATTTTTCTCTTTAAAAAAGTCAATCAAGTTAGGTCATCTAGGTAATTTTTAACTCTAAGTAGGCAAAGTAAAGGTCACAGAAAATGCATACTATAGTATCTACCGATCACTTGTATCAAGGTACTACTCATGTTCATCAAGAATAGTCCCCTTTTATAACAAAAAAAAATTTGACTTTGTTAATGTACATCAAATCTAGAGTAGATAGTGTTAAATGTAATAAAATATATCATCTTTTTACTTTATTTTAAAATTGAAACAGTCAGTTGATTGTAATTAATTGGGAATTAAGATTCCAGTGTAGGTAGGATACTTCCTTTTAGTGACAAGGTGAAACCAATAAAATTTAAGGAAGGGTGTGTGTGTGTTTGGTGTGTGTGTGTGTGTGTGTGTGTGTGTGTGTGTGTGTGTGTGTATGTGTGTGTGTGTTTGGTGTGTGTGTGTTTATCATATCAGGCCTTATAGATAATGCTGAGGAGAAGAAATGTCCATTACAAAAGACTGTCAAAATAGCACTAATTTAAATAGAAATATTGCATCTTTTTTTTAGAGTTCAAACTATGTTTATTACCTTAAATATAAAAAACTTGTATTAAATTAATACAAATATATGAACATGTTCATCAAGAACTAATACCCTGAATATGATTTATGTAAAGTTAATCTTTTAGTTTACAACAATTTTGGATCAATATTTTACTTATAACCATCATAGCACTAATTTCAACATTTCTTTTTTTTTATTTTTTTTATATTTATTTAAGAACGGAGACATTAACAAAACCATAGAATAAGAGGGGTACAATTCCGCACAATTCCCATAATCCGATCTCCATATCCCATCCCCTACCCTGATAGCCTTCCCATTCTCTATCTCTCTGGGAGTATGGATCCAGGGTTGTTGTGGGTTGCAGAGGGTGGAAGGTCTATCTTCTGTAATTGCTTCCCCGCTGAACGTGGGGGTCGATCCATACTCCCAGTCTGTCTCTCTCTTTCCCTAGTAGGGTGGGTCTCTGAGGAAGTGGCGCTCCAGTACACATTGCATCTTACATCATCTTATCTAATTTCCTATTACACTACCAAGAAAAAGAAATGATGAATGTCTAAATATTGAGGAGATCTAGAGAAACTAAGAATTTCCAGAATAATGGTCAAAATGACTGTAGTATGAATGAATATAAACAGGTGTTTCCTTAGGAATACTTAAAGAAACCCAAATCTAACCCTAGGAAGAAATAGATTCAGAATTATTATGAAGAAAATTTATATTCCTAAAGATTCTTTTCTAATTACCTATTTGAAAGGAGATAATCTCACTAGAAAAAAACACAGGCCTTTCTCTCAGGGAGTCCCTACACCACATGGGAGCACCATGAAGGACACCAAATAGAACCTCAAATGGGTGAAACAGCACTCTGGAGCTTTCCCAATCACCAACCCAGCCCACATTCTTGTCTATAGAATTAAGAAGAAAACTATCTGGGAAGACTACTTGGTAGTCTCACACATACAATAGGTCCTGGCTTCATTCCATAGCATCTATCTCAAAAATGAAGTATTGGAAAATGATGAAGTCCCTGTACTTCAATATCAGTTGTTCCTACTACATTGTTTCATATACATGATAAATATTCTCTAAACAAGTGTTACCTCTAAGAGTTTATGTGATATTTATTAAGCAGTGTATGCATTTTTGAGATCTTACTGTTCTATATATGAGCTGCTCAAATGCAGACAGTGATTTTATTGGTTTGAAATACAACTTGAGTTCTGTTTTCCTAACAAAAGCCCAAGTAATATTAAAATTGCCTATATCAGAGAACAATAAGTGAAAATTTTCTTATTTGTTGGCTATCTGATGCAGGGGAATTTTCTTTGTCAGAACAAAATCAGAATAATGCCTCTTCTTCCGAAAGAAAGCAACTCCAATTAAATAAGTGACATAGGGACTGGATGATGACTCACTGCTAGAGCACACACATTACCTTGTGTAAGACCTTGTTCAAGTTCTGATTCCTACCTGCCAGAAGGGAACTTAATAAGTGGTAGAGCCATGCTAGCTATGTCTTTCTTCCCTTCTCTTCCCTTCCCTTCTCTTCCCTCCCCTCCCCTTCTCTCTTCTCTTCCTTTTCTCTCTTCCTTTTCTCTCTCCTCTTCTTTCTTCTTCTTCTTCTTCTTCTTCTTCTTCTTCTTCTTCTTCTTCTTCTTCTTCTTCTTCTTCTTCTTCTTCTTCTTCTTCTTCTTCTTCTTCTTCTTCTCTTCTCCTTCTCCTTCTCCTTCTCCTTCTCCTTCTCCTTCTCCTTCTCCTTCTCCTTCTCCTTCTCCTTCTCCTTCTCCTTCTTCTTCTTCTTCTTCTTCTTCTTCTTCTCCCTCTCTCTCTCTCTCTCTCTCTCTCTCTCTCTCTCTCTCTCTCTCCCTCTCTCCTTGTATTTTAAAACATGGCCAGGCTGGATGGTGGTGCACTTGGTAGAGTGCACATATTACCAAATGTGAGGGCCTGTGTTTAGGCTCCCAGTCCCCGGCTGTGGTGGGAAAGCTTCTTGAGTGGTGGAGCAGTGCTGTAGTTGTCTCTCTTTTGCTAACCATTTTTCTCCACCACCTGCTTCTGCTTCTTTCAAAAAGTAAAAAGGAAAACAAACAAAAACAAAATGACTTCTGAGAGCAGTATAGTGATTTTTCAAGCACCAGGCTCCTGCAATAACCCTGGTGGAAAATAAGTAAGAGTACAGAATGGCATGCCAGGCCTGTTATCTCATTATCCATGTGCTTTCTTGACTATTCTTAAGTCGCAGGAGAGAGGAGGAATGTTAGTGGGGGAGATGCAAACCTAAACAACTTATCTTTTCTATCTCTGCAACAACACTCACCGCCTACTTACAGTGCAATGATGTTAATTTCCAATAAGACAATAAGACTCATTCCTACTGTTTGAATTTCTGCCTTCTGTTAATCTCACCAGCATATTTTTCTTCATTTTCTACTCAGAGCCCATTTGTTATCATGGAAACAATGACTCTAATGTGCATGAGTAATAAGTATTTTAAATTGAGGCAAAGTGGCACAAGTTACATTCAGTTCTCAGAGCTGGATTTAAACCACAGTTGGGCAGCAGTAAAATTAAATCAGAAATAAGACTGTTGAATTATCCTGAATTCAAATCTTGAAGGAATACTGCTGCTAGTCTCCACAGGAGAACATATGAGTCTGAACTACAGAGAATGATCAGGCAATGAATAACACACTGTGAGAAAATTGATTTGTGGGAGGAAGGGATAAATAAAAGTTTGCCATCACTTTTCTCCAATTTTAAAATATCCTTTTGGTATAGAATGTAAGAATTACTGTTAAAAAAAAAAAACTATTAGTAAGAAGGCAGGAAAATAGCATGAATCCATCATTTAGGGAACAGTTTCTGGTTAGGAAAAATGAAAGACATCCATATTATGTACTAATTCTATTTATGTGCACAGGCAAGATGAAGGCTGCTAAACTGGAAGTGTCCAGTGAGAATCAGAATCCAGATAGTTAAGTCATGAAGACAAAGGATGATAAAATAGCACTCTAAAAGGAACTGTCATAACAATAGGACTACAGCTTACCACTACTACCAGTCATAATTGGGGTTTGGAAAGAAACACAACTAAATGCAATCGAGGTAATTAAAGAACAAGTTTTGTTATCATCAGCAATCAAGGGGTAGTGATTTTACAGACTTGAAATCTATTACAGTGCCCTGTATCTGCAATACAATTCTCTTTCTTACAACACTGACATATAAACCTGGCTAATAGACAGGTTATTTTCTATTCAAACTATTTACTATCCATTTAGGGCAAAGATGAGCACTTTTAGAATCCAGAATTACCATGGAAACCATATTCTTAATCCCTGAGGATGGGGGAGCAACTGCTTATGAAATAGTGATGGCTAAATTACAAGTCCTTAAATAGTGCATCATTGTAACTGCCATTTCAATATTAAGCATATGGGCTTTTATTTTATTCTCCTTAAAGTCAGCTCATTTGAGTTTTATAAGACATGTATAACATTTTGATTAGATAAACTTAAGGCAAATAAGGTATTTCAAAATATGGTGGTTGCAAATCAAAATTAAGATCATTATGAATATAAAGGAATGACTACAATTGTCATACCAGATGTTCAGCATTTCTGGAGAAATAATATAGATTTAGCTTTTTTCTCTTCTATTATTTTTTTTAATTTTCTATAAAATATGCTTCGATGGAATGCCTTGCTTTCCTATGGGAAATTACTAAGCCTTTCTCATGCAAATTTACCTTGTTTAATTGTATCTTCAACTTCTGTTTTTATGGGATTCTATGTGCTTGCCTCATCTGACCTAGAAGATCTATGAGTAATCAAAATTGTATTTCTACTTGAGCAGAGCTATTTCATGGAACTTCCTGAGAGATATCTTGTATCTGTTCTGTCTAGGACAAGAGCCACATGTGATCCATGATTATCTGAAATGACTACAGTGTGACTAGGAACCTAGATTTTCAGTTTTCGAAATTTTGATTAATTGGATATCACATTGGATAACTCAATTCCAGGTACTCTCCCAACCCCCTAACAATATATAATATAAATATATAATAATTTAAAGGTAACTAGGAATCGTTCTCAAGTCTAAATTGATTATGAATGAAGTCATGGAGCTACAGACGGAAGGAATCTTCATATGATTATTTCATTTTTGTTCTTACTTTTAAATCTATGATATTACTTGCCTGAATAAGCATCCAAGGCATTAAAGAACTCATATTCAAGATTATATATAATAAAAAGGGAGAGAAAGATGCTGGAGTGTTGTCGTTATTATTATTATTATTATTATTATTGGCCTCCAGGGTTATCGATGGGGCCCAGTGCCTGCACTAGGAACCAACTGCTCCTGGATGCCATTTTCCCTCCCATTTTGCTGCCCTTTTTGTCTTTGTTGTTATCGTTGTTATCGCTGCTGTTGTTGTTGGCTAGGACAGACAGAAATGGAGAGAAGAAAGGAAGACGGAGAGGGGGAGAGAACAACAGACACCTGCAGACCTGTTTCACCACCTGTGAAGCGACCCCCTTGCACGTGGGGAGGTGGGAGCTCAAACCAGGATCCTTATTCTGGTTCTTTATGCTTTGCGCCATGCGCGCTTAACCCAGTGTTGGCCCCCTATTTATGTATTTTTACATTTAATAAAAATATTTCAATAAAGATAATGCTCTATATTTTGGTTTTTAATACATATTAAAGTGTGAAATATCTAGATTAGCATTTACAATTCTTATAAATAATGCAAAGATTCTAATTAGTCTTAAACTCCAAATAAGTCTTTACTACATGGCCACTAAAGTCAGTCTTTCTCCATATAATAGGGTGGCACACCCAGGAGAGTATGCATGCTACGGTGTAGATGACCTTGGGTCAAAGCCTTTGTCTGTCACTTCCCTCAGTGGGGAAGCTTCACTAGCAGTGAAGCAATGCTGTAGGTATCTCTCTCACTTCCTCTATTTCCTCAAATAATATATTCTTATATAAATCAATAACACTGAAGCAGAAAAAGAGAAATATCTGTATGTTTGTCATTGACAGCAAGATGATCAAAACAGTAGAATTAGCAAAAAATAAATAAGGACAATATAAGAATATTCAGGTAAATGTTTTCACCTAGATACTAATATTAAATAACCAAAATACTAGAGTAAAATAAATAAAAATTGAGAATTTGATAACAAAAATTTCCTTCAAAACTGTAAAGAATAAAAAGCAATTGTAGACAGCTTTTCAAAGAAAATTTGCTACAAAAGAATAATTTGTTGAAACATGGGAAAACAGTAGCATGTTTGTATACTGATTAAAATATATAGTAAAAAGAGGAGGGAAATTAAGGTTTACAGACAAAAGGAAGAATTGTTTATACTGTCATGAAGATATTGAGGTGGAGTTGGCTATAGGATACAACTTAATGAAGCAACTATAGTCTGGAATGAATTAGAGTGCCTATGGTAGCAAGCAGGAAAAAAGACATGTGATGGAAGTAAGAAAAGCACATGAACTTCCTATGAGAATTGAAACTTTAACCTATATGCTTTAGGGAAGACTTACAAATCAAACTGAGTTTCCTTACTAAGTTCCTCAGAGTAATATACAGGACATGGTTTCTCTATTGTAATATATATGTATATGTATATGTATATGTATATGTATATGTATATGTATATGTATATGTATATGTATATGTATATGTATATGTATATGTATATGTATATGTATATGTATATGTATATGTATATGTATATTAGAGGTAAAATAATTTTATTTTGAAATTACAAAGATGTTCAAACATTACTGAGACTTAAGTGAAAAGTAGTAAGAATAGCCTGTGTAGATTTCAGCATGTCCTTCAACTGAGTTCACTGAAAGGCTAATAACACTTGGTCTGAAACTTTAATAAAAGTCTATATTAGTGTATTCTTTACAGCATGAAAAAAAAAAAAGTAAAGTGATCATTATTTTGAAATGGAAAAAATAAAACAAACAAACAAAAAAACCCCATAAACTTAGAGGTAGAAGAATAAGGCAGATTCAATATATCATCCATCGGACTAGATTTAGTCTAAACTATATAGATTTCCTTATTTTTGTTTTAATGAAATCTAACTTGTTTTATTTCTGTCCAGTATTTTGGTTATTTAATATCAGTATCTAGGTGAAAACACTTAACTAAATATTCTTATATTATCCTTATTTATTTTATGTTAATTCTACTGTTTTGATCATCTTGCTGTCAGTGACAAGTTAGTTTTATAGGAAACCATATGAGCCAGATAGAGAAAAAGAAAATTGAGGAGCCAGGTAGTGGTGAAAATGGGTTCATTCAGACCTAAGTCTTCAGGCTTGTGATGACTAGTGACATTTGAGATTTATATTCCTGATACTGCTCCAAATAAAAAGACTCTTATAGTACAGGAGCTATGTTTCCTAAATTTCTAATAATTTATTCATTTAATAATTAGTTAATGCTGAGAAGACTAAATTTGAGCTTTAATAGACTCAAAGTGGGAAAGAATCTTTTGGTGGTAGGAATGGTGTTTATATACACTCCTATTAAATTGTAGTCATATAAATCACTCTTTAATTAATATGAAAGGCGAAAATTTTACTGTATGTCTTGAACTTTTTAAAACACAGACTGAGTCTTTTTAATACATAGGCTGAGTCTTTGATATGTTGACTCTCTCAAAAGCCTAGACCAGGGAGAACAGAAGCAACCGGTGGCACAGCTATATACAAGATGTTGGGTATTATACAGCAAACCCTAACAAAGGGACCTTTCAAAGTTAACCCAATTACCAAATAATGTGATGATAACAATAACTATCCATTGTCTTCTTGAACCCTAAGACAGCAGGAACCTCACATTTCCACAATAGAGCCTATATTTCCCCCAGTCTGGAACCTTGGAGTGGGGCCCACTTTCCTGCATGCTTCTCTCAATTCATATCAAATAATATTGCATCCGCTGATCTCAATCTAATCAAAGCAAGTACCACCCCAGCATGCTTCACTTCAGACTGTGTCCAGAGACTTCCGGTGTGGAATGGCAATGCTTCAGCTTCACTGCTCGAATGAGACCTTTCCTTTCATAGTATTATCTAATTCCATTCCAGGTGGCTCAATTCCTAACAAAGTCCCAAAACCTAGATATAGACCAGGTCCCCTGAGATAGAGCATATAGTCACAGGTATTCATAAACTAGGGCAAAATATATACCTGAAAGCAAAAGTACACAATAGTCTGCTGTGAGTACCCCTCAACACTTCATCTGCACTATTCCAGCTTTCAGGTCCATAATGGTTCAACAATTTGTTTGGATTTGTATGTTAACTCTCTTTTCAGCCACCAGGTTTCAGAGGCCAGCAGGATGCTGACCAGACTTCCCTGGACAGATGACCCCCCCCCCCCAATATGTCCTGGAGCTCCACTTCCCCAGAGCCCCACCCTACTAGGGAAAGAGAGAGGCAGAGTGCGAGTATGGTTCGACCAGTCAACGCCCATGTTCAGCAGGGAAGCAATTACAGAAGCCAGGCCTTCCACCTTCTGCAACCCACAATGATCTTGGGTCCATACTCCCAGAATAAAGAATGGGAAAGCTATCAGGGGAGGGGATGGGATATAGAGATTTGGTAGTGGGAATTGTGTGGAGTTGTAACCCTCCTATCCTACAGTTTTGTTAATGCCTTTTTTAAAAATAAATAAAACACTAAAAAATAAAAAAGGTTGAGCCTTGCTCTCTTAAATATATATTGACAACAGGGCCTAAATAGTAGCACACCTGGTTGAGTGCACATGTTACAATGAGCAAAAACCCAGGTCTGAGCACCAGGTCCTCACCTACAGGAAGAAATTTTCATGAGTATTGAAGCAGGGCTCATAGGTGTCTCTCTGTCTCTCTCCCTCTTAATATCCCCCCTTCCATCTTGATTTCTGGCTATCTATATCCAATAAATAAATAAAGATATTTTTTTAAATATTGACAACAATTGTTGAAGAGAAAAATATTATAATAGGTAAAGAAAATTATCTAGAATCTAAGAATAATGATTCATGATTGAGGCACTTAATGCCAATGGCTGGTCATGTTGGTATGCATGAGACCCCTTCTGTTTCATTTGGTTTAAATCCCCCCTGCTTAACACTATTCTATTTACATAACCACTGTTAACAAGTTCCACCCTCCCTCCAGGGCACTGTGGTTCAGTGATAGGATTCTCGCCTGCTCTGCCCCTTCTTTGTCACACTCTGATTTTCACCAGTCACTTTTCTCTCCACCCTCTCTATGTCACATCCTGTTTCCACCCTACTTGACAAGTATATATAAAGACAGCATTGTGAGTTTTAGAGTACTTTACCTTGAGTTTAGCTTAGCTCGGCTTAGATTGTGCTGAGTCCTGCATGAATAAAGAGATACTGCCTACAGCTCAACTATGAGTCCCTGGTCGTCTGTTACCCGCCCGTGAAGCCAGCCCGGAGAAAACAACCTAACCCGTCAAAAACGACATATGGCGCAACAACGTGGGACCAGACCTGCGCAACTCCCAGATAAGTGAAGACTTTGCCTACCTATGCACTATGGTCTTCTCTTCTACTTACGAAGAGGTTTGCCAAAGCCTCTACTGTTTCATCATGAGACAGTTACTCTGTCTCTGGAACATTTTGCTCTGGGCCAAACTTTGTTTCATTGACCGGGAACTTTGGTTTCTTATGACCGGGATAATAGAGCTTGGGAGATGCACGGAGATTTCTCCTTGGACTTTCTGGATTCCCTCTCTCATGTTTCCCGAGGAAAAGGACTACATTTCGCTCCAGGCCATAATTCCGTTCTTTATGACCGTGATCGTAGACCTTGGGATATGCATGGGGATTTCCCCTGGGACTTTCTGGACTTCTTCTCGAATGTTTCCCGTGGAGAAGGACTACTCTAGTTTGAGGAGCATTCTCGAGTACCCTGGCAGTTCCCAAGTATGGAGACACGTGGTTAGTTCTACTCTCCTGATTGGATTCTTTCTTCGATGGGAAGACACTTTTAAAAATGGGTGCCTGAAGCAATCCAGCAGGAACAGTCCGAAGCACCCTAAATGGAATTTCGAGGAGCTTTTTGAACTAGGTCGCCCTCCGGGGATTCTTAATCCTACATGGTGAGATCTTGATAATCTGGTTCAAGTTGCGTTTCATAAGAGAATGATTTGAATGACTGAATTTTTGTTTGACATTGACTTTAAAAAAATGCTGGACGCAGCCATGATTTCTAGAGACATCCAGAAACAATTCAAAAATTGTTTTTTCCCTCCTATGATTTCTCTTTTACGTCTTGACATGAATCTGAAACGTTTAATCCTGAAAACTGTATGAGTTATGGGTGGGGCAGATAGTGCAATGATTATGTTAATTATTCTCATGCCTAAGGCTTTTAACCGTGGTTCTTCTGTTTACCTTTCCACATTTTATTGAGTTTAAAGTGTTTTAACAACCTTGAAATGATACTAGAAAGGACTTCCAATTATAATGGAGTTATCAATGATAGTAAACTTCTAATCTGCTACAAGTTTTGTTTGACAAGTAAGTGAATTTCAGCTGTCAAGTCTTCACATGAAAAAGCATCTACTCAAATGGAATTCCCGGAAATCCATTTGGACCCCTGTTCTCTGACATCGCCCCCGGAAACCAATGATGTGACCTGGCACAGCCTGAAGAAACAGATTCACAGACTCGAAAGCTCACTCTCTACAGAAAAGCAGAATTCTGGTGGCCAACATTCCCCATCGAGACAGACGTGCAGCGTTTCATCCTCCGGCATTTTCTTCTGTGGTCAGCTACTTTGGACTGACACCTCCATCGGACTTACTGGTACACACTGCTGTGTTTCTCAAAGACTAACTTCAGCCAATTGCCTTGAAACTTTATAGACCATGTCCCCTCGCCTGCAGGCTCTGTCCCAGAGGCAGAAAACTCCCCCTCCTTATTAGGTTATGCCCACAGAGGCATGAAGCGCCCCAAGAGGCAATAGATGCCCACAGAGGCAGGAAACGCCCTTTGAGGCAAGAGATGCCCCCAGAGGCATGAAGCGTTCCCAGAGGCAAGAAATGCCCTTTCGCCTGCTAGGCCTTGCCCTTTGAGGCAAGAAAAGCTCTCCTTGGCATCACACTGGTTATTGCTGCTCGCCTATTTTGTTTACCATGTCTTATGCCAGTTCTTTTGAAAACGCCTGTATGATATACATTTCTGTTCACCCTACAATGGCCATTAGTTAAAAAGAAAGGGGGAATTGTTGGTATGCATGAGACCCCTTCTGTTTCATTTGGTTTAAATCCCCCCTGCTTAACACTATTCTATTTACATAACCACTGTTAACAAGTTCCACCCTCCCTCCAGGGCACTGTGGTTCAGTGATAGGATTCTCGCCTGCTCTGCCCCTTCTTTGTCACACTCTGATTTTCACCAGTCACTTTTCTCTCCACCCTCTCTATGTCACATCCTGTTTCCACCCTACTTGACAAGTATATATAAAGACAGCATTGTGAGTTTTAGAGTACTTTACCTTGAGTTTAGCTTAGCTCGGCTTAGATTGTGCTGAGTCCTGCATG
This sequence comes from Erinaceus europaeus, assembly GCF_950295315.1. Lineage (NCBI taxonomy): Eukaryota > Metazoa > Chordata > Mammalia > Eulipotyphla > Erinaceidae > Erinaceus > Erinaceus europaeus. Next base: position 53,410,053 of record NC_080180.1, on the reverse strand, counting down.
AATAAAGAGATACTGCCTACAGCTCAACTATGAGTCCCTGGTCGTCTGTTACCCGCCCGTGAAGCCAGCCCGGAGAAAACAACCTAACCCGTCAAAAACGACATGGTCATATTAACCTACTAACTTAAGTAGGTGATTATAATTAATACAAAAGCGACCTGGTTCCCCCTTTTACTTTGCCAATTGGACTTATGTCTTTATTGGTCATTCAACTGGGGCAAACGAACTACCCTTTTAAAACTCAGGCAAACTGGGTGTTTGTCTTATATCCTGTCAGAGGAAACAAAACTAAATGTTTACTGGGATGTCATGCAATTTGGTACTAGACTGTTATCATTTGTAGATTATAAAAAGAAGTTCAAATTGTATTAGTGGTCTCATTTAAGTTACAACTTTTTAGTATCACATGGTAATATCTGCTTCAGTCCTCTTCCAGTAAGATTATAACGTGCACTTAACCAGGTGTGCCGCCATCCAGCCCCAGTCAGTAAGATTACTAAATGATTGCAAAATAACCACCTTGTTGAGATAGGCATTTATTGCTATGTGGTCACCACAGTTAAGTCTAGTTAGTATCTGTCCCTAAACATCTATTCTCAGGAACTAGGAAGATGACACTGATTATGTAAAGAGCTTTAATGTTGGTGGGGGTAGATAGCATAATGGTAATGCAAAGAGACTCTCTTGCCTGAGGCTCCAGAGTGCCAGATTCAATCCTCTCTACCACCATAAACCAGAGTTGAACAGTGCTCTGGTTTAAAACCAACAACAACAAAAAAAAACTTTAATGCTCAAGGTCCCAGGTTCGATCTCCAGTAGTAGTCACCATTTTATTAATCACATCCCCACAACTAATTGGAAATTCCCACCTTTTAACCTTAAGATGTTTTGCTCTTCAGGGGCAAGATTCTTGCCCAGAGAATTAATGTTCATATTGAGCATATTAAGCACTCTAAGAGCAGAGACAGCTTCTTGAAACATGTGAAGGAAAATGATAAGAAAAAAAAGGAAACCAAAAAGAAGGGAACTTGGGTTCACCTGAAGCGCCAGCCTGCTCCACCCAGAGAAGCACACTTTGTGAGAACCAATGGAAAGGAGCCAGAGCTGCTGGAACCCATTCCCTATGAATTCATGACATGATCAATATAAAAACTTAATAAAATATCAGAACTATAAAAAAAAAGTGACCTGGGAGGTTGCACAGTGGCTAAAGTGTTGGGATCGCAAACATGAGATCCCCAGTTCTATTTCCAAAATCGCATGTACTAGACGTATGGTCTGGTTGTTCTATCTCCCTCTCCCATCCTTTATCTTTCATAAATTAATTAAATAATATTAAGGTATTTATAAAAATTATGTGACACAGGGAAAACAGTGCTCTATAGTCAGATGTCATAAGTCTTATTCTGTTACAATTCCTAAGTTATATGTAGAGGCACATCATTTAGATTTTATTCTTTTAAGGGAGAGAGACAAAAAAAAAAAAATCACTCCTCTATTTGTTGTGCCCATGCTGTCAAAAAGTGAACTCAGGGTCTCACAATGCAAGGCAGGCACTCTACTGCTGAGATGCCTCTCTGGCCCCTACATTTTATTTTATTTTACTTATTTTATTTATTTTATTTTGTTTTATTTGCCTCCAGGGTTATAGCTGGGGCTCAGTGCCTGCACCATGAATCCACTGCTTCTTGAGGCCATTTTCCCCCCCTTTTGTTGCCTTGTTGATGTAGTCTTGTTGTGGTTATTATTGTTGTTGATGTCGTTTGCTGAACCCAACACTTTAAAGTAAGAATGATGATTGTGGACGGCTAGATACCATAATGGTTATGCAACAGACTCTCATGTCTGAGGCTCATAAGTCCCAGGTTCAAGTCCCCTGTACCACCATAAGCTGCAGTACTCTGGTAAAAAAAAAAAGAAAAGAAAAGAAAAAGAAAGGAAGGAAGGAAGGAAGGAAGGGAGAAAAAGAAGAAGAAGGAGAAGGAGAAGGAGAAGGAGAAGGAGAAGGAGGAGAAGGAGAAGAAAAAGAAGAAGAAGAAGAAGAGGAAGAAGAAGAAGGAGGAAGCCAGGTGGTGGTGCACCTGGTTGAGCGCACATGTTACAATGCACAAGGACCCAGGTTTGATCCCCTGGTTCCCACCTGCAGGGGGAAAGCTTCACAAGTGGTGAATCAGGGCTGCAGGTGTCTCTCTGTCTCTCGCCCTCCCTATCACCACCTTCCCTCTCAATTTCTACCTGTCTCTATCCAATAAATAAAAATAGTTTAAAAATTTTAAAAAGGAGAATGATGATTATAAGTCTTTTTCATTGATGCTATTTACTATACGCCAAACAATGATATAAATTATAATAATAACATACTTGATCTTCTTAGCAACTATAAGAGATAGGGGATCTTATTTTCATTTAAGAGAAAGGTCCCTGAAAATCACTAAACAGTCACAGATAACCCCAATTGTTAAGAAGCACAGTAAAGTTAAGCATGTAGGGTTCCCCATTCCCCCCCTCAAGAAAGTAGTCCTAAAATTACTGTGGTAAGAATCAGCATGGTGACATTCACACCAAGCAGGTGTTAGTTAAGGCAGTCTGGATAAAATAAGGAGAGTGTCAGATACAGAATTTTGGGTAGCACCAATAGTTGGATCCCCCTATGGAGTGAGGAAGCAGGTACATGTAGTCTAAGAAGATCCTCAAGCAATTGCACCAAATTGATATCAAATACTACTATGCTGTTGTCTACAGGTTTGGAAAAATAAGTACCAAAGAGGCCATAAGGAAATATCCATAAATATAAAGAATGAAGAAAGATTAGATGTTACGTAAGGTGCAAACAGAAACAGGCTTGCAGTTAAAGTTCATTGTTAACTATTAAAGAATAATCTTTATAATTATTGATGTGTGAGCATCCTATGTGTAAACATCATAGCATGGATAATAAAACATTGGTAGAAACACCATCAATTGATTTATAAAGTGTTTTAAAATGTTTAATAGCTAGATAGATATAGGCACTTCCGTAATATATATTTTCTTATCATTTAATTTTGTGATACATAAAACCATTTGTTAAGAGTGTATTGATATTGTTGAGGCCAGGAGGTAGTGCAGTGAGTTAAGCGCAAATGGCGCAAAGCGCAAGGACTGGAGGAAAGATCCCTGTTCAAGCCCCCGGCTGCCCACCTGGAGGGGGGTCACTTCACAAGTGGTGAAGCAGGTCTGCAGGTATCAATCTTCCTCTCTCCCTCTCTGCCTCTCCTCCTCTCTTGATTTCTCTCTGTCCTATCCAACAACAATGGCAGCAATAGCAACAACAACAATAAACAACAAGGGCAACAAAAAGGGGGAAATGGCCTCCAGGAGCAGTGGATGCATAGTGTGGGCACCCATTAACCCTGGAGGCAAAAATAAATAAATAAATAAATAAATAAATAAATAAATAAGAGTATATTGATATTGATATTGCTATTCTGTTCAGCCTTGCAATGTCCATATGGGCTTGGTACAAGGTTACCATACAATATGTATTTACTAGAAATAAAAGTACTTATAGAAATAAATTAATCTACCTTAGAAATATTTACCAGTAATATAGCTTCATAAATACTATCCTAATTGTAAAACCGGATTAAAATATCATAAGTGAGCAAACTAATTTCAAGATGACAAAAATGCTTTCTAAGATAAAATCTATTCACTTTTCAACATACACTTGGTATAGACTAGGAGTTGGGAACAATCACACTTCAAAACTTCGTAATTCCTTTTCATTCAAATCTCATTTTACACTCAGAATATAAATATATTATTGCAAGTTGTTAATAGAATCTTTTCAGATATATCATTGCCATGGTAACAAACTTCACACAGCTGTTTTTGAGGTTGCCCCTTAATATACAGACTACAGACTGCATTAAAAAATGTAGAGAACAAGGTGATGACTTTTTCCTTAAGTACTGAATAAAGACAGGTATACTCAAGAAGGAATCCTTTCTATATTTTAATTTACAGTGTCTTATGAACACAGTAATGGTGGGTGTAGAGTAGGTAGACCAAAAAATGTCTCAAGAGAAAAGGCAACTGTGGACACTTTCTAAACTTAACATCAGTTGCTAATGAATGTGGGAACCTGATGACATAGATGGACTTTTCTATAATGGCAAGATGGACCTCTGATTAGTAAATGCTTGTGTGAAAACAGTGCTGCAAACTTTGGTTGTAAATGTGGTATCGAACTATATTCCTTATGATCTTATGATCTGCAAGTCACTATCAAATCACTAATAAAAATAAATTTTACAAAGTTCTATAAATCAAAATTTTACTAAGCTGTAGATCCAAAAAAATTCTAGTGATTTATAAAGATATTCAAAGACCTCATCCAACTGAACAACTTCAATGACCTAGCCCTCTTCAAATACATTTGTAATGGAGATCTAACTGGAAGTTCTATTTAGAGTCTTTGCTATTGAAATAGGCGTTTATCAATATCAAATGGGCATAGTAACATCATTCAACAACCAAACAAGTAACGGAATAGAGTTAAACAAAAGAAAACATATACCCACAAAGGTGAACTTTAGCGTTGGAGGACTTCAACTGAATTCTTTAAAATTCTGAATTAAATGCAAAATGTCCAACATAGTTTTCCCAGCAAGTGCATCATTTGTTGGAAGCCACAATGTTGTTCCAGTGCATTCTGATTGGGTATTTTGTTATATAATAACATGCTTAAAAAGCAACACAGTGTGAGCTTGGGAGCTATTAGGCATTTATTTACCATGGTGGGTTAATCTCATTCAGTGAGGTATAGAAACTCAATAATGAGTGCTATAGTATATAAGCTAATTGCTAGGATAAAACCAAATGAATAATTACTTAACTCCAGAATGAGGCCTGCGGGAATTTTTCTTTAATAAAGGTTTAATTCACCAGTGATAATGAATGCAATCTCACATACTACTGAATAACACCATTAGCATAATGGCTGTGATACAAAAACTATAATTAGAACTAAATAGAAACGTTAATTACAATCACCAAGGTACTCAATGAAATACTGTTGTTTAAGAAATTGACCTGCTTTGCTGTCATGCTTTATGGACTCAAGGATATCTCTGTAATTAAATATATGTATATAAACATATACATACACACATATATCAAAACATAGGATAGGGTTTTTTCACTCTTCTGGAATATTTTAAATGTAACAAGCATATTAATAAGAACTTACATAGAACATGAATTATAAGCTAAGCATAAACATGATTAATTTTTTGCTTTTCATCTTAGTTAAATGCAAACTATCTCTAATGCATTAAAAATCTAATATTAGAGTAGGTGTCTGACTTTGCATTTTACTAGTTCTAACTCTATGAATACTAGAAGCACAGTTGCTAAAAATTAAGATATTAAAAGGTGTGAAATACTACTAGAAATTGGAAAAGAATGTATAATCAATGAAAAAAGGTAAAGTACTTAACTAAAAGTTCTTAAGTGATTCAGCTGTTCTTAATGATGGCCGTTTTGGTCGATACCCGGCCACCCCATCATCTAGGGCTCTAGTCAGGGAGTCTTTGGATTCTCACACTGATATAATGGGCCTAGACCTCTAACAGATCTCTCTTCACCATCACTGGTCACATCCATCAGACATATCATCCTAAGCCCTCTGTGAGCCTTCCCAGGACTTTGCCTTCACTGTAAAGTAGCTATAGTAGGGACTGTCCCACCCTCTGAATGGGAGGCTGGATCAACCTACCATGTTGCTCAATGAAGACTGGTCTTGAAATGAGAGCAATTTAGAATGTTCCCAGCTGTGAACATGGACTGTGAGCTTAGACTGACAGGGACTCAGAGGTTACATAGCTTTCTGTGCTAAATATCAAGATTTATGGTTCCTGGGTCAGATCAATAGGATTAACAGTTTATGGCATTTATATACTTTCCTCATATTTGGGAGCTACTCTCTGCCTTTATCCAGTTTTCTAGTTCTGTTCTCAGCTCTGACACCATATTCCTAGACAATACTTTCATTCCACCTGTATGTTAGCTATCAGGCTTAAGCACAAATTAATAAAATCATGGTCCACATGGAACATACCTAAAATAGACTTCCTAGCTTCTTCCTATACAAAGACTCCTCATTTCATCTGTTCTATACCTTACTTTGGGTTCCTATTTATTGAAAATTTTGTTTTATCTTACCATTTTTCAGTCACTAAGTTGCAGATGTTATCATGACAACATCCTGACCTCCCTGGGCAGACAACCTCACCAATGTGTCCCTGAACCACACCTTTCCAGAGCCCTACCCCACTAAGGATAGAGAAATGTTGACCTGACAACATCCATGTTCAGCAGAGAAGCAATTAAAGAAGCCAGACCTTCCACCTTCTGCACTCCATAAAGAATTTTGATCCATACTCCCAGAGAGGCATAAAGAATAGGGAAAAGTACAGGTCCTGGAAAAGGATGACAGAGGACCTAGCAGGGATTATATTGCTATGTGGAAACTGAGAAATGTTATACATGTACAAACTATTCACTGTCAACTGTAAAACATATATCCTCCAATAAAGAAATTAAAAAAAAAAAGAATAGGGAAGTCGGGTCCATACTCCCAGAGGGATAAAAAGAAAACAGGAAAGCTTCCAATGGAGGGAATAGGATATGGAACTCTGCTAGTAGGAATTGTATGAATTGTACCCCTCTTATCCTATGTCTTGTTGATCATTATTAAATCAATTAAAAATAAAAAAGAATAGGGAAGCTTCTAATAAAGGGGATGGGACTCAGAACCCTGGTTATAGGAACTATGTGCAATTGTACCCCTGTTATCTTACAATCTGCTAATCATTATTAAACCACTAATAAAATTTTATTTTAAAAAATTCTTTGTTTTTCTCTCCACTACAGTTATCATTGGGATTCAATGACTAGATGAAAATATCACTGTTCCTAATAACAATAGTACCCTTTTTCTTTCTTTCTAGAAAGAGAAAAGCAGAGAGGGAGGGAGACAGAAGATAAAGTAAGAAATCTGTAGCACTGTTCTAAGGCTTATGAAGCTTTCCTTCAGCAGGTGGGAATCAGGCACTTGAGACTGGGCCCTTAAGCATGGTAACATGTGTCCTACTTGATGCACTACTGCCTGGCCCCTTATTAAAATCCTTTTAATTAATGTTATCATGGCAAGAATATTTTTAAACTTTTTTTTTGCCTCCAGGTTTATTGCTGGAGCTCCATGCTGGCAGTATAAATCCATTGCTCCTGGAGGCAATTTTCTTTCTTTTTCATTTTATTGGATAGTACAGAGAGAAACTGAGAGGGGGGAGCAGAGAGGAAGAGAGAGGCAGAGACATACCTGCAGACCTGCTTCACCACTTGTGAAACAATCCCCTTGCAGGTGCTTGAATCAGGATCCTTGAGTGGGTCCTTGTGCTTTGTACTACGTGCACTTGACCCAGTGCACCACTGCCCAGCTCCTACAAGAAGATATTTAATCCAATATAACTCACACTTTGTCATGACGAGGACCTGAACTGAAAGCTTCAGTAACCACACGGGAATACCCATAAAGGAGAAATTTCATGAGTGGTGAAGCACTGCTGAGGTATCTCATGTTCTATCTATTTCACTTATTTTGTCACTCACCCTCTACTTAAAAATAAACTTCACAAAGAGTGGTAAAATCTTGCAGAAATAAAGACCCAACAAAAACTTTGGCCTTAATATATAACATACATATGATAAATAACAGTTAACTGGATATATGATAGGAGATTCATAAACCTAGCCAGAGAAATATCTATCATAAAATAACATACACTATAAAATAAAAAGCACAGTAACTATTGGACTTGAAATTGAGAAAAGTTTAGTAGTCTTAATCATTTTACTGGGAGGCTAATTATTCATAGTACAGTTGTTGACACATAGGTATAGTTTTCTCATTTCTGGTGATAAATGTCTGCAAAACAGCCTCACCCCCTCAAATGTACCTCAAATGGGTACTTTCCCATGGTCATGTACCAGGACTCCAATCCCCTCTCCAGCCCTTCCCTTTCCTTCCTTCTCTAGAGTGCTTTGCTTTTGTATAATACACCATACTCAGTTCAGGTTTTACTTTTGAGATGTCTCTGCTGTGTTTATTAAGTTCCATATAGAGGTGATATTATCCAGTATTCATCTTTCCCTTTTTGGCTTATCTAACTTAATATGACTCCTTCAAATTCAGTCCAATTTGGGAAGGATATGATGATACCATAATTTTTAACAGCTAGGTAGTATTCCATTGTATGTATATGTGTGTATATAAATATATGAATCATTTTAAAATAAAAATCATATGCCCTAAATATTGGAAATCACCAGCTGTAGTAGGAGAGTTTTTATAATAAAATTATATTTTCTTTATTAAAAACTTCACTATAAAATATAAATATCCTGGGGGTCGGTGGGTGGCGCAGTGGGTTAAGCGCATGTGGCACAAAGCGCAGGGACCGGTGTAAGGATCCCAGTTCGAGCCTCCGGCTCCCCACCTGCAGGGGAGTCGCTTCACAGGTGGTGAAGCAGGTCTGCAGGTGTCTATCTTTCTCTCCCCTTCTCTGTCTTCCCCTCCTCTCTCCATTTCTCTCTGTCCTATCCAACAACGAATTGCGTCAACAAGGGCAATAATAATAACCACAACAAAGCTACAACAAGGGCAACAAAAGGGGGAAAAAAATGGCTTCCAGGAGCGGTGGATTCATGGTGCAGGCACCGAGCCCAGCAGTAACCCTGGAGGAGGAAAAAAAAAAAAAATATATATATATATATATATAAATATCCTATCATCCAAATTCATAAGATTGGAAAATGTATTTGAGTACATTTTATCTTTTTTGTTCCATTATTCAGTTTTTTTATAAAGTTTTTTTTTATCTTTATTTGTTGGACACAGACAAATTGAGAGGGAAGGGGTTGATGGAGAGGGAGAGAGACAGAGAGACCCCTGCAGCCTTGCTTGACCACTTGTGAAGCTTTCCCCCTGCAGGTGGGGAAAGCACACATGTGTGCTCAACCAGGTGTGCCACCACCTGGCCCCCAGTGTTAATAGGCTAAATTTCCCACTTTTTTCCCTACGAGTTCCTTCCCTACACAACAATGCACTTTCCACAACAGTACAATGTTTGAGGTCTCATATTTATAATGTCTCCAAAGTATCACTTTTCCTACTGATTCACATGGAAACTTCATGATTTAATGAAATATTATTTGGTAGTAATAAATATAGCACATGTATTTATCTTTCATAGTTCTTATCACAACTCCAACTCTCTCTGAAACGGCTGATTACTCACCTTAAGTGGATTATCAGCCATTCCATCCACCTTGACAACAGTTGAGAGAGAACAGAAATTGACACCTGTTCCTTTATATCATCCTGTGCTAACCAAGCATGTAAGCAGAACTGTTTTTTATATTTTCCATTTGTCTTCCACCATGTTGCTGAATATTCCTAAAATACTTAAATACTGAGCTTTGAATTTTTAACTCCTGATTCATATTAAAGAGTTAAGTGACTATGATTCCTAAACATGTTTTTGACTCCTCAAAACATATATGTTAGAATTCCTCTAACCATATGGGTATAGAGAGAGCTTATGTTCCTTGCATCAAGCCATGCTCTGACTTGCTTTTCTTTCTAATGCAAGAGAAGGAGGGGGATCCTAATGGTTCCCAGCAATCAATGCTTTTACCCTTGGGTGATCTCTGCAGTTAGAACACATGCACAGTCTGTGATGGTTCACCTTGCTATAGACCTTGAACCATTCTGCAAACACACAGAAAACTAAATTAATTCAATTGAATTGCTTCTGTGAATACTGTCCTTCACTGAGAAAAAAAAAAATCAGGAGTGTAGGTAGCAGTGAGTAGGACAGAGAAGGGAATTTAGACATTGCACAAAAACTACATTGCTGGCACTTTTGTCTTTGAAAAGGAGAATCACATTCAAACATAAACCATCTATTTTGTTGCATAAAAATTAGCAGTTGCGGTTCAACCAGGTAGTTCTATCCAGATAAAGTGAGTTTCCCCTTTCTTTTACATGTTTTTACATTTTCTTCTTCAAAATGTATACAATATTCTGTGCAAACAGAGGCTGATACTATACCCACAATAAGAATCAGCCACCTTAGTATTTTTAATTAACTCAGGCCCAGCAGTCATTTTTAACAGCTAACAATTTCTTTGAGTTACAGTATGCACACTGCTAAGACTTGAATGCAAAGTAATCACTCTAATAAGTGGATGTAAACATTTACAACAATTGCAACAAGTTTCTGCAACAAATAATGGAATAAAAAGAAAAATAACCAGCAGCAAGCCAGGAAATAAGTCTCAATACAACTGCACTGGTATGGATGTCACTCAAATCCTTGATCTTTTGTTGCCTTTAGAAATTGCAGTGCCCTAAAATCACTAATGAGCTTGTACTTTCAATGCCAAGAAATGAGAACCCCGATTAGGAAACAAAAACAAAAACCAAGACTTCAATTTTCTAGTATGTGCCAAAGACACCAACAGAGAACACAAGGCACTTGGGTGACTGCATCATTTCCATAACAGAGAGAAATAATAATACCTAGTGTAGTACAGAACCCAACAGTGCTTTCAGCACTCTACCTACAAAGAACAATAGGCCCTAACAGGAAGAAACTGAATAGGTGTGATTAAGTGAAAGGAATGCCAGTGAAATTAGATAAATCTGGAGAAGCACGCAGAAGTCAGAACAGGGAAAACTTAGTAATTAATGATAGATATTACGAAGACATGAGAAAACTTCCAAAGAGAAAGTACAAAGAGGATACCTTGTCTCTTATGTGTTATACTGACTGTCAGTTAGATAATGGGTGGTATGGGGTAGAAAGAAACACAATTCTGCTCTACTGTAGTAAGACATTTTTGTCTTCAAAGATGGGACTACATACTTGGAAAGGACAGATCAACCACAAATATTAGAAGAGAAAAAAAAAACAAAAACTCTGGCAGGTTGGTTCAGAATGTGAGAGACTGATGATACCATTCACAATTGAGAAAACACAAAGAAATCTAAAGAATGAAAGCTTTATAGAAGTCAACAATTTCCAGGTTTTTGATCCACACTGAGAATTCTCTACTATATGCCCGGTATACTGTCAAATACTGTCACTGTTTTGAATAGCTTATGACACAGAAAGACCAATGTGTGGGTCGGGCGGTGGTGCAGTGGGTTAAGCGCACGTGGCACAAAGCGCAAGGACCAGCTTAAGGATCCCTGTTTGAGCCCCCGGCTCCCCACCTGCAGGGGAGTCGCTTCACAGGCAGTGAGGCAGGTCTGCAGGTGTCTATCTTTCTCTCCCCTTCTCTGTCTTCCCCTCCTCTCTCCATTTCTCTCTGTCCTATCCAACAATGAACAACATCAACAATGGTAATAATAATGACCACAACGAGGCTACAACAAGAAGGGCAACAAAAGGGGGAAAAAATGGCCTCCAGGAGCGGTGGATTCATGGTGCAGGCACGGAGCCCAGCAATAACCCTGGAGGGAAAAAAATAATAATAAAAGAAAGACCAATGCATAAGTAACAACTGGTAAAGAGTAATTAACAAATAAAATATTATACTTAGCATGAATTAGCCCCAGTCTTAGAGCTTTATTAATTTAAGTCTCTCACAAATTCATGTCACAGTTGATAAAAATGAGATCCAAGGAAGGAAAGTGACAGCCCAAAGTCATCTAGTTGAACATTTATACCACACACCATTCAAAACAGGTACCTCTATATGTGTACACACACACACACACACACACACACACACACACACACACACACACACACACAGAGAGAGAGAGAGAGAAAGAAAGAAAGTTATACGGTAAATGTACAATATAGTGAAAAGTGATGCCAACTACATATATCTGGGAATTTGGAAAATCCCTCTCAGTACCACATTATAGAACAAACGTGAATGTTTAAGTGGGTTTGTAAAGAAAGGAACTAACAGTGTAGTCACTAGCTAGGAGGGAAAATAGCATTAAGTATAAAATGGGTTAAATAAAGCCACTGAGAGAAGTCAAGGAAAGCTTGGAATTTTACTTCTTTTCACATTTAATCTTCTCTATGTTTTTTATTTACCAAAAACAACGTGCACTGAGAGTTCTCTGCTTTCCAAGGGCAGACTGTTTTGTCTAATTTATAACCACAACAGTGAGGACATGATACTGCATTCCTTTTGTGAGCCCTGATTACTTAGTGCTTCACCATCTTAGAAGAGTAGGAGACATTTAACTTCATGAAATTAAACAAATAGAATGGGGCTGTGATGCCCTACAATCTAGCAGTTACCATCTAAAGATCTTTTTGGTTTTTATTTTTCAGATCCATTAGTTTGTGTAATTGTTTTCCAGCCTTTCACTTTAATCTTATGTTTGTCCTGCCAAATTAGATGGTAATCTTTAAACAGCTGAAGCTTGGGTAGTGTTTTCTCATTTTCACTTATACTCTGCTTTCTGATGAGTGAGTTCACTCCGTTGACATTTAGTTAAATTATTGAGATATTTCAGTGCCATTGTCTTATCCAAATTGAGTGTTCTGACTTTTTTCCTCCTCTTTATGAGTCCTTATTACTATTTCTTGGAGAGCAGACTTAATAGTGGTGGGTTCTCTCATCTCTTTCTTGTCTGAATAGATCTTATCCCTCCATTTATTACTTTATTCTTAGTTTCCACTGCTTCATCCTGGAACACACTGGTCTGATTTTCTGCTACTAGCACTTCACTCATGAGACCCTCCCCTGCAACCTTCAGTTTAGCTATTTGATCTTTTTGCTCAACTGTTGTGGCCTTTACCTTTACCTCTTAAGTTTTCTGCTTGAATCCATCTCACAAATTCTCTCATATTCTCAAAGGTGGTTTCTTTGTTATTCTTAGTAAATACATCTATTAATTTCTTCAGCTCAGTTAGCATTTGTACTTATTTAAAGGTAATTAATATACCTATGTGATAAGATCTGTGTACATATGTTTACAGCAGCATAATCTGTAACAGCCCAAACTTGAATGTAACCCAGATGCCAAATGACAGATGAGTGGCTAAGAATGTTTTGGTATATATACACAATGGAATGCTAATCAGCTGTCAAAAATGATGAAGTAATTTCCTTTTCCTCATCTTGAATGGAACTTGAAGGAATCATGTTAAGTGAGATAAGCCAAAAATAAAAGGACAAATACCAATGATCTCACTTATAAGAATAACTTAATAAATGAATAAAAAAGGGAAAGCAAAAGTTTCATTTTTGAAATTCTGTGTTGTACCAAAGCAAAGAACTCTAAAGAAGGAGAAGGTGTGTTGAGAAGCGTTTTGGGATCATGGTCCATGATGGTGAAAATGGATGTAAGCTATGGATGACAAGTTATGCAAACACCTATCATGGGAAGATAAGAAATTGTATTCATGAGTCAACAACAGTACTACAAGCCATTAAGTTCCCAGTAAAATTATGAAAAATACTAATTCCCTAAAGGACTCCATCATAGTAAAGTGCAGCATCCTCTGTAGTAAAAATTATTTGAGGATCACATTGCTGCCCTCTCCTTTTACCACTGATTCTTTGGCATTTGATATTCCATCCCTCCCAAAATAGCTACCACATATCTAGCACTCATATCATATTCCCTCTTATTCCCCAGTCCTTGCTTATACGGCCCCATCGTAGATACTTTTCCTGTGAGAGAACAAAAAAACTATAATTTTGCCTGAAAAATGTTGAGAGATTTAAAGTGGACATATTTGGCAATGATAAATAGAAAAATAAACAAAAACTAGTTGTTCTCCACAAAATTCAACAAACAGACTTTAGCAGGATAGGCGGTATTTAGACAATGGATTTTACAAGTGATATCTAGGTAAGAGTAAACACAGAGAGAGGTAATTTAGTCTTTTCAACTACAAGAGAAAAACAAAAATTCTTTTCTACCAAATTTCCTAAAACAATAAAAATTTCTGACTCCCAGGGAGCACAATGAAGGAAAGGAAGATATTATGAAGAACAAACAAAAAAAAAAAAGTAGGTAAAGATACTTATCTGCATAGATAGTATTATTCTGTTAGTTAAAAATTCACATGCAATTCATGTTACTTTTTCTAGAAATGAAAGTACAATATCCAGTTTTACTTACACCATTTAATTTTCTCAAGGAAACAATATTTTTTGTCCAAATATTAGGAATAAAAAATTTACCCTAGTAATGGAGGATGCAAATGTTAATTTGGAAAAACACCAAACCTGTATTTACTGGTTAATCAAATATACTGTAAAACCAGAAGGACACAGCGATATTTAAAATCTAGCTGAGTGCCCTTTGGAAGCAGATAACTAACAGCTTGCTTCAGCAAAGAAAAACTTGCAGCCAGAGATTTGTTTTAATAGAAATCACCGTTACTTATCACCTAAGCAATAGTTTTATACTCCATAGACAAGAAATCAAATCTCTTAAAGAAATTATTTTTAAAAATACAAACTGTGTGTTACTGTAAAGTAATGCAATAATTAAAGACTGGTTTGGAAGTAAATTCAAGATGTCTACTCTCCACAATCCTCAGTAATGAAGAAAAGAAATATAGACTGAACAGAACAATGGGCAAATAATGAGTTGTACTTTGAGAGGATATAGTTTTTATTTCAATATTCAGTCAAGCAGAAAACTGTTTTGAAACCTCTGAAACTATATGAAGACTATGTTAGTTTTTTCTTTCTGGCCAGCCCTTGCTGAACAACTTCTTGTAACACAATCCATCCTGAAAGAGTACACAGCTCTTTTTCTATCTGACTAAAACAAACACCTAAGCAAAACAGACTTTCTAACCTCCCTGGGGAAATACATAAATGGTGTAAACAAATAACCAATTAACAATTTTGTCCAAATACTAGTTGTTTATGAAATTTTGTTTCACTGCCCTTTCCTTTATAATTTAAAAAGAGGTAAAGAATCTGATGTAACAATAAAAAGTGATTAAATGAGATAGGTATTGACTATAATTGAATGAATATATCTCTGTAGAGTGAACAATTTATATTTTACTCTTGTAAAACATTGCACAGTTATTTATGACTTATGCCAGCAAAGTACAAAATGACTTGCAGGCTTAAGTTAGTATTTTGGAAATAATATGTCCCCTCTTTCAGCATTCATCTAGGAAGAAGTGAGAATAATCTTATGTTAGATATAGTGAACTGGAGATTAAGCTGAGAAGAAATTAAAGGAGCATTTAAGTGAATAAAAAGTTAAAATATTCAGATACAGATAACTGCAGCAAAGCTGGATTAGAGCATCCTCAGATACTTTGACTTAATTTTTATAATCCAAATAACTTTAAAAATCATTATCATTTTAATTTTAAATATGTTTCCAGAAACTAAGAAATATTGATCTCAATTTAGAGAAAATTACAGGGCAGATTCTTAAGTAGCTGACTGAAAATATTCAGGTAGAACTTAGGTCACACAAATTGTCCTTATTTTACTGAAATATTCAACAAAATCATATGATAATATGGGATATATGTATAAAAATACAGAACAATGGAATGTTATTAATCAAGAGGGTTATCCTGGTTTATGACACTTGGTTTTTTTTCTTGGGCAATATTGTTTCTCAGAGATTAGAAAGAAAACATGGAAAGGAGAAATAGCATACTCAGGAAGTTTTCCTCTTGCAGATGTTCCCATGTGGTGGCAAGGGTCTATCGGTCTCTCTCTCTTTCTCTCTCTCTCTCTCTCTTATCTATCTATCTATCTATCTATCTATCTATCTATCTATCTATCTATCTATCTATCTTCCTCCCTCCCTTGCCTTCCTTCCCTTCTTTTAAATCACCCATTATCTAAAAGAAAGCTCAGCTATTTAGATAAACAATAGAATTTTTCTAGTAATAAAAAAGCTATTTATGGAGCTGAGTGGTGGTGCACCTGATAAAATGCACATGTTACAATGCATAAGGATCAGGGTTCAAGACCCCAGTCACCACCTGCAAAGGGGTAAGCTTCTCAAGTGGTAAAGCAGTACTGCAGGTGTCTCTCTTTCTCTCTCCTTCTCTATCTCCCCTTCCCTCTCAGTTTCTCTCTGCCACTATCCAAAGAAAACAAATAAATTGGGAGTCTGGCGGTAGTGCAGCTGGTTAAGTGCAGGAGGCATAAAGCACAAGGACCGGAGTAAGGATCCCGGTTCAAGACTCCAGCTCCCCACCTTCAGGAAAGTCACTTTACAAGCAGTGAAGCAGGTCTGCAGGTGTCTGTCTTTCTCTCCCCGTCTCTGTCTTCCCCTCCTCTCTCCATTTCTCTCTGTCCTATCCAACAACAACGACATTAATAATAACTACAACAATAAAAACAAGGACAAAAAAGGGAATAAATAAATAAATATATTTTTAAAAGAAAACAAATTAATTAAATATTTAAAAGCAAAGGCATTTAACTGTACATTGCTCCAGATTCATCCTGGAAAGCCCCATAATATGTAAGAAAAGGAGGACAATGTTACTAACAATAAGATCAAACTACCAACACAATATTTCTAGTAAACTATGTAAAAATAGTATAGACAGATTATATGGAAGACAAGAAAGGAAAGATGACTCTAAATTGTCCTGAAGAGAGAGTTCAGAGTCAGAGAAGAGAAAGCCAATACAGAAGCCCAATAATACATTTTAACTTTGAAGAATACATACTGGATTCAAGGACGTTACATGTTCCTAGTGGAACATCCATTTATACTCCTGAAGGAAATCATTATGCCTGGAGGATGCACTTGAGTTGCAGCACTAGCAGGTGAGTGGAGTAGCAATAGTTGCTATCTGAAGCTAAGACTGAGAGCCAAAAGAAGACACATTACATGGAATCCAGTTCCCAACATACTGGTTCAATTAATTAATAAAATAAATTCATTTAAAAGTAAGTACCCTTTCAATTATAGGGAAAACTTACTATAATAAGTATGCTCCTTTGTGGTAGAATTTTGTTTAAAATTTTAGCATATCTGTACATCACAGATAGCAGTCTGTTCTTATTTTTTAGTACATTTTTCTTAATATTGTGTCTGTGTTCAATTTTAGTATCAAGTTGATGTTACGGCAATATAAATACATACACACACATATATATTCAATTCATCACATCGACAAAAGGTAAATTAATATCACATAATTATTTCAATAGATGCTTATTTCTAGGCTCTATGTTCTATTCCACTGATCTTTGTTTCTATTTTTGTTTCAGTAAAATGCAATTTTGATAATAACCTTGTAGTATAATTTGTGGTCAGGAAATGTGATGCCTTTACTCTTGATATGTTTCTTCTCAAGATTGACTTGGTGATCCTAGGTATTTTCTCATTCCAAAGAAACTTTTGGATAGTTTGTTCTATTCTTTTGAACAAAGTTGGTGTGTCCTTGATAGGGATTGCATAAAATCTGTATATATCTCTGGATAGAATAGTCATTTTGTCAAAACTGATTCTTCCAATCCATGAATATATCTTTCCATTTCTTTGTCTCTCTCTCTCTCTCTCCATATATATGGGGGGCAGGCTGGCTTTAAGGCCCAACAATGAAATAGTTAAGAACCCAATTAGCTGAACAAGTTAGCAGAGGAATTGAACAGGGTAACAAAATAATTGAACTAAGAAAAGCAGTTGAGGGAAATGAGAACAAAATAACTAACACAGAAAACAGAATTAGGTAGATCTAGGATGAATTATAGAAAACCAAGAAAGAAGTAAAACTTAGAGAGATTTGAGAAATAATGAAAACAACAACAGAGACATATGAGATGACCTCAAAACAAATAATATACTCATTATTGGATTTCCAATGGGAGACAGAGAGAAAAGAGATGAAAGCACACTGCAGAAGAACCTGAAATCTCATACTGTAAGATATCTTTCTGTTTGAGTAATAGTTCCTTTTACTGTGAATAATCTTTTCACTTTGATTTAATTAGCTTATTTTTCCTTATTTACATTGGTCTTGATTTTAATAAGACATTTCCAGAGCAGACATCCTTGATCCATTTGGAGTTGACTTTTGTATATAATGACATATGGTGATCCTGCTTCATTCTTCTGAATGTCTATTTTTGTTCCATTACCACATAATTTTGATTATTATAGCTATATACTTACAGTTGTATAGACTATTATGTATTTATTCTTGTTTTTATAATTAACAGGTTCATTTTGAAAATTAAGGGTGTTTTGTGGTTCCATGTAAACTTCTACTGCATTTGTTCATTCTTAAAAGAAGTTGACTGATATTTTGGCAGAAAAATAGCATATAGTTTTCTGGAAACAGTATAAATTGATTTTCTATTTAATCTGGCAATTCTTCTGCTAAGTGTCCTAATGAAAGTACACTAAAACACTTGTCCACAAATAGGCATCATTTTCTTTGTACCAGACAGATACTAGATGCTAGATGCTTATTGTGTAAAACAGAAACAGCCTTTGCTCTTATGATTTTATAAATGTGAACTACATGAAATCATAAATGTTTCCCCAAAACATACACTATCCCCCAAATTCACTGATGAGCTATATACTGACTGCTCAACCCTTCACCTACATTCACTATTGGAAGAACATGAGTTCTGCTTAACAGAAAATGTAAATTGGCATCCTCTAATTTCAACTGATTCATTTCCTTGAGAAAGTACAATTAAGCAGGCTGTGTAGTTTGGAGAGGTAGAGTAGAACTAGGGAGCAAATATGTATAAGGCAAGTAGGGAAAAGTTTAAAAATTAGGTACTTCCACAATGTTTTGTACTATGAAAATCCTCTTGATCTGCACATTTTTTTAAATGCTAAACTATGAAACTTGACAACAGAGAAAGCAGTGTCATTTAAAAACTCTTTGTTGTAGGTATTGATTTAGTTTAACCTGAATAAATTAATAAGCATAGATTTTATCAAGAAACCTTTGAACTTCCAAATTTGGTTTAATTTATTTCTCTTTTAAGTTGAGCATTTTTATTTGACTCTGTATTGACAGTTGAATTATTCAAAGTCAGAGGGAAAGCTCACAATTTTAAAATCCAAGCATACTTCTGACTCCTGACCCAATCTCTTCATATTACTGCTGAGTGGACCCTAGACCTTCTAAAATATTAATTATGTAATTTCCGCCGAGGCCCTTGCTATTTCTCATAAATATATGTTTCACAAAGAAATTAAATAACTACATCCATGCAGTGTTCCAAATAACTTTTATCTAATAAAACTGAAGTTTTTTTTTTTATAAAGAAACCAGTATGGCTGCTTAAACTTCATGTGAATATAACTAAGGGGAATTTAATATGAGTTTAAAATATTTTATTTCCTAATAAATAACATACTTGAAGTTCATCTGCTATATAAATAATTTAGCCATGAACTAGAAGCCATACTCAACTACAGAGAATTCAGATTAATAAATTACATGTACACTAACCATACTAGCTAACAAGTCTAACGTTAGAAGAGAATGTCTATCTATTCCAAAGAGGATCTTGAAATGATTTGCGATTTCCCATCTTACATATTCCTTCTAATGGATAAAGAATAATATAAAACTTGGACAACATATTCAGTAATGAGATGGCATTAGATATTTCTTTCTATAATGAGCCAACGCTTAAAGGTAAATAAGAAATCTGAAGTTAGTGTCCCCATCTTATTTATAATGCCCAAGTTGTCCTTATGTTCTTGTCAACATAGCTTAATAAGCTATTGTTCACTCCTTAAAAAGAACACAAATATGGAAAACAAATATTCTCCCCTAAAGATTAAGTGTGAAATATCAAGAAATGAGAAGCCATATTTACCCATTTAGTTGTAATAAATAATGCAACATTTATAAATGGAAGTGCTGAAATAATTAAACTAATTTTCCAAAAATTATTCTAGTGTATTCAATTACGGATTTTAATTATTTTAGAGAAGCAACTCACAGTGTTAATGAAAGACACAGTAGTAAAAATCATGGTGGAGTTAAGTCTCGTGTTTCTGAATTCTATAAGCTTTATTAGACAGTGTTAATCAAATATTTGATGAATACTAAAAGCCTTTTGGGATAGTGAAATGAATAGTACCATGATGACTCTGAGAAGTCGGTTAAAATATAATCACATTTAAGGTAAATGTATTTCACTGCCAAAGGGAACACTGATTGTTGAAAAGCTGTCTCAAAATAATTTTTGGTATTAAACAGAAAGAATTTCTGTCTCATAAGCAGGACAAAAGCTGTACTACTTTTTATAACTTTAATTCTGTAAATAATTAAATAAGTAAAAATGTGTTTAATAGTATCATTTAATAGTATTAAGAATAATATAATAGTTAAACTAACAGAAACACTTAGAAGCTTGAGTTGCAAATCTAAGTCACTTGATCCTTTAGATAACTTTCCCCAAGACAAACATCTAGGTCAATGACAACAAAATAACTTCAATGGATTATCCAAGTATGGTCACAGAATCCCACATTGAAGTCTGTTTCCCCATTTATCAGTGAATTTAGCTGTTCCTGTATAAACCAGATTTAAGAGGTCATAGACACCCTCCTCTTCCCTCCAATCCCAGTGGCTGGAGCATCTGCTTTGTTCTGCAGACTGCAGTGGCCTGAAGAGCCTCAGTGAAGTAGGGTGGTTCTGCCAGAGGTCAGTAGATCTGACCTTTTCTGGTCTATGAATAAGACTAAAAGTTAATGATAAGAACAGGAGAGAGACTAAATAATGAGTGATATAGACCTTGGGGAAAAAAGTACATAAAATATAAAGATTAACTAAAATACTTGTATACGATAGCTGTTTTTCCTAAAGAACAAATGCAGTTGTCTTTTCACTGATCATGTTTCCCAATAGCAAATAAAATCCAGAGCTTCTGACACCAGAGGCAGAGACAGCATCTGCTAATGAAATTACGAAGAAGCAAACAAGGGCCTTCCTTCTTCTTCTAGCCTTTGCCCTTCTTCCGTAGTCAGTTAAAGGGCTTTGAAAGTGACTGGGATCCATGTGGATTCAGTCGGCTAGAAAGGATCCTCAGTTTCCCCAATGAATGGGTACTCACGGCATGCACCACGAGAAGGTCGATCCAAGGGCCTTCCAATTCCTAACAATTCCTCACGAGATACTTCCAAGTTACCAGCTAGCCCCTGCCAACACAGGGGACAGTGATAGCTGGTTCCCTCAGCTCTCTGATCAGCAAGACTTAGAACCATATTTGTGCAGAGGAAAATAACTACACTCCAGGAATTAAGAGTCAGGTAGAAGAAGCAATAAAATACTGAGGAGAGATGGCTCTTAATAGAATACAACTATTGGTGTAAACAGAAAGCCACCTGAACAAATTAAGGTAGTAAAATGCAAGAACAAATGAAATCCCAAAAAGGACTTTCTATAACAACAAGAAATATCTGGAATCCAACAAAATATCTGGAATTCAAAATATCTGGAATCCAAATTTGGATAAACAAAAATGTTGTATTATTATTTGTTGGAACATGCAAGGAAAAGCCTAGTAGCAAAAAATCAATTAAATAAACAAATATATGAATAAACTTCTGCAACTACATCTGATAGTGAAAATATACTTTAAAAAACATAATCAAACTTAACTGGTAGAAATTTGAATTGTTAGTGTCTTACAAAAGTCATTCTGTAAATGCCATATAAAATGCAAAACACTTCTTTCTTCTGATCCAACAATCTCATTCTTAAAAAATCTACAAGAGAATCAATATCACCAATAAAAGAAAATATCTGTAAAGATCCAAAACTAAAAATGAAACAGATTCTGATCACAGGAAAATGACTGAATAATCTTGAGTGTATCTATAGCATGGGAAATCATGAATACTTTCAGCATAATGCCCTCAACATGTAACTCTAAATGAAATAATACTTGAGTAATTCATGTAAATTGCTATAGTCTGAAACTTAAAAATGGCTATAAACCTCTACTTTCATATGCATATAGACACAAAAAGCATAGGTTTTAAATATTACAAGAATATATTCATATGATCAAAATTTCTTTTCACTGTGGAATAGTTCAAAGAGCTGTACAAATGAGGAAATGAAGACGTTTCCTCAAATACTTGGCAGTCAGCTTAATTACACAAA
The DNA here is from genome assembly GCF_950295315.1 of Erinaceus europaeus. Classification (NCBI taxonomy): domain Eukaryota; kingdom Metazoa; phylum Chordata; class Mammalia; order Eulipotyphla; family Erinaceidae; genus Erinaceus; species Erinaceus europaeus. Next base: position 53,387,872 of record NC_080180.1, on the reverse strand, counting down.
TGAAAATCTTATCTACATGAAATGAAAGCTACTTCTCTGTGTAATCATGAGAGACTAGTCCATGTTTAATTTATAAAAAGTTAAACAATATTATAATAATAATACTTAAGTAGTTCTTTAACAAATTTGTAGTAAGGAAATTCTATGAAAAAAATGTTAAATATATAAACTTTAAATAGGAAAGATTGATATCCTGAAGAAAAAATAATCTTCCTGGCAATCTTTGATTTTTGTTTTTTAGTTGTCTCATACATTTTGCTCATTATTAAATTTCACATTCAATTTTAAGAGTTTTATTATAAAATTTGCAAATAAATTCAATTATTTATTTTACAATCTCTCAGGAAAAGTAATTATACATATATTATGTTGTAGAAAATTCACTTATTATCACACTAAGTGAAATTATAGTTATATGCTAAATAACTTTCATATTTGAGTTGTGGAATTATGATCTCAGCAAGATCTAAATTACCACAGTGATACCAAACTGAAAGAGAAATCACCAGACCAACTTACTACAAAAAGATCAGAATAATCATTCATATTAAGTGGGGAGCTTTAAACGAAGAATCATCCTGACTATATCAACCAAAGTAGGTTTAATAGATGAATTCTTCCTCCCCCCCCCCGCCAGTGTTGCCTTCCTCCCTCCCTCACTCCCTCTGCCATTGCCTCTCCCTATCCATTTCTTCCCCCTTGAAAAAAAATAAAGAAGAGAAAGGCCCAGAGTGTCTTTCTGTTGCCACGTGAGGCTACAATGGAAAAGGAACCATCTTCAAGTCAGGAAGACAGCCCTCTATAGCCACAGGACCTTTAGAATATAACTAAAATATGCCTACTAGCTATCTAAAGAACAGAGACACCCCCCCCCCACCAACTCTTCATCTGCACTACTCCAGCCTTTAGGTTCATGATTAGTCTACAACTTGTTTGGCTTTACATGTTAACTCTCTTTTCAGCCACCAGGTTCCAGATGCTAACATGATGCCAACCGGACTTCCTTGGACAGACAATCCCACTAATGTGTCCTGGAGCTTCGAATCCCCAGAACCCCACAGGCTGGGAGTATGGATCAACCAGTCAATGCCCATGTTCAGCAGGGAAGCAATTACAGAAGCCAGACCTTCAACCTTCTGCATCTCACATTGACCTTGGGTTCATAATCCCAGAGGGTTAAAGAATGGGAAAGCTATCAGGGAGGAATGGGATATAGAGTTCTGGTGATGAGAACTGTGTGGAGTTGTACCCCTCTTGCCCTATGGTTTTGTCAGTGTTTCCTTTTTATAAATTAATAATAAATAATAAAAAGTAAAAGAAAAACATGTCAATCTGAATGCACTTTGAGCCTCTAGAACTTTGGAAAAACTTTCTGTTGTTTAAGCACCTAGCTGATTGTACTTTGTTGGGGTAGTCTGAACTAAGACATTGGCTATACTGGAGAAATAAATCTGTACTACTAATTTAAATGTGTTTGTCTCTGAAAACTTATACAAATAATAATCTCTTGGATGTAAGATGACAGCTATCAGTCTTTAAAATTTATTACATTCATCACTAGTGGAATTAATCTCTAAAAGGTGACTGCATACTTGTTATCATTCTGTTTCTTTCTTCCTTTTAACAACAACAATAATTTCCTGTTTTAATATTTAAATACTTGCTCTGATTAAACAGTACATCTCTGGTAACTATAACAGACACGGTCATGCTGTTTATTACATTTCCTACAAACATACTGTTTATAACAGGTGCTTGATTAGCAAAACTGGTCACTGAAGACTCACTGGTGGCCACATTAGAGAGCAGATCTGCCTGGCAGCGGGGCAGCTCCCTCTCACTTTATGTATTTGAATCCTAATCATATTTAATTCTCTTCTAACTACTCCTTGACTGATGATACAAGTGTGTCTGAAGTTCATCAGATAATTTCAGAAATTTTTTGCATTAAATATGATCTCAAGATACATTACAGTGATTTACACCTTAAGATCTCACAAGATGTCCTAGCATAAAAAAAAAAAAAACCAAAACTATGTTGATGAAGCACCTACAAAGTGACATTTGCTATAGATCTACAAAGCAGTCACCAGGCTTAAAGTCATACCCCTCAACAAATCAAACACCGTACTCAGAAATTTATTATTATCATTATTATTACTATTATTATTACTATTATTACTTCCAAGGTTATCACTGGGGTTCAGTGCTGGCACTATGCATCCACTTCCCCTGGAGGCCTTTTTGTTTGTTTTTCCTTTTTTCATTTTACTGGATAGAACAGAGAGAAATTGAGAGAGGAGAGATAGAGAGGGGAAAAGAAAGATAAAGACACCTGCAGACCTGCTTCACTGTTTCTGAAATGACGCCCCCCCCACGTGGGGAGCCGGGGGACCAAACCGGGATCCTTACGCTTCTCACTATGTGCATTTAACCCAGTGCACTACTGACTGTCCTCCAAAGTTAATGATCATTACGTAGACAGTCATATAGGATCTCTGCAAACTTGTCTTGGCAAGACTTGCAAAGAACTCTGTCAAAAAATAATGAACTTCTGGAGGCATGACTGAAGAGCTGCATTTTGCTCTCCTGACTCAAGCAGGAATAGCAAAGAGGATCACGTGAGAACACAAGATAAGATTAGGATCACTCCAAGAATTCACCAAGCCACAGGTGAGTGCAAAAAAGTGTGACTCATGGACAGACGGACTTAAGGTGAAATTCCTAGGGCTAAAAGTCCACACCTACTCAGTAGCAGCTGATACCCATCCAAAAAGATTTGTGTATACCTATGTTCACAGCAGCATGATTTGTAATAGCCAAAACCTGGAAGCAACCCAGGTGTCCAAGCACAGATGAGTGGCTGAGCAAATTGTGGTCTATATACACAATGGAATACTACTCAGCTATTAAAAATTGGTGATTTCACCTTCTTCACCCCATCTTGGATGAAGCTTGAAGGAATCATGTTAAATGAAGTAAGTCAGAAATGAAGGATGAATATGGGATGATTTCACTCATAAGCAGAAGTTAAAAAACAGTATCAGAAGGGAAAACACTAAGCAGAACTTGGACAGGAGCTGGTGTATTGCACCAAAGTAAAAAACTCTGGGGTGTGTGTGTGTGTGGGGGGGGGTCAGGCTCTGGAACATGATAGTAGAGGAGAACTTAGTGGGGGTTGTATTGTAATATGAAAAACTGGGAAATGTTATACATGTACAAACTATTGTATTTTACTGTTGACTGTAAACCATTAATACCCCAATAAAGAAACTTTTTTTAAAAAAAGAAATACTTATACATAAGAAAGAGCAAGTGTGGTCTGGGAGGTGGCACAGTGGATAAAGCACTGGGCTCTCAAGCATGAGGTCCTGAGTTCAATCCCCAGCAGCACACATACCAGAGTGATGTCTGCTTCTTTCTCTCTCCTATCTTTCTCATGAATGAATAAATAAATAAATAAATAAATAAATTCTTTAAAAAAAAAAGGAAGAAAGGAAAAAGAGCGAGCAAGTGCAGGGGTCTGGGCAGTGGCACGCCAGGTTGAGCACAAACATTAATAAAGAAAAAGGACCTGGGTTCAAGCCTCCTGCCCACCTGCAGAGAGGGAAACAATTTATTGTGAATTTAATTTATACTTCCAATAACTTTGAAGTGCTTCATAATATGTCTTAAAAAGAAAAAAAAAAGACAGTAATGAAGAATGAAGTAGACATGCAAATAGACTCAACGTTTTTAGGAATGTCTTATAAAAGAGAACCAAAACAAAACAAAACAAAATGTAACTAAAGAAGATACAACCAAGAGAGTATTTATTAAAATAGTATGTAGGATGGAAAGTTTTTTAATGGAAAATTTCACAGCTTATTTGTGTTCTCTTGGGAAATAGTCCAGGAGAGAAAAACGAGCAGTATAGGAGAAACTGGAAATAATCAGGAGTAAAAACAATAATAAAATCTTTGAGTAGTCCAAGAGAACAGGACAGTTTGGTCCACATGGGTGAACAAAGAAAGTACACTGACTCCAAGAATTAAAAAAAAAAAAAAATGGTGTACAGGGACCAGGTGGTGGCACAGTCAGTTGAGTGCACACATTTTATCATGTTTAAGGACCTGGGTTCTAACCCCTGTTAAAAATATATAAAATGTTTCTTCTGATCCACCCTCCTATTCTGTTCTTTTGTGAATTTAGACCATTGACATTTATTTACATTATGGATTTAAGGTATTTCAATGCCATTATTCAGTGCTTTTTGTGTGTGTTCCAATATATCACAGTTTTTATTTATTTATTTTTTTGTGATGTTGTTAATGTCCTTCCTGTTGTTTTGGTGGGAAGTTTTTTCTTATTATTTCTTCTAGGATGCTTTCTTCTCCTTCCTCCTTTTCTACCTCTGGTAGGCCTATAATGTTTATGTTACTTCTTTTGAGGTTGTCCCGTATTTCTTTTACTTCTTTCTTAGTTTTAACTTGGAAGCAATCTTGTCTTTTCAAATTCTATTAATAAACACATTTATAATTATGTGTTTTGCAGCTCTACATTAAGGTAAAAATAGTCACAGCTGCTTATGTAAACATAACTTATATTTACAAACAAAAATAAGTTCTTGTTGAATCTGAAACTTTAAATCACTGCTAGGAATAAACTAGAAAGCAAATTTATTATGCTCTAAATCTTATAAATAATACACTGAACAAAACTTGTGTTTTTCTTCTTTTGAAAAAAAATGAATGAATGAATGAATGAATGACAGGGAGTAGAAAATCAGACCACCCTTCTGCTGAAAGACTATTTTATAGTAATAGTAGTGAGATTCTTTTACTGAAACTATATTCTTCTATACTCTTCATTTATACCTTGTAAAGATTTAAGCAAGTAGATAAAATCCCACAGGCATTTCAAATATATATACACATATAGATGATGCTAACAAATAAAACCATATATATGTACATATATTTATATATTTGATTTACTGGAAACTCAGTAGTGCTAAGTGTTGTCAATATTTTACAAAGGTGGAACATTTTTTCAATCTTGCAATTCTCACTAACAACAATGCCAACTCTGTAAGCCAATGATAAAACAGATCTAACCCATTATTTTTAATAGCTACATGATATTCCAAAATTTCCTATAATAAAAATTTACTTCAGTTTAAAACTTTTGTACTATAAAACAGCTCAGATGAAAAAGTAAACTTCTAATGGGTCAAGATCTTGAAAGTTATACCAGAAACTAACAAATATTACAGGAAAATACTGGCAAAACATTTTTCCACCTAAGTTTTATAGGCATCTTCAGTGACTCAAGTCCAACTGCAAGGAAGACAAAAACAATAATAAATCAATGGATCTACAACAGATTGAAAAGTTTCTGCACAACAAAAGTAACCACCAAAACAAAGAGACTCCTTACAGAATGGGAGCTCTCTGAATGTCATACATAAGACAAAAGGCTAATAACCAAAACATATAAAGAGCTCTCCAAACTCAGCAGCAAAATAACAAATGACCCCATCCAAAAGTGGAGTGAATATCCACTCAAAGACCATTAATGTAACAAAAGGGTCTCATTCAATTTGTCTAAAACTGCCTGAGAGGCGGTGCAAGTGCAGGGTATGGGTCCACCAGCTACATTTGGGAGGGGTTCTCAACACTCTAAAGGCATCACCGTCTCCTTTGTCTTATCTAGAAAGGTTCTATAATTCTACTGACAGTGGTGTTGCAGGGTTTGCCCCCTAATCACTAAAGCTCAATTTTTTAACTTAAAAATATGAGTACAGTAAAAAGAAATATTCATCAAAACAAAAAGGCATTCTCTTTAAAGAGATACTTGCTTATCACATGTCCCAAAGAGATTAATGATCAAGATTTACAAAGAGCTCACAAAACTCAACAGCAAATAAGCAGAAGTTTTGGATATATGCTTCTACAAAAAAGACACATGAGCATATGAAAAGATGTTCATTATTTTTTTATTACTAGGGAGATATAAATGAAAATGATAGTGCCTCAAGCCTGTGAGAATGAATGACTCATTCAAAGGAACAAGTGTTGGAGAAAATGTGGAGAGAAGTGAAACTTTGTACACAGTTCATGGTAATGTAAATTATTACAATAATTATGAAAAGCAAAATGTAGATTTATCAAAAAATTAAAGTGAGAAATTCCATATCATCCAGTTGTTCCAATTCTAGGAAAAAAGGGGTCTAAAAAGTTCCACAACTTTTTACCTAAGGAAAAAAAAAAGTATAGAAATGAACTAATTAGAAGAGATGGCTGCACCCCATGCTTATCGCAGTGTAACTTACAGTTTAACAAAGGACACTAGGAATGCCAGAAAATGTTCATTCCCAAAGCTGACCTGAGGAAAGGATTGAGTAAGAACTGTGAAATTTGTTTTATTATAAATGGCTGAAGCTGACCATAAGTCCTTTCAAAGTTTGTATTTCAGTGTGGGAATTAATAGGATTTAGGATTAAGTGAAATGGCAGAAAACATAAAGCACTTTAGTATGGTATTTATGACCTTGCAATAATTACACAAGATCATAAAATTTTATATTTTATAAGCATCTGTGATGAAATATTTTATATTAATGTTTCTTTCATTTATTAGAGGCTTGAATAGCAAAGTTGTTCTCAATAGGAACTTCAGACTCCTGATGTTATAGTAATTTAATCAAATAAAACAAAGATTTGCTAGTGGATCTCTGTACATTAGGAGTTCTAAGTGTGTAATCATAATAAACAGTGAACTAACAAAAGGAACCTAAAGCCTTGCTCTCTAAAGACCTATGAAAGTAATTATACCTTTATTGAAATTATTCCAGTTTCAAACTCCTGCTGTTCCTGTTGTTTCTTAAATATGGTTATTTTCTACTGAAAGAAAATAGACAGGCTTTAGAAGAATAGCTGGTATTAAGTAATATTAAAAAATAATAATCAGAGTGTTCAGTTTGTGTAACATAGCATAAATATTTCAACCCAAGTAAAAAACTCAAAAACTAAAAAAAAGAATCACATATAATAGCTAACTGGAGCCACTTAATAATTACAGTAAAAACTCACAGGGCTGTAGGGGGACAGTAAAGAGTGAAAAGGGGAACTCCATTCACTGGCCATAATCCTTTCCAGGCATTTCACTATTCTAGGCTTTGACTGACTCTGCATGGGCATAGCTAGGGTGAAAGAAGTCATTAGAAAAGTTACATAATGTAAGATGAGACAGTACATCGAGTACGTCGAGGGATAATACAGGATATATTGAAACCTCAATGGACTGAAGTCAATCTCAGCAGATCCAGGGACTCAGAAGGGGAGAGGGGAATGTGTGGAAAGCATAGCTTGAGAATCTACAGGCCTATCAGTGAGAACAAAGAGGATGGTTTGGATATTTTGATACCTATCTTTGGGAAATATGGAAATACATATATGACACCAATCCTCTAAATCAGCATTTCCTCACCAAACTGACACTGAAGTTAAAAATCAGTATTTATGAGAAACAACACAAAAAGAGAATTATATGTAAACAAAGATTTTAAGAAGAGAAGCAGCAGGACTATAGGAGTAGTTGATTAGATTAGGAAGCTGGAGCAAGACGATAAACGATCTTTTAGGGTCACTCTTTTTCCCTAAGCTTTGGCCTCTTGTTTACTCGGGGGTATTCAAACTCAAGAAAGTGTTTCTACAGCTTCCACTGACACAAAAACTGATTCATATCCAAACTCTAATGTGCATTGTGGATTTGAAAGCATTTTTTTAAAATCAAAGTGTTATAATCAGTTTTTTGTATTCAAACACTTTTAATGATATAGTTTTTATCTATTATCAAATGACCTGCATTTCTCTGAAAGAAAACTACTAAACTGCTAGAGAATCGGCCCACTGTCCTGTAAAGTCCAGGCCACTGTTTCCATGAGATCTGAACGAGTAGACCCCCAACTCTCCCTTCAGGTCCAGAGAAGGGCTGGTGCCCCCCAGTCTCTGGAATTTATGACCCCCAACATGGGTGCCTTTCTACACATGCCAACCCCCCTTCCTTCTTTGATTAAAAGTCATGATTACTGTGTGAACTTTAAAATCCCAGAAAAATATTGCTCAGCTTTTCCTCTCACCTGCTGCCCTAAAGTGCCTGCAATTTACCTCCAGAAAAAATGTACACTGTATAGCTTATAATTAAACAGTCTGTTGGTAAAAATGTAACTATGCATTGTGTTGCTCTATTTTGGGGTTTATGGATACACCAAACCTTCCCCCAGAGCTATGGCCTATATCCACCTGCTTTTTCTTTCAATAAACGAATTGTCCTCCAAGGCTTGTCCCAGAGCTGACTGTCCTGTCTCTCTGCACACCTTGCATGCTGGGCTACACCAGGACCCTCGGGGGCCACTTTTGACCTCTGTCTCCCAACAATTAGGAAGACAGACCCAGAGCAAGCCTGCACTGAATGACTTTGTTCATGCATGCAATATAAATAACTAAATCACATTAACTTGTAAAAAAAAATGATAATAAGTAGCCCAGATGTCTCTAAGACTTTCTGAAAACCATGGTGGTGATCCTTGGGGTGGGCACAACTATGGTGGTAGGGGGTGAGGTGTGGAACTAGACTCCTGTAATCTTAAAATCTTGTAGGCCATTATTAAAACATGAATAAAAATACTATAAAGATTAAAAAAGAAAGTGTTTGGATTTTACTTTTGCGGAGACACCACAGCACTAGTGAATCCACCAGTATCCCAACACCCTCCCATTTTGCATGGAGGCTTGAATCCAAGGCACAGGCACAGTAAGGCAAGTGCTCTATCTAGTGAACTATATCTCCAGCTCAGGGATTATCTTCTTAGCCTGAAAGGCTTTCATTCAATAGAAGTATTTCTGATTTTCCACCCTTAGGTCTTTGCTAAGTGTCATGTCCAAGGTGCAAAGCATTTGATTAGATACTGAATCTTATTTGTGTCTGAAAACTAAACAAGATCTTTGTGTTCCTTATATGCTCATCTTTCTTAAAATATATCTTTCATGCCTTTTTATTTACAGAATTTGTCATTTGAAATACCCAACAATTCATTTAAAATGTACCTTGATGAACAACTGTGTATGGTCCTATATACAACATCAATTTTATTAAATTATTTTTCATTTTTCAGTTCCAGAATAAATATTAGTTGTTTGTTTGTTTGCTTACCAGAGCACTGCTCAGTCTCGCTTTTGGTTGTGCTGGGTATTGAAATTGGAACTCAGAGCCTTAGGCATGAAAGCAATTTGTATAGAAATTATGATCTCTCCCTAGCCCAAAATTATTATCATTATTATTATTATATTCAGTTGATAAAATAACCTTTTGTTTATTAGTGGTTTACAAGATTATAAGATTACCAGCTATAGTTTCCTTTTTATTGAGGGGTTTTAGGTCTCCAGAGTTTGAAAACATTTCTGAAAAGCAGATGACAAATAAGTAAGGAACTCTAAACCAGAATTCTATAGAGCAAAACAGCCACACTCAACTAGGCCCAGTAGATTATCTGGGTCTTACAGTCAGCAGTATCAGTAATAGTATGCCTCCTCTAATTACCCACCCAACTTCTCTAAGAATTGTATATTTTCCATACAACCTCTATTCTATGTGATAAATCATGATCTTTATTTTGTCACAGAAATAAGGCATCCTACAATGATAGACTCAAGTCTTAAATATCCTATATAGCTTTCATTAATTTCCACATATAAGACTCTAGTTCACATTTAAATCATCTTTAATATTTGACTCATGTGAATGTGTATACCTTTTCACTGTATTTATCTATCATTTATGTGCATGTACTCACAGTTCCTATGAAAATTCTGAGACCTTTGAACCATATTACGTTTCACATCAAATGTTAAGTGCCCAAGTGATGTTTATTAAATGTATTTTCTTTTTTTTTTTAAATTTTTTTTTTCCTTCAGGGTTATTGCTGGGCTCGGTGCCTGCACCATGAATCCACCGCTCCTGGAGGCCATTTTTTCCCCTTTTTGTTGCCCTAGTTGTTGCAGCCATTATTGCCATTGTTGATGTTGCTTTGTTGTTGGATAGGACAGAGAGAAATGGAGAGAGGAGGGGAAGACAGAGAGAGAGGGGAGAGAAAGATAGACACCTGCAGACCTGCTTCACCACCCGTGAAGCGACTCCACTACAGGTGGGGAGCTGGGGGCTCGAAATGGGATCCTTACGCAGGTCCCTGCACTTTGCGCCACGTGCGCTTAACCCACTGCGCCACCGCCCGACTCCCATTAAATGTATTTTCAATGACAATTCCATGAAACAAATTTTCTGGATTATTTCAACCAAAGAAACTATGTTTTTAGTATGGTATAATACACTTCCTGTCACTTAATCATTTATTCCTGAAGTTATCAGAAAATAAGTTGTGATTTTTGCCTATACTCCTATGGCTGGAAGAATTAATGACTATCTATTCAAATATTAAGGAAAAAGTGTCATCCTGCTACCAAAAGGGCAACAGGTATCATTTTCACAAATCTTTTTAATATTAAGAAAGAATCTCTAGGTTCATGAAATTTCAACGGAGGTTATATCAGGTCAATGGGATAAACATAAAGCACTTTTCATATGAACCAGTATTGCAAAATACTGATTCTTCAAATTCTGCTGAAGAGCTTTATTACAGTTCAACTCAGAGAATTTGTTTTACTAATACATGGAGGTGATATTAGAAAGAATACTCTAATACTGGCGAGATAGAGGTGATATTAGGAAGAATACTATCTTAGAATATTCTCACTTAGATCCTAGAGTTCCTAACACTACCTTCATGCTTGAATCATCTGTATTATTTAACTTCTTTTTTAAATTAATTTATTCTCCCTTTTTGTTGCTCTTGTTGGGTTTTTTATTATTGTTGTTGTTGTTGCTATTAACGTTATTTTTGATGTCTTTGTTAGATAGGACAGAAAGAAATGGAGAGGAGAAGACAGAGAGGGATAAAGAGAAACACCTGCAGACTTGCTTCACCACCTGTGAAGCGACTCCCCTGTGGGTGGAGAGCTGAGGACTCAAACTGGGATCCTTACACTAGTCCTTGCACTTTGTGCCACATGTATTTAACCTGTGGTGCTACTGCCTGATGCCCTATTTCATTTCTAATCATCTGATTTTATGATAAGAATTCAACTTACAAGTGTGAGAGTTTATTTCTGGACACAAATTCTATCCCATTGAATTTTTAATGTTTGTATCACTACCACACAGTTTTTATTATAATAGCCTTGTAATAAAACTTGAGATCAGGATGTGTGAGGCTTCCATTCTTTTTCTTTTTCTCAGGAATGCCATGACAATGCTAAGTACTAGCTAAACTTACGAGATATTTATATGACATTTGGTGAGACATTGATTGGGTTTGCATTGAATCTGTATATTTTTCTAGGAAACATGGTCATTTTATTGATGTTAATTCTTCTAACCCATGAATATTTTTCATTTCTTTGTGTCTTTTTCTATTCCATTTAGTACCAAGTAATAACTTTCAGTGTATAAGACTTTTGCTTACTTTAAGTTTATTCTTAGATATCAATTGTTTTTGCTGCTATTGTAAATGAGATTAATTTCTTATGATAATGGAGTCCAAAATATTAAATAGAAAAAGGAAAGTCTTTTCAATAAATAGTACTGGGAAATTCAGGTTGAAGCCTGCCAAAGAATGGAAATGGAACTTTACATATCAACATGCCCAAAAGTCAACTCTGAATGAATCAAAAACTTGGACATTAGACCAGAAACCATCTAGGACATAGTGGGAAACAATGGGAGAAAACTCCACTATGTTTACTTCTGAATACCCTTGAAAACTCAATTCCACCTATAAAGCAAAACTAAACCAATAAGATTACATCAAACTTATTCCCAAACAGATTTGATGGGCCTCGAATAAATCCCTCTCTCCATTGTTACCGGTCATTTCTATCAGAAACAACACAATAGACCCCTTTGTGGGCCCCCATAGGACCTTGCCCTCAACTTGGATCAACAATGGTAGAGAATATTCCATCCTCTGAAGGGAGGCTGGACAACAAACTCTATGCTACACCTGAGGAAGATGGGTCAATACTGGGGCAATATGTAATGTTTCTACTCATAACCACAGAATGTGAGCTCAGATCTAGAGGGATGCATAGGTCACACAGGTTCCTAAGCTAATTATGGGTCCCAGATCACATCAAATCGATGGGGTTTACAGTCAATATTTATACCCCTTTTCCATATTGGGAGCTACTCTCTTCCCTGATCCAGTTTTCCGGTCCTTTTCCCAGCCATGACATCATCTCTCCAGACAATAACTTGGATCCACCTGCATATCAGATTTCAGGCTCAGGCAAAAAAAGAAAGAAAAAAAAAAACACTAGTACAGTTACAGGCCCTTTGGAATATAACTAAAATATGTCTACTAGCTATGTACAAAATGGAGGATCCCCAAACACTTCATCTGCACTATTCCAGCCTTTAGGTCCATGATTGGTAGACAACTGGTTTGGCTTTGTATGTTAACTCTCTTTTCAGCCACCAGGTTCCAGATGCTAGCAGGATGTGACCAGACTTCCCTGGACAGACAACCCATCAACGTGTTTTGGAGCTCTGCTTCCCCAGAGTCCTTCCCCACTATGGAAAGTGAGAGACAGTCTAGGAGTATGGATTGACCTGTCAACGCCCATGTTCAGCGGGGAAGCAATTACAGAAGTCAGATCTTCAACCTTCTGCATCCCACAATGATCTTGGGTCCATAATCCCAGAGGGCTAAAGAGTAGGAAAGCTATCAAGGGAGGGGTGGGGTATGGAGGTCTGGTAGTGGGAATTGTGCGAAGTTGTACCCCTCTTATCCTATGGTTTTGTCAATGTTTCCTTTTTATAAATAAAAAAATTTTGAAAAGATTACATCAAACTGTTTCTGCACAATAAAAGAACCATCATTAAAACAGAAAGGCACATCATTGAACTGGAGTTCTTTGCATTTCATACATCAGGCAAAGAGCTAATAAAATATACAAAAAAAACACCTCACAAAATTCAGCAAATAAAACCACATATATATATATGATGGGGGAGGTATGAACAGACTCATTGCCAAAGAAGATACCCTTATGACCAACAGACATCTGAGAACCCAGCGCTTAAAAGTACTGGACCAAGGCAAAGGATTCTGGGGAAGGAGAAAAGAGAGAGGTACCTTTCAGATACTGGTGCTTGATGATAGAAAAGGACCTAAGCTGGAGTGAGAGGGTTTTGCAGAGACATTATCATGACAAGATGGGAAATTACACCCATGTGCCAACAACTGTACTGTAAACAACTAACCTAATAAAAAAAATTACCTTTGTCATATGTTGTTTCTGTACATGCTTATTCTTTTATCATCAGAACTGGCTGGTTGTAATTTCTTTCTTCATTTTTTCTCCCCTCCAGGTTTATTGCTGGGGCTCATTGCCAACACTACAAATTCACTGCTCCTGGGGGCCACTTTTTCCATTTCATAGGACAGGAAAGAGAGGGACTGACACAAGAAGGGGAGATAGAGATGGTGAGAGAAAGAGAGACACTTCATTGTGAAGTGTCCTTTCAACAAGTGGGGAGCAGGGACTCTAACCCGGATCCTTGCATGAGTCCTTGTGCTTCCTACAAGGAGCACTTAACCAGGTGCGCCACCACCAGGCCCAGCCACTATAATACTTTATCCATTAAATATCCTAGTATCTTTTAAACGTTCTCATGTCAACGTATGTCAGCATACTTTCCCAACCAGACTCTTAAGATTATTCTCTCCAACAGCTGCTGGTTGAAGTTTCACTCCTAACCATTTTGTTCTTACTTCTATATAGGCTACATGCGCTGACAAATTAATTTTATTTTAGTGGTGAAGCAGGGTTACAGGTATTTCTCTGTCTCTCCATCTCTATCTCCCCCTCCTCTCTCAAATTCTCTCTGTCTCTATCTAACAAATAGATAAAAATTAAATTTAAATAAAAAAATTTTAAAAAGACTTTGGGGTGCCAAGCATGAAAGTCTTAAATAAAAAAAAAGTTTAGACAAGTAAGATAAAAAATATACATGTTGGTTTAAAAATATTTTCATTTGTTGATTGTAACACCTCCTAAAGTAAAATGCTTAAGTACAGATCTCACAGAATATGTATAAGATTTGTAAAAAAAAAAAAAAAAAAAAGGTTTAAAACACTGATAAAACAAATTAATAAATGGGAAGATACCCCATGTTCACAGTTAGGATAGAAAATTCAATTCTGAAAATATAAATTTCCCATTATGTGTATAGTAAGCAAGAGAACTAACAGAAATAATCTAGCTACATTAGTCTTACGAGTGTTTATGTAATTTCCTAAAAAAATTAACAGTTAATTAAACTTAAGGTTACCAAATAAGTTTCACAACACTCGCTAATTTACTTTATCAGCATTTATTTTATACCTACTATAGATTATTATATACTGTATTTTAGAGACAAATATTTGAATATAACTATTTCTTTTTAAAATATTTTTATTTCTAATTTGATACAGACAGAGAGAAACTGAAATGGGAAGGGAAGAGAGAGAGTTGGAGAGGCACCTGCAGCACTGCTTCACACTAGTGAAACTTTCCCCCTACAAATGGGGGCCAGGGGCTTGAACCTGCACCCCTGTGCACTGTAATGCATATACTTAATGAGGTGCACCACTGCCTGGCCTCTGAATACAATTTTTTCTATGGGTAATTTACAGTTCTTAGAAAGAACAAATCAAGGCTAGCATGTAATAAATAAAAGGAAGATAATTCAAAACTAATTTGAATTCCTAAATGCAGTAGAGAAAAAAATTACAGAAAAATAAAGCAATTGTAACTGAGGAATAAAGATGAGGTGGAAAATAAATTAAGGGTCATAAATTTGATATTCATAATATTTCATTAGCTATCCACAAACATCCAGAAAAAATATCTGGAAATGATATTATTACTTTGGCTAATGAGTGAATTTAAGTTGGACAACTAGGATAGAAAATAAACATGTTGGTTTCAAAATATTTTCATTTGATTTTAACAATGTTCTCAGCCTTCCATACATACCATTTAGTGCCATGAAGACTACCTTAAAACATCTCTGCAGATAATAAATTCAGATGTGTATTTACTGTGGTTTTTATTTTAAGAAAACTATTGTTTTGATAGGTAGAAACCATATTCTAAAATCAGTAGTTAAAGTTCATGATCTCAGAAGCCATTACAATTATCAATATTGACTTAAAGTGTTGATAATCCAAAGACCATTTATTTCAGTTGTACTCATTAATATCTATTAGAATTTAATACCATGGCAGTTAAAGTATTTATATATGGATTACTGTAAAATAACAATAGCAAACATATCATAGTATGCATAGTAAAGATAAACTTATAAAAAGTATGTTTGAAAAAATGAGAATATTATCTTCCATTGTTGCTGAATATATTTACTGTCTGATTTGACAGAAAAAAACAATCCTCGGGGGCTGGGTGGGTAGCACAGTAGGTTAAGCATACATGGTGTTGGTGGTGGGAACTGTGTAGAATTGTACCCCTCTTATTATCCTATGGTCTTCTCAGTGTCTCCATTTTATAAATAATTTTAAAAAGAGCAGGTCCTTGGCATGAAGTGCCAAGGACCTGCACAAGGATTTTCGTTACAGCCCTCAGGGGATAAATTAGCAGGAGGTGAAACAGGTCTGCAGGTGTCTATCTTTCTCTCCACCTCTCTGTCTTCCCCTCCTCTCCTGATTTCTCTGTCCTATCCAAGGACAACAACAGCAATGGCAACAATAACAAGGGCAACAAAATGGGAAAAATGGCCTCCAGGTGCAATGGACTTGTAGTACAGGCACTGACCCCCAGCAATAACCTTGGAGGCAAAAAAAAAAAAAAATCCGCATGCCTTTTCCATGTAATTAAAACTACATTTTAGGAGTGTCCGTTCATAGTAAATTTAATATGATAAAATTACCTATATTATATGATTTCCATTTAATAGCTAAAGCTATATCTTGCAAATAGAACATATACAATTGTGTCTTTTTGTGGTAAGACAAGTTTTTGTCAGAATCATGGAAAGACCAGAATATATTACAATTTACCACAAACAATTTAGAAGTATAAATTAGTTTACAAACCATCTTCATATGATATGCCAGGCTAAATAACATACCAGGTCTTGTTTTTTGCTGATTTTAATATTTTTGCCTAGGATTCCACAGTGAAAATAGATTTATCTTCATTGTTGAATTGACTGCCCATTTTCACTGCAAAAATAACCCTGAAATTCTATTTATATGTTGGATAAGAACGCAGAACCTTTAAAGTTTGATCTACTATAAGCTGGTCAAATATGAAACTAAATAATATTAGAAATCCGCTTTTTAATTCCCCTGTTTTCAGGTATGCCATTTAATTGTTATTATATTCATCCAATAAAATATGAATTAATATCAAGCAAAGATTCTCATATTAGACTGGTCTTCAGATTTTATAATCAGCCTTGAGATGGAATTCAAAGTTGCTTGCTTCATTCGCCCAAAGGAAGATTTTCAAAAATCATGTCCTCAGTCACAAATTTGTGTTACCATAGTGAAGTTAAAAATATCAGAACACATACAGACAGTTTTAGGAATTTGACCTACTTGGTGCCATACACTGAAGAAGTTAATCAATTAAATTAACTACATATGCATTAGGTAAAATATTCTACTGGATGAAGAAACGCGTAGGTTGCACATCTGGAGCTATTATCCACAATCAAAGAAGTCAGTATGAATGAAGATGACTGACAATCTAAAAGGTATAAAATCAGATTCTCTTGAAAATAGGATATATGGAATATAGCAAAAGCAAGTAGAAAACCTTTAATTTAGTTTCACTTCCTATAATTTAAGGGTTTTTTTTTACATTAGATTAGAATATCTCCATTTTAAGTGAAAGTTTCTCATGAACCAGAATTTTTTAGCTACATGGAACATAATTGGGCATATATTTAAAATTATGTTAGAATAACTTCTCTCTTTTAAGGAAAGCTTGCTAATTTTAGGTATTATTAAAAAACATGTTTTTAAACCAAGTTTTCTTAGGTAATGTTAGTTTAATTGATTTAACAAATTCAAGCATTTACAGAAATTATACTATGTTACAAAGCATTCAATTAGTCTGCTAAAGATGATCATAAAGAAGTTTTTGCTGTCAACAATGTTATTTTATTTTTTATTGCCTCAGAGTTATTGCTGAAGCTTGGTGCCTACAAAACAAATCCACCACTCTTGGTGGCATTTTTTTGTTTGTTTGTTTGTTTTGCTAGAGACAGAAATTGAGAGGTAAGGAGGACTAGAGTAGAGAGTGAAAGAGAAACACTTGTGAAACGGATTCACTGTTAATGAAACTTCCTCCCAGAGTCTTGAACCCAGGTCTTTATGCACAGTAACATGTGTGCTCTATCAAGTGTGCTAGCACCCACTCCAAGAATGTTTTAATAACATATTTCACTATGTTTTCAAAATACTTTGAAAGGTGTCTAGACTTAACATGAGACCAGGGTAAAGTTCCAGTTCCACTAATGAGTTTAGCAATATCAGACTAGTTTCTGTCATCTGTAAAATGAGAATAAATGAGCTCTGGCATGCAGATTTTTATGAGAATCAAAAGAGACAAAATGTATGAAATATAATGAATTACATTCAATAAAAAAAATCTTGGGTGGGGGTAGATAGCATAATGGTTATGCAAAGAAACTTTCATGGTTGAGGCTTCCAGCTTTAATCCCCCCACACCATTATAAGCCAGAGTGGAACAGTGCTGTGTTTAAAAAAAAACAAAACTCAAAAAAACAGTCACTATATACATAGGTTAAGTACTAAAACACTAAAATTCTAAAAGTTATAAAAATATTCACAATTAAAAATTATTCACTTACAGGTGAAATTTAAAAAACAAAGTAAGAAAGGAGAAAGGATTCAATGTGATGTTACAAATGCAAGGACTGAGAGAAGGGTCTCGGGAAAATGAGTGGAGTGGACCCAGTACACTGCAGTGAAGGAGGATTAAGTTAGGGTTGGGAGTGGTGTACAGACTCTGTCATGCAAAGATGGAAAACTGTATTCATGTGACAACAACTGTCACATCATTTTCATAATAATTTTTTAATATTTAAAATAACAATAGTAAACATTTAGCAAACACTTATAATAGATTACCTATGTTACATAAATTATTTCATAAGGGAGCCAGGCGTACGTGCAGCAGTTAAGTGTACTTGGAGCGAAGCACTAGGACAGCATAAGGATCCTGGTTGGAGCCACCAGCGCCCCACCTGCAGGGGAGTCCCTTCACAAGCGGTTAAGCAGGTCTGCAGGTGTCTTTCTCTCCCCCTCTGTCTTCCCCTCCTCTCTCCATTTCTCTCTGTCCTATCTAACAACAATGATATCAATAACAACAACAATAACTACAACAACAAAAAACAACAAGGGCAACAAAAGGGAAAGCAAATAAGTACTTATTTCATAAATCTCAACAGTTCAATGACTTAGTAGTAACTTCTTTTTAGGCTAAGAAAATAAAGACATAAGAGAAATGAATAATTTTTCCAATGCCAGAGTGATGGAGCCAGGAATTAAAGAAAGGGAACTAATTATAAACCATCCTCTAAATCTAAACCTTTAAAATTTCACTTCAAAAATTTTTAGAAAATAAACCTATGAAAATTTCCATTGGGAAAACATTATAAATTACTAATATTAATCAACAGAAGTTTATGAAATGCCCCACTGATTCCATCTTCTTCATAATCATGATTATTAAGTAAAATGAAAACTATTTAAAATAAATCTGGGAATATACAGGAACATACACATAAGGAATTATTTACAAGTAATAAATTACTTGTAAATAATAGTAAATTATAGTTATTACTCAGGAAAGTAAAAGGAGAGATTTTGATACAGGGAACATAGTCTCAATTTTCATAAAATTAGTGGTATACTCACAGAAAAATAGCCTGATAGATATCAAATACTAACAATTGCTATTTACTACCATTTTCATATATTTCTATAGTTTGTGATTTTCTTTTCTTTTTTTAAAATTTTTAATTTGCCTCCAGGGCTATTGCTGGGCCTTAGAGGCAATACTACAAATCCACTGCTCCTGGTGGCCATTTTATTCCTATTTCACTTGATAAGACAGAGATAAAGAGGGGAGGAGTAGATAGAGAAGGGAGGAGGAAGATGAACACTTGTAACCTGCTTCACAGCTTGTGAAGTGTTCCCCCTGCAGGAAGGCAGCAGGAGCTAGAACCAGGGTCCTTCTGCTTGATAATGTGTATGATCAACCCAGTGGCCCATTGCTTGGCCTCCAGTCATAAATTTTCTATAATAAACATTCAATGTATTTTGGTCATCTGAAAAATATTATTTAAACAAACATACAATATAGCACAAAGCACAAACTGATATGGATCCTTCTGGAAGTTGTGAATTAAAATTTACCAGTAGTCTAAAAAATTTTTCTAAGCACTAGGGAAACAGCAGTGTCAAAACAAAGACTAAGTCACACAGGCTCCACCAAAGTCCAGCACCTTTCCCCACCAATTGTCACCACAGTTGGCACAAAGTCTGAAACAGTCTGCTTATTTTTCATTGGGGGGGGGGGTTCATTTGCTTTAAGCACTATTAGATTGTTGATTATAAAATTTTAAATAACAGTTAAAATATAAAGGAAACACATAAAAAGTCCATAGGTAAGAAATCAATTAAACTGACACCAAGAACTAATGAAAGAGAACTGCAAAAGTACAAAGCAGTTTTAACCTTATTACTATGGTGAGAAACACATGAGAAAAAATGCTCCAAGTCTTTGATTATCAAAGAAATGCAAATAAAGACAATAATGAGATACCACCTCACTCCTGTGAGAATGTCATACATAAGAAAAGGTAACAGCAGCAAATGCTGGAGAGGGTGTGGGGTCAAAGAAATGCTCCTGCACTGCTGGTGGGAATGTAAATTGGTCCAACCTCTGTGAAGAACAGTCTGTAGATCTCTCAGAAGGCTAGAAATGGACCTACCCTATGATCCTGCAATTCCTCTCCTGGGGATATATCCTAAGGAACCCAACACACCCATCCAAAAAGATCTGTGTACACGTATGTTCTTGGCAGCACAATCTGTAATAGCCAAAACCTGGAAGCAACCCACGTGTCCAACAACAGATGAGTGGCTATGCAAGTTGTGGTCTATATATACAATGGAATACTACTCAGTTATTAAAAATGTTGACTTCACCATTTTCAGTCGATCTTGGATGGAGCTTGAAAAATTCATGTTAAGTGAAATAAGTCAGAAACAGAAGGATGAATATGGGATGATCTCACTCTCAGGCAGAAGTTGAAAAATGAGATCATAAGAGAAAACACAAGTATAACCTGAACTGGAATTGGCGTATTGAACCAAAACAAAGACTCTGGGGGGGGGTGGGGGTGGGGGAGAATACAGCTCCAAAAAGGATGACAGAGGACCTAGTAGGTGTTGTATTGTTATATGGAAAACTGGGAAATGTTATGCAGGTACAAACTATTGTATTTACTTTTAAATGTAAAACATTGATTCCCCAATAAAGAAATTTTAAAAAGACTCTCAGAGACAGACTACAGATAGTTTATTATGAAGACTCGCCAAAAGTTTAAGCAAGAATTAAAAGAGCATTTTACCACTGAATTAAAACACACAAAAGAGGAACTTATAACAGAGTTCACTAAGAATCTTCAAATCTTGAAAGAGCTTCAATCAAAACTCACTAAGCAGTTAGGAAGTATGAATGAAAAATTTCAAACAGAACTCCAAGGAGTAAAAGACACTCTTACTGCTATCCATGCCCAAGTATAGGCTTAGGAAGTAGACTCACACATTCAAAAGAAATCATCTCCAATCTAGAAGATACAGCCAGCACACTCTTTCAACTCATAGATGAGGGAGAGGAATGGTTCAGAAATTTAAGGAACTCTCTATGAAATTGCAGACTCCATCAAAAGATGGAATAGAAGAATGATAGGCATATCTGAGGAGGAGGACAAGGCCAAAGGTCCAGAGTCCAATTTCAGAGCAATTTTAGCTGAGAACTTCCCTCACTTAGGAAACCCTCAGAACATTCTCATTCAAGAGGTAGAACAATCACCCAGATTTATGAATACAAAAATATCAATGCTAAGACACATTATTGTAAAACTATTAAAAGTCAATGATGAGGAAAAAAAATTGCTGGTTGTTAGGGAAAGGAAAGAACTTCCATACAAAGGCAGAACTGTAAGAATTTCATCAGGTTTCTCTTCACAAACTCTAGAGGCAAGGAGAGAGTGGAATGACATATTCAAAGTTCTAAAGGAGAGGGAATTCCAGCCATTAATACTGTATCCTGCAAAATTGTCCTTCAAATATACGGGAGAAATAAAGGTTTTCTCAAATATTCAAGAACTAAAGGAACTTGCCGCAATCATCTCCACCTTACAAGAACTACTGAACTGAGCCCCACAAGAAAGGAGAAAGCAAAGGAATACATGTTCCAAACACAAAGTTTCAGGTGTTACTGTAACACCAAACTGACTTGCCCTGACAGAGGACCTCACCAATATACCCGGAAACCTCACTTGTCCAGAGCCCTGCCCAACTAGGGAAAAGAGAGGAACAGGCTGGGAGTATGGATCAACCTGCCAACACCCATGTCCAACAAAGAAGCAATTATAGAAGCCAGACTTCCCACTTTCTGCACCCCATAATGACCCTGGGTCCATGTTCCCAGAGAGATAAAGAATAGGAAAGCTTCCAGCGGAGGAGATGGGATATGGAACTCTGGTGGTGGAAAATGTGTGGAACTTCTCCCCTCTTATTCATGGTTTTATCGCTAATTTCTATTTTTATTTTATAAATTAAGTTAAAACAAAATTTGTCCTGTTTTATACCTTACCACCTTTCAGCCACCAAGTTGAAGATATTACCATGATTCCATCTTGACTTCCCTAGGCAGATGACCTCCCTAAGTATCCCACAGTCTCAACTCTCCAGAGTCCTATCTCACTAGGGAAAAATAAGAAACAGGCTGGGGGCATGGAGCCATCTGCTATCATCCATGTCCAGTGGAGAAGCAATTATAGAAGCCAGACCTTCCACCTTTTACACCCCATTAAAAATTTTGGTCCATACTCCCAGAGGGATAAAGAATTAGGAAAGCTTCCAGTGGAGGGAGTGGGACAGGGAACTCTCGTAGTGGGAACTGTATGAAATTGTATCCCTATTATCTTACAATATTGTTCATCATTATTAAATCACTAACAAATTAAAAATATATAAATTAAGGAAATATTAAGATTTCCTATATCTTGGTGACAACTTCCACCTTTTATCAATCTTCCTAAGGAGGGCTTTTCTCCCCGTAAATTAGTAAATATTCTTGCGTAATACTATCCTTTCATTTATTCTCTATTAAAATTATTTGCAACTCTAAATTCTATGGTATTCAATAGTTTAACAATGCCTAACATTTAGGCATGGATTAGTTCTTTGTTATTTAATTAAACTGTCTAGAAAAAGGACTTTTAATTTTCACCTAGATAAATAGTAATTAAAATATGGTTATGCAAAATACTGCTGGATGTAAGATATCAAAAATGTTATTAAAAAACTCCAAAGCTGTCCCCTCCACCTACTAGAAAAAATATAGTTGAATTTTATCTTGTCCTTTACATCTCTTGCCTTATATATTAAAATCAAATTTTATGAAATTTGAGGTAAAATGTGTACAGAACAAGTGAAATTAAAATAAAAGGAGGAAGGGAGGAAGGAAAAACAGAGGAGGGAAACAAGAGCAGCAGAAAAATGATGAAAGCAAAAGAAGAAAGGAAGAACTACTCACGTATGTGGACCCGGTTCCAAACATCATCAATTTGCTGCTGGACTGGGAAATGGCCACAGTCATTGAAGTATTTCAGCAATTCACTTCTTTCTAATCCTTGCCAGTCTTCTCTCTTTGAGAACATTGTCTCATAGACTTAAAGGATAAAGGAAAGGGAAAGGGTAATGATTTCTTTATAATAGATAATCCCTCAAGTACAAACATCCTAAAAGTTTCCTCTGGATTTGAAGAAACATTAACTCGTCAAGGAGATGAGTGGTGGTGGCACACCTGGTTAAGTCCACATGTTACATTAACTAATCATATTTCTTCTGACTAGTAATAAGTCTCTATCATTAGAGAAGCATTATGGGAAAGGTTAGAAGAAAGAGATATGCCTCTCCCTCCCACATTCAAATAGCCAAATTTGGATTTGCTTCCTCAAGAACACTGGCATGTTTTGTCCTGGTTTACATGACAGACAATAAAGGCTCAGATCACTCCTTAGGATATAGCTTTAATGTTGGAATTTCTAGGTCTCTGACTTCTACTGATCCATTTTGACATTCATATTGTTATTAGTTCCCTTATATTTTCATCTCTTTGTGACTTCTACCCACATTCTTGAATTGATAATTCCACTTTGGACTGCTGATCTTGTTCCCCTAGTAGAAATTTTTCCTATACTTCTTTACACTATGTATTTCTACGTCATATTTAAAGTATTACTTTCGTGGCTCCAGGTTACTACAGAAACTACTTTGCTAGGCTATCCCTCACCTATCTCCTATATTTGGTATGTATTAAGTATAGTTTTCTATAAACACTTCTATTTTTTTCTTTTCTAGAAGATGCTATTGACTTTCAATTATGAGTAAACGAATTAGCCCCTAAAGATAAAAATTAATCAGCATTTACAGTATGATCAGCACCTGCAGCAGTTATAGGCTCTGCTTCATTATAGGTTCAGTTCTGAACCTTGCAATCCCAATAACAAAGAGAATCACATTAATTTCTAACTGAGGTTAACTTATCATCCTGTCACTTAACAATATAAATTTCATCTTTCAAGTCATTGATTCATTTAGTTCAGAATGACAGTCATCAGACATCAACTAAATCAATAAGTGTTTACAGATTGCCTAAATAAGGGTGACGATTTTAGTAGCAAGTCTATATTTAGGATATCTATCATTGTGTCTCTCTTTTTTAAATATTTTATCAGGGGCTTAATGTTTTACAGTGGTTTCTGACACATAGGCAGAATTTCTCTTCACCCTACAAGTGTTTTGTCTCTGATATTAACAAACTAGCACAACTGCTGCTGAGCCACCAACCCCACTCTTTGACATCTGTACAGGCCACCTAGACTTTGACTTGCCATCACCTGTACTGTATTGCTTTAGGGTTCGCTCTGGCTGTTGGACTCCATTCTTCTTACCTGTGCTATGAGCCAGTCAGATTTGCCAGAGAACTAAGTTCACCCTTGGTGCTTCCCACTGACTGGGAGAAGCTGGTGGATAAAAGTCCAAACCTTGAGGCAAGGTGGCTATACTTTGTTTAAGGGATTAAGCATTAGTTGGCCACATGGTAATCTGCTTGATACTGCACTTCTTTGACATCCCCACAACTCTTCCCAATCTTTCCAGCTTCATTTTTCCATTCTTCCTAAAGACTCTTGCAGGATCATCACTCAAATAAGTCAATTGTGCTTAAAATCTAGTCTGCAGGCCTGATTCTAGAGAAATCCAAAGTAACATGACTTTTGCTTAAATGTTTAAGTATGTGTACTCCTTCTTCAAAAAATATATACATCTTTAGAAGTTTTCCTTGAATTAGAAAGTTTCAGATTTTTCTCACCAGAGTAGATTTATGGCACATACTATCATTGTGACTATTTAATAATATTAACAAAATGTCATTAGTCCATATATTATGTCCTAAAAGCAAGCATTCATGACATATTAGCAGAATTAATGTTTTAGGCAGCCATAAAGTCTCGTTAAGCTCTAAAAATTCATTTAACATTGTGGAGTGTCCTGTTTATTCAATGCATTTGATAGTTTCTGGTCTTTGATCCACTTGGAGTAGATACTTGTACTTGGTGATATGTGGTAATATGGTTAAGATAATAGGTGCATGGTGATACGTGGTTATCCAGTTTCATTCTTCTGCACAATGTTTGCTTCATAAGTATCTTTGAAGAATCAAGACTAACAGCAATGAAAATTAAAATAAAAAATAGAGCAATGGGACTCTATCAAACTGAGAGACTTCTTTATAGATAAAGGAACTACAAGAAAGACACCCTATCAGACAGGAGATATTTACATCAAAGGGCTAATAACAAAAATAAAGAGCTTACCAACAAAAATAAAGCTTATCACCATAAATAAATAAATAATCCCATTAATAAATTATTGGTGTATTACACTAAAGTAAAAAACTCTGGGGTGGGTGGGTGGTGGGGGTGGTTCAGGTCCTACAACATGACGGTAGAAGACCTTGAGGAGGTTGTATTGTTATGTGTAAAACTGGGATATGTTATGCATGCACAGACTATTGTATTTACTGTTGACCATAAAACATTAAACCTTTAATAAAGAAAAAAATAGGAGAGGACAAGGATGTAATTTTTACTATAGAAAATACCCAAATGGACAATAGACATGAAAAAAAAATATCAGAGTCACTGATTAGTAGGGAAACAAAATGAGACACCACTTCACACCTATGAAAATGCCACATATAAGAAGGGAAAGCAACAAGTGCTGGTGAGAATATAGAGAAAAAGGACAGGAGTTGGGTGGTAGTGCAGCGAGTTAAGTGCAGGTGGCACTAAGTGCAAGGACAAACTAAGGATCCCGGTTCTAACCACTGTTCCCCACCTGCAGGGATGTCGCTTCACAGGCAGTGAAGCAGGTCTGCAGGTGTCTATCTTTCTCCCCCCCTCTGTCTTCCCTTCCTCTCTCCATTTCTCTCTGTCCTATCCAATAATGACAACATCAATAGCAACAATAACTACAACAATAATAAAAAAACAAGGGCAACAAAAGGGAACATAAATAAATAAATATAATAAAAATTAAAAAAAAGAAAAACGACAACTTCTACAGTGTCAGTGGGAATATAGTGGAAATGTTAGTGGAAAATAGTCTGGAGGTTCCTTAGAATACTCAAAGTGGATCCTCTCCTAGAAATTTATCCAAAATGCACAAGTAATACTTATCCAAACAAATTTATGTTCATAGCAGCATGATTTGTAGTAGCCAAACCTGGAAGCAACCTAGATACCCATTGACAGATGACTGCTTACAAAAGCTATGGCATATATACACAATGAGAAATTACATAGCTGTAAGAAATAATATTATTTTATTTATTCCTCCCTAGCAATAGAAAAGGAATCATTCCACTTCAGAGTTCTGTTGATTTGTAAATCTATTTTAGCATGTAATTTTAGCAAATTAGTGGGCCCCTGCCAATAATGAACATTTATTAAGGGACGTAACAATCAGTAGTCTACCTTTATGGAACTTCAAGTCAAAAATAAAATAAGTAGCTGAAACTACCAAAAATGTAGCACCATTATATTATAAAACTATACAATGCTGTTATAACTACACAATGCTGATTTCATAAGGTATTAAATTCAAGGGTGGTGTTTTTTTTTTCCTTCCTCTCAGCACTTCAAATATTTCTCTCCAATCTTTTAACTTGCTTGATTTCTAGTAAGTAAATATTTTTTATCTTTCATTCTTTATAGTTAAAAAAAATGTGTTCCTTCTGGCTTCATTCAGAATATCGTCCTTAATTTTCTGTATTTTATTTCCAGAAATTCTTAAGTTTAGTTATGCTTGAGCTTCCTGGTTCTGTAGCTTGGTGCCAGCTAATTTTCAGAAATTCTTTTATTTTTATTATAAATAAAAATAAAAGAAGCTTGGTAGCTTGGTGCTAGCTAATTTTCATAAATTATTTTATTTCTATAAAATAGCTTGATGCCAGCTAATTTTCAGAAATTTTTTTAATTTTTATTATCTTTATTGGATAGAGATGGCCAGAAATCAAGAGTGTCTGGAGAAAGAGAAGGAGAGGGAGGGGAGGGGAGGGGAGAGGGGTAGGGAGAAGAAGAGAGGGAGAGGGAGAGGGAAAGGGAGAAGGAGAGAGAGGGAGGAAGAGGAAGAGGGAGAGGGAAAGGGAGAGGGAGAGGGAGAGGGAGAGGGCTAGGGCGAGGGAGAGGGAGAGGGAGAGGGCTAGGGCGAGGGAGAGGGAGAGGGCTAGGGCGAGGGAGAGGGAGACTTGCAGCACTACTTAAACACTGGCAAAGATTTCCTCCTGCAGGTGGGGACCAGAGCCTTGAACCTTGTTCATTCTAATATGTACACTCAACCAGGTGTGCCATCACAGGGCTCCCTGAAATTCTCAGTCATTATTGTTTCAAGTATATTCCTTTCTGATTTTTCTTCTTCTAGTACTCCAGACTCCTTGGATATTTTGTTCTTTTTTTTCAATTTTTATTCTCTTTAATTTTGTTTTCAGTTTTCAAGGATTCTATTGATAGAGTTCTTCTTCCTTAGTCTTGAAATCTAGTAAGTCTATCCAAATAATTTTAAGTTATGTTATAACATTTACAACTGACAGTTATTTCTGGTTCTTTCTAGAATTGCTCAATTGGTTTACTTTATTCTTAGATATAAATTGTGGTTGTGTTAAATTGCTTAGTATGGGAATTTCAGCATCCTTGCTATGTCTTATCCTTAGGCATGCATTGTCCATTTCAATTGTGAAATTTGTTTGTTTTTGTTCTTTGAATTTTTGTACACCTTGTAATTTTTTACTTGACAGCCAGACTGATATACTGGGGAAAAAGGAATTCCTGTAATATATCTTTTGTAATATGGTAGTGAGATACGGGGATAAAGAAAATGCTCTATAATCCTTTCATTAGGTCTCACTATTTAAGCTGGTTTATATTTCTAGGTTATGAACTTCACAAGTGGTTCTGTGTTTTCCAAGCTTTTAGTGAGAAAGAATGACTAGACTGGACTGGAATTCAGTATTAACCTTCTACACTTCAATTAGGTTATGTTAATACCCCAAGCACATTGGTTAAATGATTTTTTTCTCTGAAACCAGGCCTTTTTAGAATAGAGTACTAAAGTATCCCTGAAAATGCTTCCTTTATCTTGGTATTTACTATATTATGTACACTCAACCAGGTGCACTACCACCTGGCCCTATACCTTGGTATTTACTGTGGAAATACAGTTCAAGTTCCTTAAGATAAATGTCACATTGCGCCTTCCATTCTTTGATGATTGTGTCCTGCTTGAATTTTTTAATTTGAGTTGTTTAAGCTAAGCCTTCAATGATATGTCAATAAAAGCTCAAGTTTCCCTCCATGAAACTGAAGCCTTCATCACCTTCCAGTTATGGGTCTCTGTTCTGGTCAGCCACGGCTAACTTTACAGGTAAGCCTGTATCCTCCTCTTGCTTAGAAATCCAAGAAGAACTTATTCTTTATTGCAGTTTGTGATTTTTTTTGTTATTTTTTAAGAGGAGTTGTGATTTCAATCTCCTTACAGGCTGAACTGAAAAACAGAAGTACTGTTTTTTACCAAGAAATTAACTATAATATTCATCCTAACTCTAATCAACACTGAATTAGTTAACTATAATAAAAACCAGGCTCTTGGAAGCTAAAATAAAAATGGGGTGGACTTTTGCCACTAACAGTAAATAATAATAAATAGTACATAAGGAATGTTTAGTTCACACGATATCTATTAAATGCTGTGTTGTCAATATATATCTGCAGAGCTCTCCAGCTAAATTTTATGTCCTCCTACAACAAAATGTTAGAGACAAGACTTGAGCTAAACCAATATGGCCCCTCTCCTTGGACTATGAATTTAAAGCTTGAAATTAAAATCTTAAAATGATAGTGGTTTATCTGTCCTCCAGAGACAAATAGAAAGTGCTTCTTATTTTTGCTCCTTAAATGGTTGAAGCAGTGCTGGTCCATGTTCTGTCTGAAGTCTGATTCATTAGTTGTCATTCCTATAGTTAACTTTGAAAATTTTTTCATAGTACTGAATAACTTTTTTTTCTACTGAAAGCAAAAAATGCTCATAAATTAATGCAAACATATGGTTCACCTTAAAATGCAAATAGTTAATTTAAACAAGATAAAATATGGTCTATCTTTGACATCTTTAATTATGTTTGAATTATATATGATTATATCATTGGTTACAATAAATCCAAACTGAAAATCAAACTAGAAATCACTATATCACTTACATTTCTTTCTGTCCATCCATTCCTCTAGCTCTGAATACTTTATAATTGTTCTTGTCCTAGTAAGATCAAGTCGGTATTTAATACGGTGGATTAGTCTGCGATACATGTTGACAACTGATTTCAAATTTGGTCCATGATACAAAGCCTATAAAATAGCAATATAGAGAGTAAATGTCTTATATTTCTACTCTTTACAGTTAATGTGATTATTTCTGTCCCTTTTGTTCCTCCTGTATAACCTACATTCAGATGACTAATCTGTACATCAATGTGTGCTGCCTAGGCTAAGCAAATGCACTGTAGAATGAGATAATCTCTGAATTTCAGAGCTTTCTCATGATCTGTTTGACATCAGATACTCTTCTGAGAGAGCAGACTTTTCAATGAGACTTCCCCAGAAGTACCCCTGATTGGTGCCCAGGTTTCTATAATAAGCAACTTGGGGGGAAAGTCTATAAAAGTATTTTCCTTTAATAGATGATTCTTGCCTAAGATGGTCCAATTCCTGTATTTTCTACCTTTTGAAAATTTTGTAGCCATGGCTATACCTATTTCTCAAAGCTCACTTTTAGTTACTTGTTAATTTCTAAATATTAAAGAAATTAACTTGGGGGGGGCACTATGAATCCACTGCTCCTGGTAGCAATTTTTTCTTTTCCTATTTTTTATTTGACAGGACAGAGAGAAATTGAGAGGGGGAGGAAGAGACAGAGAGGAAGAGAGACAGAAAGACACTTGCAGCACTGATTCACCACTCATGGGCTTTCCCCCTGCATGTAGGAAATAGGAATCAGGGTCTTAAACTTATCTTCTTGCACACTGTAATGTGTGGGCTTAACCAGGTGCACCACTGTTTTCATTTTCACAGTGACCATATTCTTTATTATATTCACTTTTTTGCATCTAGTAAATAATTTTTAAAGTTATTTCTTTTCTTCCTAAAAGGCAGTTATATGTATCTATTCAATTATTTTATGCTGTATATTGCCTATATATTACCTATAGCTTATATTACCTTTATATTACCTATATCTTATTACTGGGTTGTCAGGAAAGTCATAATGCATTTTTGCATATAAAAACACAGAAAAATATGCCATGACTTTGGCAGAAACCAAAAATTGTTCCACTTAAGATTTTTGGCCTCTAGGGCTTCACTGAGGATGTGTACCTGAGAGAGTTCAAATATCTGGGTAGATTCTTTCCCTATCTTTGGTTCAGTTAGAGGGTAAGAGATAAGAGGAGAGTCCCGCAGCACAGTAGTGCCTCATTGCTTGTGAAGCTTCGCCTTTACATGGTGCTTTCATGTGGTAGCTGAAGTTAGAGCTGGGCCAGCATTTGCCAGATGTGTGCACTACTTGGTGAGCTATCTCTGTGCCCCTCTGTTTATCTTTACTAATTCTGTTTTTTTTTACTTGACTGAAAAATTATTTATTAATAATTCCCTTTTAAATTATTTTTACTGGGGGATTCACGGTTACAGTAAATACAGTTGTTTGGTACATGTGTAAAATCTCTCAGTTTTCTGCAAAACACCCTCACCCTCAGCCTAGGTCTACTTCCAACAACATCCTTTTTTAAGGTCTTCTACTTTTGACTTCTTGAATTAAAGAATGATTTCATTCTATTTTTTTTCCAGGGTTATTGCTGGGGCTCAGTGCCTGCACTAAGAACCCATTATTCCTGGAGGCCATCCCCCTCCCCATTGTTGTTGTTATTGTTACTGTTATTATTGGATAGGCCAGAGAGAAATTGAGAGAGGGGGGAATGGGGAGGGAAAGACAAACACTTGCAGATCTGCTCACTACTTGTAAAGTGACCCCCCTGCAAGTAAGGAGCTGGAGGCTTGAACCAGGATCCTTACATCAGTCCTTGTACTTGGCACCATGTGCACCTAACCCGGTGCTACTGCCAGACCCACTCTATTTTCTTTCTATTAAGAAAAATATGTATGGAATCAGAAGAGAGCTCACCTGGTAGCATGTTAATATCTTGGGGACCCACATTCAAGTCCCCATCTTACACATGGAAGCCTGCTAGGCTAGCTTCACAAATGGGAGACAGAAGACCAGGGACTCATGACTGAGCGGGGATACAGTTCAACAATCTAATCTCTTCTAATCTTTCTTCATTCAAAAGCTCTGTCTTTATGTCTCCTGAGGTGGAAGTGTCAGGAAGAGGCAGTACACAGGATAGGGGGTGGGGAGAAGGAAAATAGCAAACCAGTGGGGCTTAAACCAATGAAAACAATGATTATGTAAATAGACCACAGCCTCAAGCAATGCAACAGAAGGGGTCTTAGAAGCAGAATTTAGAAGCAGACCAACAGGAGGCCCTACAGCAAACAATTCAAAGTGATGCAACAGCCTGTGACGTCTCCTCTGTCTTTCTTCCTCTTCCTTTCCTTTTGTTTTTTTTCCTCTTCCTATCCCCAATCCCCCCTTCCTCTATCTCTTTCCTTCCCTTTCTTTCTCCCTCTCTTTATTTCTCTGTGTTTCCATCTCCAAAATAAAAGGTCCATCAGGAATGGAAGAAGAATGATTTGGAGTGAAGTACAGTGATGACTCTGGTGGCAAAAAAAAAGAAGGGGGAGGTGGCATACATAGCAACCTAATTTTAAACAAAACAAAAAAAAAATGTACAGTGTAAGGTGTGAATCTTCCTGAGTCAATTTTCCTTCAAAATGCATTGTGTTCCACCGTGTAGGTGAAAATAAAAACAAACATACATGAAGGTTCTTTATACAGAATCCCTTAACTAATAAGTTGAAAATTAGTTTCAGAAATAACAGAAAGACATGTCAGAGACTACATAGTAAGTTATATACTACATTCCACATATTTGCTAATTTGGGTATACACACTACAAATTTTTGCTTGATCTATTTCCTAGTATATTTCTATCCTTGCTCCTGTAATATTATTTTATATAATATTTTAGAGGTTGTTCATATCCTTTTATTTTTTATTCTTGCTTAATTTTATGGTACTACTCTGAAATTTTAATACTAAAACCTTTATGTCTTAACTAAACATTAATTAATTAAAATAAGATAATTTAAATAACGAGATTGGGCAGAAAATAAATTCCATGACTTACTATGTACCTCTACTTTCTTTCTATCTGATGAAAGCTTTTGAATAAAATAAATGTTTTCAACATTAACAACACTATACAGTATGTATTTTTTATTTTATTCATTTGCTTTATATTTATTGCCACCCAGGTTATCTTTTAAAGAGAGATACTCAACAAGGGCAAAGAAATGGAAAAATTGGCTTCCAGAAGCAATGGATTCATAGCACACACACAAAGCCCCAACAATAACCCTGGAGGCAAAAAAAGAAAGAGAGAAACTGAGAAGGAAAGGAGAGACAGAGAAAGAGAAAGAAATACAATGGGTAGGGGTAGTAGCATAATGGTTATGCAAAAAGACTCTCATGCCTGAGGCTCCAAAGTCCCAGGTTCAATCCCCCATACCACCATAAACCAGAGCTGAGCAGTGCTATGGTAGAAAAAAAAAATCTTGCTTCTTGATCCTGAAATTTCCTCCCTGCAGTTGGGGATCAGGGGCTTGAACCTGGAGCACTGCATGTTGTAAAATGTGTGCCATATCACGTACACCAATGCCTAGACCTCCAATGTGTATTTTTTTAAATGTTTTTGTTCAATAAACTCTTCAGGCTTATTTGGTGTTAAAAGATGAGTTGGAAGGGGGAAAGACTGCTCTTTTGGGAGGATGGATGCTTTGCCATAGTTCTATCCTGAATCCCACCACAATGGGAAAAATGCTGGTGTCATATCATTCTTTAGCACTTGTTCAAGCTCACTCCCTCTCTTTCTGCATGTATTTTTATCTGAAAAGTTCTGGAGAGGTGAAGTTCTGGTAAAGACAAAATAATGATGATAATAATGATAGTTAGGGTAGGTAATTAACTGGTTACACCTTGGGAGCAACCTCCACTCTGTGCATCTTGTGAAAAGAAACAGAACTCACCTCTTAAATTTTGAAGCCAAAAATCAAGTGTTCATAACCCAAGTCTCTGGTGCTAGGATGCAAATACATGGCAAAGTTTCATCTACTGTCTGTACTGGCTCCAGGTTTACAATCTTAACTATAAATGTTTTTACAAGTGGAACTGTGGAGAATCTATTTGTAATGTAGAATAACTGTGGCAGCAATACCTATTTCCAAGAGAATACCCAGTATTCATAATCAGATTCTTTCTGTGTGGAATCTGACTAAAGTCCTGGGAGCTATCTAACTGTCTCCATTTCCTCATTTCCCAAGCTTAGTGCTCAAAATTTCTACCCAATATTTTATTCGATGTCTTTATATTTAAATATTTTGCTTACAATTATCAAGGATCAGAGAGATAGTTCACTGAGTAAGATGCATAACCACACATATAATATTGGTATGGTATTTTTAAAACATTTCAGAATTATTCCAATATTATTTATTCAAAAATAATCAGTCATTTTCTAAAATCATTTTCTTATTACAACCATCTATTCAAAATACCTGTAATTTCAGTACTTTTAGACAACAACAAGTATGTAAACATGAAGCCAAAATTTTAAATTATAAAAATTCAGAGAAAAAGACAATTAAAATAAATTTTAAAGGTACCACACTGCCAATCACTTTGTACTATTATTTTAAACCATTATTACTTACACTAAAAATATGCAAACAAACAATACAGAGATTTTAAAAAGAAAGTCATTTGAAATGTTGGAAATAAAGAATGCTGACAGTTAAATGTAATACTCTTTGGTTCCATTATGACTTGTAAAATTGCTCAGTATTGCTTCAGTATCACCAGGTACACCAAAAAAAACTAGAATTTTCACAGGGAATGGTGGAAATTATAATACTTATGAGGTATCTCAACGTGATATTCTAGCAAGCAGTGTCCATAGTTTGGAGTGGTAGTTAAGCAATATGACTATGGAGCTTCTCCAGCCAGCAGAGGAATAGTCATGATGTGACAATTATTCAGTGAGTTGCTCTGCAGCCTCTAGAGCAGATCATCTATCAAGAATTCTCCCCACAGCAGCTTTACACAAAGGGACAGTCCTAGAACCTAATAGCATGTGCATTGTAGACCTGCAGCACTAGCATTTCCATAGTAGCAAAACAGTTATCAGCCACATTGACAGACAGTCATCCAGTATACGAAACACAGGGCCAGTGGTGATAAAAAGAAAATAAATGGTCAGGAAAGAAATTACAACCAAACCAGATTTAAAGTATTGCTTATATCTACTCTAATCCTTTAGAAGTCTTGCCAACTTCTTTTTTTATCTCAAAGTTTCTATCAGATTTTCCTTTTTATCATGACACTGAGCCTATTCTTGTTCTCTCACTTTCTAGACTCATTATGAACCCAGAAGTTATGGGGACTCTATAATTATCTATGGTAGCAGAAAAGTCATAATTAGTTCATAATATAAATATATATGTGAAATATATCATATATATGCTATATATATACTATATGTGTGTGTGTGTAGTATCATATATGTTTATATAAAGGGGCCCTGATAAACTTTTACAATACTGTGCTGGATAAATTTACCCATTCAATATATATTAAATATCAAGCTCTAAGTATCCAAATTTATTTGAAAAAAGACAAAAATATAATTGTATACAAACAAATAAGATAAATATCAGATAATTGCATATAGTTAAAATCATAGAGACTATATGTCAAAACACATAACAAATATAAAAATTCTCCCAGGGAGTTGGGTGGTAGCACAGTGGGTTAAGCACACGTGGTGCTAAGCGCAAGGACCAGTTTAAGGATCCCGGTTCAAGCCTCCGGCTCCCCAACAGCAAGGGAGTTGTTTCACAAGCGGTGAAGCAGGTCTGCAGGTGTCTATCTTTCTCTCCCTTTCTCTGTCTTCCCCTCCTCTCTCCTTTTCTCTCTGTTCTATCCAACAACACTGACAGCAGCAACAATAATAATAACCACAACAATGATAAAACAAGGGCAACAAAAGGGGGGGGAAATGGTCTTCAGGAGTAGTGGATTCATGGTGCCGGCACGAAGCCCCAGCAATAACTCAGGCAAAAAAAGGAGAAATTCTCCCAGAGGATGATGAGATAACTTAGTTGTCAGTGTGTCTGCTTTGCCATGCAGTTGGCCCCAGGGCCGAGCCACCACTACATTATATGGGAACTATTAGGGCTCTGAGGGAAGCTTTCTGTACACTGGTATGTGCATATGCATTTATCTGTCTATCTAGAAAACTGGTCTGGAGTGGTGAAGTCCTATCAATGACAAAACAAACCAAAACACTCCCAAGATAGACCAAACTGTAGTGCTCCTAACAGACATACAAGTGAATAATCAAAATACTGAAATCTGAGCACAGTGACAGCCAGGAGAATAGAAATAGCAGCTCTGCTTAATAGACAAGGGGGGTGCCTTAAGTGGTATTTACCAATAAAGTAGGGAAGGAGCATTCCAGTCTGAGAAAATAGTAAATAAATATAAAATAGTAGGAGAAACTCAAGGAACTAACAGATCAAGGTCTCCTCACCTGCAATGGGAAAGCTTCACAAGTGGTGAAGCACGGTTGCAGGTGTCTGTTTCCCTTGCTATCCCTTTCCCCTCTCAATTTATCTGTCTCTATCCAATAATAAAGAAATTTAAAAAAATATTGAGGCTTTGTTACACAGCACAAGGTGTGTGTTAGTGAGGAAGCATCATGTGATAAAGTGGGACAGTTGGAAAGAGTCAGACTTGAAGATCACATTATAGAATTCACTGTTGTTGCTTCTTTGTCTCTAATTTCAAAAAAAAAGTTATGTTATTGTGGAGAGAGAGAGAGGGAAGAAGAAGAAGAAGGAGGAGGAGGAGGTGGAGGAAGAGGAGGAGGAGGAGAAGGAGAAGGAGGAGGAGGAGAAGAAGAGAGAGAGGAAGATATTAAGATTCCATCCTAAGTTGAATATATGTATATATTAGTCAACAAGTAACTATTCTAAGTTGTACTTAATTGTATCTATGTAAACAATTGTAAACACATAATAATGTAATGTATACTGTACCTTGGCAGTTAACCTTTGTAATCGTTTGCGTTCAAGCCACCCTCTGACAAATGCTTGCACGGCGATGATCATTCTAACTGTTTTTATGTTAGCTTTAAATTTCTCCTTTTTCTGGAAGACTTGGAAGATTTCTATGTGTGGTCCAATCCTGCTAACTTTATTGTCACTTTTATCAACTTTACATAAAATAGATTTTGTCCTAAAAATAAAGTCCAAAACATTATTTTAGCTGGTAAGAAAAATACTTCTGAATAGCATTACTTTTCATTTCAATAATAAATCACTGAAATAGGAAATGTGGTATAATTTATACATATAATCTGAATGAATCAATCATGTTATCCAACTAATTTTGAATGTGCCAGAATCAATACAGCGTGTATAAAATTACTTTCTGAAGAGAGAATATGCAAAAATAAGAAAAGGTGAATTTGCCATACTTTACCACAACTATTGATGAGGGAAAAAAAGTATCTAAGGAAGAAAATACATTCCTATGACATTTAGGAAAATTAATCAAAATAACTCCTCTCTCTCTCTAAAGCTATTTTAAACTAGACACTGCTTTAGAACTGTCATAGGGACTCTATCAAAAATTATATACACAGTAATTTTATGCTAAGGTGCTCTAAAGAGGAACCGAGGAATATCAGCAGGTCAACACTACTAACCACAGAAAAGAGGGATTATACAAGAAAGCATGTCTGGTCCTTCAATACAATTATGGATAGTCTGTAATAAGTAACATGAAAAAAATACAGGCATTGACTCTAAGTAAGCTGACTGTAATTTAGGCAACCTTGTGCCTAATTGTTACGATTTGTATATCTGCTGTATTTTTATTAAATGGTGATCAATTTTTCAACGTTTTCCAAAGTCCTAAGTCCAATTCCCTTGATATAGTTAGCATATTATTTATTATTATTTTTTAGTGCTTTTGGTGCTGCAGTTCACTTTCACAGAGAAGCACCACTGAGGTGCCCAGGTCTACTTACAAAGCTGAGTTTTGCCTGAAAAAGTACATCCCATCTAGACCTGTGAGTCACAGGTACAGCTTTCTTGAGTCTCAAAGTAAATGACTCTTTTCCTGCATTTTTCTCTGTTTGGTGCCTGTAATAAATTAGCTCCTTTTTAAAAAATTAAGTCAATAGTATATCATACACCCAAGGCTGTGATTATCTACTCTATCAAAGAGACCACACCTGGCAAAGCAGTTTCAAATGGAATTATTTTGCATTAAGTTAGGTTTGCTGAGTCTTTAGTTCATGCCCATAGTTTCTCTCCAATTGGTGATGCAAATGTTGAAAGTCAGATTTATATTATTTGACCATGCATCTAGTCACTATTAGTGAAAAGGTACTAAATCACAGGAAATGTCAGTTGTTTTTCTTGTGTTTATTTCTTTTAGTTTGTCTTGAAGCTTGAGATATGCCCTGCACTATATGCCATTTAAACACTAGTAAAGTTCATATGATAATTTTGTGCCCACCAGAATAGAAACTGGCTCAAGATCAAGATGCTTTCATAGTGAGTGTCCATTTAATGCCCAAGTAGTCACAACTGAAATTTGCTAAAGCACAAAAAGTATGCTTAATAGACTAATATTAATTAAGTGTGCTTAATAAAACTAATAGTTTGCTTATGTAGGATTTTGTGACCATCATTTTAAGATAAAATGTGAGTTCATGATCATTAATAATGACTATCACATCTAGCTAAATAAATTTGAATATGGTATATTTGGCATAGAAATTAATACAGACTAGATTGTTAACTTACATACTGGTAGAAAAATTGATTCTAATTAAAATGCTGTAAATTAATTTAATATATATACATATATATAATTAATTTTATATATATACAAATTAATTATATATACATACATAAATTAATTATATATACATATATAATTAATTAATTATATATAATTAATTATATAATTATATATATATTAATTTTAATATTAATTAATATTAATTTTATTAATTATATATAATTAATTAATTTTATATATACATATATATAATCTGTTACATAAGTCCTACATAAGCAACCTAGTATTAGTCTACTAAGTGATTCTTGCCTGAAAAAAGGTCACTTCATGGGATAGAATATTGGAAAATTAAAGATATTAAAGAGAGGGGGATCTTGATGTCATTGTACATATTTTAAGTGAAACTTGGAGAAGTAAAATAGGATACATCTTTTTTAACAGACAGACAGACAGATGCTACAACATCAAAGCTTCTTTCAATGTGGTAGGGGTCTGGTTCCCCGCCGAACATCGGCGTTGATCCACGGGGTTTCACTCCTGTGTAATTTCACCAGGAGACCCTGTTTTTCCCTCTAAGAAGGATAAGCAATTACAGAAGCCAGACCTTCCACCTTATGCATCCCACAATGACCTTGGGTCCATACTCCCAGAGGGGTAAAGAATAGGAAAGCTATCAGGGGAGGGGATAGGATACAGAGTTCTGGTGGTGGGAATTGTGTGGAGTTGTACCCCTCTTATCCTATGATTTAGTCAATGTTTCCTTTTTATAAATAAAATATTAAATTAAAAAAATCCTCCAGGAGCAGTGAATTTGTGGTGCAGGCACTAAGTCCCAGCAATAACCCTGAAGGCAATAAATAAATAAATAATTTTTTTAAAGGATACAAAGTGTGAGGGACTGGGTTATGCATACATTGTTGGAAGCACAAGAACTAGCACAAGGATCTCCATTTGTGCCCCCCCCATGGCTCCCCACCTGCAGAAGGGTTGCTTCACTAGTGGTAAAGCAGGTCTGCAGGTATCTTTCTCTCCCCTTTTTTGTCTTCCTCTCCTCTCTCAATGTCTGTCCTTTCCAACAACAGCAGCAGCAACAACAGTGAAAAAAAAGATAGCCCCTGGAGCAGTAAATTCGAAGTGCAGGCACCAAGCCCCAATGATAACCCTGGAGTTAAAAAAAAAAAAAAAGAATGAAAGAGAGAAATAGACTTAGAGGTAGATAGGTAGACAGACAGACAGACAGACAGACAGACAGACAGACAGACAGACTGATAGGTAGGTAGGTAGGTAGGTAGGTAGGTAGGTAGGTAGGTAGGTAGGTAGGTAGGTAGGTAGGTAGGTAGATGGGAGATACAATGGAACTGTTCCTTGGGGGCCGATCAAGGTACCATCATGTGGTGCTGAGGGCTCAAACCTGGTTATTTCAACATGATAAATGTAAGCTCTACCTTAATATCTAAATTTAACACATTCACTTAAAGTTTGACAAATCTATGATCAAGGTGACAAATCTATGGTCAAGGTAACTAATCATACAGTTTTTAGTGAGTGAAGAAATTATTAGGCAAATAGAAAAGATACACTTAGTTAATTAGTAAGTTAATCTTTTCTGAACATTAGACACTAAGCTTGGCAAATATTGTAATAGGGAATTTCCTTTCAACTGCTAATGCGTATATGATAATATATATTAAACACTAAATCAGTTTTAGAGTTTGGTTCAGATATTGCTACTAATTAGTTTTGGCTGATATTGAAGTATTTTGTATGCTCCATTTATAAAAGCACTGTTTGCCCATCTGTTCA
This sequence comes from Erinaceus europaeus, assembly GCF_950295315.1. Classification (NCBI taxonomy): domain Eukaryota; kingdom Metazoa; phylum Chordata; class Mammalia; order Eulipotyphla; family Erinaceidae; genus Erinaceus; species Erinaceus europaeus. The sequence continues at coordinate 53,347,978 of NC_080180.1, read as the reverse complement.
TAGGTTGAAAGTGATTAAAGGATACTTATTTGGGCTGTTTTGAAAGCCAAATAGTTTTTAAGCTGCAAACATGTGACAAAACCAGTCCAGGTTGCCAAGTTCAAAAATATATAAAAATTGATTTGTGATGCCTCCCTCCCTCCCCCATTTCTCATCCAACCTGCAATATCAAAAAGCAAATATCACTGCTTTCCTGATTAGACTAGCATGCCTGCTTTGTCCAAATGCTTTGCAATTTAGTTCTAATTTACACAATTTACCCTGATTTGGATCCTCTGCTACCAAGCTGTGTCAAGGGCTTTCGTTTCCTGAATGTGCAGCCTTAAAGTAGAAACATGTGATGCTCTCGTGCTTTGAATGCTGGATTTCAAAGCAACATGGGTATATGGGTAATAAGTGAAGCAAGTCTGTGGCCTGCTTTAATCCCCCATATGAGGTCTGTTTAGTTTGAAAACAATGCATTAAATTCAGCATGGGTGATACAGACTTTTAACAACAGAGATGTAATGCATTTCCATAATATTCATACTTGTATCCCAATGTTATTTTAGTACTCCATATCTAAATCTTCCCAATAGTTTAGTATTCCATGCTGGCAAAATTTGTTCACTTAAATAATCAGAGCATACTTACTGGGACTTTAAAAATAAGATGAAATAATCCTGAAGTAAAAGATAATACCACTTTAAATTAGGCAAATTTTTGAAATAGTTTAACTATCTGAATAATATGTGTTTTGTATGTGTTTTTTATACTTCTCTGTACATTCCTATCTTCAAAATTCTAGCCTATGTCTACCCATAATAAAAGCAAGTCCTTCCTATTTGTGACTGCTTCCATTCCATAAAAATCTCTAACTAAACGATATTCAAGTTTCTAAATGTATATACTGTAACAGCACCCATTCAAAATGAACAATGTAAAATGGGCTGGGAGGTTTTTATTTTCCTTGTTTCTACAACTTCAGTTTTTCACAGAAAATGCAGACTTTGTTCTGAAGACATTCTCAAACCATAATGTCATATCCACAGGAAAATGAGGTTTGGATGACTGCTACTGCTTTTTGGTTTCTATTTTCCACTAGCTTTTTCTCAAAACAAAACAGAGATATCTTAATTGCAAATTCAGCTCAAAAACACAATTATTCTTTACCCCTTAGCGCAGATAAACATTTTGGAGAATCAGTATGTATCATGAATTAAACTGCAATGATAATTTAACATAATAGAAATGCAAAAACATAAAGACAATACTGGCTTTGTTCAAATTTAATTGATTCTAGCTTTATGGCCAAGGTAATCTAGGATGTATTTTCAGGGAGTTTTCTTTAAACATTTTTATCTACATAATTTAATTCTAAGGAACTGGGGGGGGGGGAAACTTGAAATATGATAGATTGAAATGGCTAGGGTTTTTATTCCAAACGTGTATGAGACTATAGATAAACCACTCAGGGAATATCTGAATAATAATAGGGAGCAGGGTTTATTCACATATCAGGGTTGAGAAATAAACTCCACTACACCATGACCAGTGAGAGAAAGGAAGGGTATGGAGTATCAGCACAGAGTTTATCTCACAATGTTTTGCTCAATGGTTCCGCTAAATGTCTCTGAAAGATCTCTTTCTTGGACTGCTCTGTTCCTCTATTTTATTAGGTATATGTGCACACAGTAATGTCAAGTATAAACATCTCAAGGGTATGCATAAGCATAAACATCTTAAAGGGAGGGATTCAGGTGGTGGCATACTGGGTTAAGTGCACACAGTATGAAGCTCAAAGACCTGCACAAGGACCCTATTCAACTTGTTTCTTACCAGTAAGATGGAGATAATATATCATCGTGGTTTATTTAATATATCATTTTTTGTTTAATGGAAATTAAACAAAAAAATCTAGTAAAAATTCAAGTGCATAATAAACATATATACTTATTGCTTTTACTTAACTTGTCATGAGGTTAGCTTTCAAATAATACCCAATCTTAATTTGGATATATATTTGTACTGTTGACCTACATTCACCATATAGGATGCAATTTCACACTACTTAAACCTTAGTGATTTGGAATTAAAGTACTTTTACAAAATTTAAAGAATTAATAAAACTGTTTACTATACTTTATGTAGCACTCAAGTAGCTACAGGGCCACATCTTATTATCAAACATATAAATACTACCTAGTATAATTCATGTTAATATATTTGTAAAACATGAGTAGTCACATGAAATAGAAAATGTGAGGATGGTAAATAATCATAATCACTGTCAGTTGAGACTAGGTTTTCACACTGTTCTGGTAGTACCTTGGGCAAGCAACATTGATAGCATTTTCTAGCTATCCAAATTTTGAGGCTGTAGAAAAGGGTTTAGTAACCTAGTAGAATTACGTAGTTTGAATAATTGAGGAAAAATGAAAAACATGTCAGGGTAAAGAAGGCAATGTGAATAACACTTATGGCAATATTTGCTGGTGGGATACACCTCCAATTTAATTGCTTCTGAAAAAGAAATATATCTCAAACTTCATATATTTATTTGAATTTTCATCTTTAGTTTCTGGCCCCATGCTCTGCACCTAGTGAATAATAAAACAATATTTGGTGACTCAATGAATGAATGTATTCTGAAGGTATAAAAAACATTTTTAAGACGGCTGGGAGGTGGTGAACCTGGTTAAACTCATAATCATACTAAGTGCAAAGACCCATACAAAGAACCCAATTCAACCCCTGGCTCCCCACCTTCAGGGGGATAGTTTACAAGTAGTGAAGCAGGTCTGCAGGTGTTTATCTCTTATTATCTCCGCCTCCTGTCTCAGTTTCTCTCTGTACTTAAAATGGGGAAAAAATTGTCACCAGGAGTAGTGGATTTTTAGTAGCCCCAGCACCAAGTCCCAGTGATAACCCTGGAGGAAAGAAAGAAAGAAAGAAAGAAAGAAAGAAAGAAAGAAAGAAAGAAAGAAAGAAAGAAAGAAAGAAGGGAGGGAGGGAGGGAGGGAGGGAGGGAGGGAGGGAGGGAGGGAGGGAGGAAGGAAGGAAGGAAGGAAGGAAGGAAGGAAGGAAGGAAGGAGAAAGAAAGAGAAAGGAAAGTGCACATATGTCATTTTCAGACCTTTCACCACTAACCTTTCCATAATTTTTTTGTTTATTTATTTTTGTTCCTTTTTTTTTTTTGCCTTCAGGGTTATTGCTGAGGTTTGGTGCCTACACTACAAATCCACTGCTCCTGGAGGCCATCGTTTTCCTCTGTTGTAGCTGCTGTCGCTTTTGTTGTTGGATGTGACAGAGAGAAATTGAGAGAGGAAGGGAAGACAGAGAGAAAGACAGACACCTGCAGACCTGCTTCACTACGTGAGAAGCGATCATCCTCCTGCAGATGGGGAGCCGAGGGGAGGGGGGCTCAACCTGGGATCCTTGTGCCAGTCCTTGCACATTGCACTGTGTGTGCTTAACTGGTATGCTGACAATCTCCCCCTCCCATTTATTTATTTTTATGTGTGTTTTACTATTAGTGATTTAATATTTATAAAAATAATATATCTTCACATAACCAGTGGTTTTCACGAAAGTTAATCAATAAGTTTGATACATAAACTAGAAAAAGAATCTAAGAACTTTTCATAGAATATTATTTTTAAAATCCTTGTTTACCACAACAAATTGCAGTTGTTTGTTCATTTGTTATTTTACCAGAGCACTGTACAGTACTAACTTATGGTTGTGCTGGGGACTGAACTGGGGAGCGCAGAATCTCTGGCGTGGAAGTCATTTTCTATACCCATTATGCTATCTTCCCCAGTCAGTAGTTCAAATTTCTAATAAACAAAACAGCTGAAACATGTTGAATCACCATTTACACCACTTTGCCTGGCTACTATAAAGTAAGCTTCAATCTTTCTGCTTAATGACCATTAATGCACTTAAAAAGTTAATACCACGTCCAGGTGGTGGCACACCTGGTTAAGCACCCTCACTGAAGTGCGCAAGGACCCAGGTTTAAACCACTGGACCCCACCTACAGGCCAAAAGCTTCACAAGTGGTGAAGTAGAGCTGCAGGTGTCTATCTCTCTCCCTCTCTACCTTCCCTTCCCTCTCAATCTCTTTATGTCTCTATCCAATAATAAGTAAAATTATTTTAAGTTAATGTCTCTCCTTGATGAATCTAAATGGTAACTAAAGAAATTATCTTGAAGACTTGAGCTTTTAACAACTGATACTTCTTTCAACATAGATACTTAATACAAGTGATTTCATGGATAACAAAAAACAAGCACATTAAATTTAGAATTTTCTAAATATATATATATTTATATACCTTTGATGTGGTTTCTGTTCTTGCTTGATAGGCAGTTTCTTTTTTAGAATGCTTTTCTAGAATAAGATAAGAAGAGTTGACACAAGTAGAAAAACTCTATCTAAATCTTTAATTTCATTAATGTTCAGTCACATTATCAAAGGTAGAAACATTTCATTATATGATATACTTAGACTTAAAAGTAACATAAACACGTAACTGCAGTTAGGGGAGTACGGCCACTGAACCTATTCCAGTATCTTTTGGCACCTACAAATACAATTCCTTTTCATCATTTCAGTGAACAAATAGTCACACAAATCTATTATAGGTGAAAAGTTCTTTAAGTTACTCTACTTCTGTATCCTCTGTCTTATGAGAGGAATTTAGGGCAGCTTATAAACAATACATATAAAAACAAATGAAGTTGATGAAAAAATAGGTTTAAATAAACTCAAATATCTTCTAATACCACTTAATGTGTCACACAGACTTGGTTCTCAAATTCCTAAATATCACAGTACTAAGAATCTTACCTGAGTAGGAGTATAGCATAATGGTTATGCAAAGAGACTTTCATGCCTGAGGCTCTCAAGTCTCAGGTTCAATCCCCCACACCCACCGCCATAAGCCAGAGCTGAGCAGTGCTCTGGTAAAAAAAAAAAAAAAAAAAAAAAAAATCTTACCTGTAGGGGCCAAGCGGTGGCACACACTACAATGTACAAGGTCTCAAGTTTAAGACCCTGGTCCCCACCTGCAGGGAGAAGCTTCACTAGTGGTGAAGCAGGGTTGCAGATGTCTCTCTGACTCTTCTCTATCCCCCCCTTCCTTGTCAATTTCTCTGTCTCTATCCAAAAATAAATAAAAATATTTTTTAAATTCTTACCTGTTGATAAATAGTGTGCTGGGGGCTGGGTGGTGGCACACCCAGTTAAGCACACATAGTGCTATACGCAAGGACCAGCAGGAGGATCCTTGTTGGACCCCCCGCTGCCCACCTGCAGGGGAGATGCTTCACAAGTGGTGAAGCAGGTCTGCACGTGTCTATTGTTCTCTCTCCCTCTCTTCCCCTCCCCCCAGTTTCTCTCTGTCCTATCGAATAAAATGGGAGAAAAGAGGGGGAGGGAAAAAAATGACCACCACAAGCGGCAGATTTTCAGTACAGGCACAGAGCCCAGCTAACCCTAGAGACAAAAAAGAAGAAATACAGATAAATAATATGTTAATGATACTGTTAAAAATATGTTTATACTTCTCACATAAAAATATGTTTATACTTCTCACTCTCTGCCCTGATCCAGCTTTCTAGTCCTTTTTCCAACTATGACACCATCTCCCCAGACAATAATTTGGGTCCACCTGCATATTAGATGTCAGGCTCAAGCAAAAACTAGTAAAGTAATGGGCTCCTTGGAATATACCTAAAATAGATCTACTAGGTTTTTTCCAAAATGGAGACCCCAAATCTTCATCTGCAATATTCTTGTCTTTAGGTTCATGATTACTCAACAATTTTTTTCTGCTTTACATCTTAACTTTTTGTCAGCCACCAGGTTCCAGATGATACCATGATGCCAACCTCACTTCCCTGGGCAGAGAACCTGACCAGTGTCCTGAAGCCCCGCCTCCCCAGATCCCTGCCCCACTAGGGAAAGAGAGAGACAGGTTGGGAGTATGGATGGGCCTGCCAATGCCCATGTTCATTGAGGAAGCAATTACAGAAGCCAGACCTTCCACCTTCTACACTCCCTATGAACCTAGGTCCATACTCACAAAAGGATAAAGAATAGGAAAGCTATCAAGGGAAGGTGTGGGATATGACATTCAGGTATTGGGAACTGTGTGGAACTATACCCCTCTTATCCTATGGTTTTCTTAATATTTCCAATTTGTAAATAAAAATTAAAAAAATAAAAGACCAGAATATGTAACGATGATATGTGGAAGAAAGTTGGGTTTACCCTGAAGAAATATTCAGTACTAAGATACAGAGTGGTTGTTTAACATCATGTGTTGCTCTTTTACTACTCTACATGCATTTAACTAGGATACACTCATTTGCATTTCCTGCAACTCATTTATTAAGATGGAAAATTGAATGCAACAGTAACCTTGTGAACTGTCTTGCATCACTGTTTAAGTACTTGTTACCTTTATAAACCTCTCATCATAACTTCTCTTTCAAAGCTAACAATTATCCCCAAAACATGCTGCACATCTTTAATAGATGTACAACATATAATAGCATACTGCAGAAGTTTGAAAGTTTCCAAGATATTGAATGACACATATTCATGACTACAAATATACTAATGGTTCAAAAACTAAATTTAACATAAATATTCCATATTTTCTAATGAGAAAGACAGTAAAACTAATGTGCTTAGCTTCAAACACACTGTCCTTATACAGTACTATGTATTTTTACAAATTTATTTTTTTAATATTTTTTAATATCTATTCCCTTTTGTTGCCCTTATTGTTTTATTGTTGTAGTTGATGTCATCATTGTTGGATAGGACAGAGAGAAATGGAGAGAAGAGGGGAAGAAGAGACTGGGAGAGAAAGATAGACACCTGCAGACCTGCTTCACCCACCGCCTGTGAAGCGACTCCCCTGCAGGTGGGGACCCAGGGGCTCGAACTAAGATCCTTAAGCCAGTCCTTGTGCTTTGCGCCACCTGTGCTTAACCAGCTGCGCTACCGCCCGACTCCCCAAATTTATTTTTTAACTGCTCTTCTTCTTGATCAAACTAACTGAATCATGTATTTGGCATGAAGAAAAGTGTCAAATTTCCATGCTAATAAGTATGATTGTTTCAAACAAATATCCCTAAAGGTCTTTCTTACTAAGATGTTCTCTGATTTTTTTCTCCAGTTACCCTTTCGCAACTTCATTACCTTTACAAACTACCTGTGTCTCTTTGTTCCCAGTTAGCCAAATCAGAAATGCTAGCCTTTGTTTTTGCTGTCACTAATAGTCCTTCTTCTTTTATAAGTCTGTAGATTTTCCCCAAATCTTAGCTTCTTACATTCTGTATTACATATTCAAATTTAATTTATTCTAACTTACCAAATGCAAAAATTACAAATTTTAAAAATATTTTTCTCTCAAAATTTCTTTCATATTTCCACAACTACTACCTACTTCTTGCAACTTCTTTAAGCTCCTAGTCTCTCATTACAATGCATTTTAAGTAAAATACCTAAATACTTAAAACGTATTAGAACTTACCAAATTTTTCAAAAATTTGATTTATGTTAATTTTTCCAAACAAATTTCAGACATCTTTCCTCCAAATATTTTCCCAAATCCTCAAGTTTAACTGGTACCATGGTTATGTCTAATAACTTACACAATATCATTACACATACATAAAGATTGTTTTTAGAAATGACTAATACCCTACTGGATATTAATACACCCCATGCTTCTCAGAAAAATCAATTCACCTCTTCTTTGCAAATCTCATATGAAATTATTACCCTTTAAAAATGTTGATGACTTTTTTCAGTCTAGTGAGGAAATTATTGTACTGAAAACCATAGATAAAATATGGAACAAAGTCTTTCATTCTGCATATTAATACAAGGCATGATTATTTTTCATCATTTTATTAGAACAATAATTTAAAAGGTAGCTTTTTACATATGCAGGTTATATGTCTACATGAATACTATAAGTGTGAAATTCTAGAATATGTTTTCTATATAAAGTTAATCTATAATTGACACATTACATTCTGATATTTAAGCAAATGTGGCTAAAGAGTATTTCCTTTTATTTATTTTCTTTTTTTGGTGCGCCTCCAGGGTTATTGCTGGGGCTCGGTGCCTGCACTAGGAATCCACTGTTCCTAGAGGCCATTTTTCTCCTTTTGTTGCTGTTGTTGTCTATCGTTGTTGTGGTGGTTATTGTTATTGTTGTCATTGTTGGATAGGACAGAGAGAAATGGAGAGAGGAGGGGAAGACAGAGAAGGGGAGAGAAAGATAGACACCTGCAGACCCGCTTCACCGCTTGTGAAGTGACCCCCCTGCAGGTGGGGAACCGGGGGCTCGAACCGGGATCCCTACACCCATCCTTGCACTTTGCGCCATGTGCGCTTAAACTGCTGTGCTACCGCCTGGCCCCCCTAAAGTGTATTTCCAAAGTAACAAGAAAATTTAATGGTTTTAAACAGCTTTGTGATCTATCAGAGGCATATATAAACATATCATTAAAGATAAAATAAAAGGTTTGTTTAAAATAAGTAACTGTGATGATAAAAGATAACTAATAGCACATATATATATATATATATAAATTACAAATTAAACATGAAAGCATGTGAAGAAAAGATTTTTTTCTGCCAGTCTTGAATATTAACACGTGTTTCCTGAGAAGTCAATCACATCACTAGCACCTTGTGTGAAATAGCAGTTAGCTGCACTCCATACACTGCTGCTACTATTACTTTAATAAATAATTCTATAAGTTAATATAAGTATAGATTAACATCATTCCCACCACCAAAGTCCAGTGTCACTACCCTACCCCCTACAGTGGAACTGAAAAAACCTACCCTCCTCCCAACCTCTAGAGTCTTTTACTTTGGTGCAATACTCCAAAACCCAGTCAAAATTCTGCTTTGTATTTCCCCTTCTGTTCTTCTTTCTCTACTTCTGTTTATGAGTTGGATCATCCCATATTCATCCTTCTACTTCTGACTTATCTCACTTAACATGATGCCTTCAAGCTCCATAGAAGATGGGGTGAAGAAGGTGACTTAATAATTCTTAATAGCTGAATAGTATCCCATTGTGTATATATACCATAATTTTCTGAGCTACTCATCTGTTGTTGGACACCTGGGTTGCCTCTAGGTTGTGGTTATTACAAATTATACTGTTACGCACATAGGCATACACATATTTTTTGGATGGTTGTGTTTGATTCATAGAATATATCCTTAGGAAAGGAATTTCTGGGCCATAAGGGAGGTCCATTTCTAGCCTTGTGAAATTTCTCCAGATTGCTCTCCACAGGGTTTGGGCCAATTTACGTTCCCACCAGCAGTCCAGAAGGATTCTTTTGTGACCACAACTTCTCCAGCACTTGTTGTTGCTGTCATTTCTAATGCATTACATTCTCACAAGGGTGAAGTGATATCTCAAATATGACAAGGGAAATGTCATGAGTTCTTTAAATGCATAGATTTCAGTTCTGAGTACATATTTCTCTAGTCCAAGCACTTAATGTTTCAAATTTGTAAACTGAATGAATTTGGACACTGGGCTTAAGTTATTAAAGAATTTCTAATAATAACTTTTTCTTTGAAATACTAAATCACCTATAATCTTAGACCAGGTAGATCTTCTGATCAACCAGTCCTGTCAGTATCTATAGTTGTTTGTAAATATCATTAAATGGCATAAGTCATGGTGAAGTCTTGTATGATACAGTAAATCCTAACCATGGGATTTTCAAAGTATACCAAGCTCCCAAATAAGTGGGTTATAATAATAATTATTTATTGCCTTCTTAAACTCTAAAACAGCAAAGAAGCTTCCTCATTCTCTTTAAAATATGTATTCCTTCCAGTCCTCAAAACTCTGTGATTTTGCCCCCCCATCTCAATCCATATCATATACTGACTCTGCTAACCTCAACTGAATCAATGCAGCCAGTGTCACCATACTACGTTTTACTTCAGACCATATCCAGAGATGCCAAACCTGAGATGACAGCCCTCCAATTCCAATAAAGTGCTGAGACCTTTCCTAACACATGGGACCCCCTAATTCTATTCTGAATAGTGCATTCCCTAACAAAGTTATAGACTTAGATATAGACAGAGACCTAAGGAACAGGGTACATGTGCATATATATCCATAAGTTAGGGAAAAAAATATATATATATACCTCTAAGTAAAAGTGTTTAATAGTCTCCTTTGAGTAACTTAGACTCAGTAAGTTTAGCAAGCCAGTAGAAAGACCTAAAAAAAGACACTATAAAGTACATAATCAAATATTTACTACTTAGGCCTAGACAACATCCTCTCCTACCCCCTTCTTCACTTCTCTCAATCACTTTAAGTCTAATCTCATCAGATAAAATAAAAACTGGATAAGGGCAAGAGACTGACAGACTTTAATGATGGTCGTTTGATTAATAACAGACCACCCCATCATCTGGGTCTCTAGTCAGGGAATCCATGGATTTTCATATACATAAGATGGGCCTAAAGCTCTGTTAGATCCCTTTCTCCACCTACACTGGTCATTTCCACCAGGAACATCATCACAAGTCCTCTGGTGAGCCTCCCCATGGCCTTGCCCTCATTGTAGAGCAGGAATGGCAGGAACTGCCTACTATGCCACTCAAGGAAAACTGGCCCTGAAATGAGTGCATCTTAGAATGTTCCTAGCTGTGACCATGGACTGCAAGCTTAGATTGACAGGGACTCAGAAGTTACATGGGCCTTAGGTCAGATCAGTAGGGTTAACAGTTAATGATATTTATATACTATCCTCATATTTAGGAGTTACTCTCTGCCTTAATCCAGCTTTCTAGTCCTGTTCTCAACTCTGGCACCATCTTCCCAGACAATACTTCTAGTTCACCTGTTAGCTATCAGGTTCAGACAAAAATTACAAAAGTCATGGGTCACATGGAAGATACTTAAAATAGACTTCCTAGATTTTTTCCCACATGAAAACCTATAGTTTTATTTGCTTTATCCATACCTTTGGATCCCTGTTTAGTAAACATTTTTCTTTATATCTAACCACCTTTCAGCCACCAAGTTGTAGCTGCTACCGTGATTCCATCCTGACCTCTCTAAGCAGACGACCCCACCAATATGTCCAGGAACCACTCCTCTCCAGAACCCTACCCGACTGGGCAAAGATAGAAAAAGGCTAGGGATATAGATCTACCTGCCAATATCCATGTTCAGTGGAGATGCAATTACAGAAGCTAGACCTTCCATATTCTGTACCCCATAAGGAATTCAGGTCCATACTCCCAGAGAAAGATAAAGAATCGGGAAGCTTCCAATGAAGGGTACAGGGCATAGAACTTTGGTGACAGGGACTGTGTGGAATTGTACCCCTGCTACCTTATAATCTTGTTCATCATTATTAAATCACTAATAATTAATAAAAAAATTTTGATTTTTATAATAAAAATTATTTATCCTTTAATAATCCAACAGCATTGAATCATTTGCAACAACAAAAAATTACAATTCAAAAAGAAATAGTTCTAACAGAAAAAATATCAGTAATTTGTACACATGCAGAAACAGAAGGCATAAAACATGTAATACTGAGATTTCTTTCACTAATCAGTCTCTCTGCATTACTGAACTGCAGAACCTCTGAGAATGCATAGAGCCTGTGACTTTCACTGGGGAGAAAAAAACTGTTAGCACCTAGAGAGTTTGGATGACACAACAAACCAAGGTCTCAATTCACATTACCTACAGTACCACACCGAACTGACAAAAAAAAAAAGACCCATTTTGGTTTTTGTGTAAATTATTAATCAAAAGTTATTGGTTATATTAATAGTAATCCAGAACATCATAGCATTTTAAGGGTATAATTATACATCGTATCTACCACCAAAATTCTCCAGCTCTCCCCACTCCAGTTCTAGCAAAGCCTTAGCATCAGTTTGCAGTTTATCTACTTTTTTGTTTTTTTTGCAAAAAATCATGTGTGTCAAGTCTCTATATTCTACATATGAGCAAAACCATGCAGCAGTTGTCTATCACTCCTTAACTAGTTCACTAAGCATAATAACCTTCAGTTCTATCCATTTTATCCCAAATGACACAATAACAACTTTTATAATCTCATAGTTGTATTCCATTGAGTATAAACCCCAAAATTTCCTTATCCAGCTGTCCATCAATAGATTTATTTACTTATTTGCCTCCAGGGTTACTGCTTTGGCTCAGTGCCTGCACCATGAATGCACTGCTCCTGAAGGTTATTTTTGTTTCCTTTTGTTGTACTTGTTGTTTTATCATAGCTGTGGTTATTATTATTTTTGTTATTGATGTTATTATTATTGGATAGGACAGAGAGAAATGGAGAGAAGGGGAGACAGAGAGGAAGAGAGAAAGATAGACACCTGTAGACCTGCTGCACCACCTGTGAAGCAACCGCCCTACAGGTGGGGAGCCCGGGGCTTGAACCTGAACCGTGATCCTTATGCCAGTCTTTGCACTTTATACCATGTGCATTTAACCCACTGCACTATCTCCCATCCCCCCATCAATAGGTATTTATGTTGTTTCTATATATTTTATTTGTTATGAACAGTGCAGTTATGAACATATGGGTACAAAAATCCCTTCAAATTGGTGTTTTCATGTCCTCTGGATATATGCCTAAGAGTGGTATTGTTGAATCACAATGTATTTCCATTTTTATTTGTTTGAAGACTCTGCTATTTTCCACAGAGACTGCACAGTTTGCATCTCCACTATCAGTGTAACAGAGTTCCTTTTTCTTCACATCCCAATCAACACTTGGTATTTCCCATTTTATTGATGTAGGCCACTCTCATAGGTATGAGGTGGGATTTCAATGTAGTTTTATTTTGCAGTTCTCTAGTGATAAGGAAACACTTCATCATATGTCTGTGGGCCATGTATTTGGTTGTAGGGAAAGTTAGGGCATATTTTTTTCTGTTTTTCATCACTTTTCTGAAAGTCCAATCTCTCTTTTTTCAAAAATCATCTACTCAGATCTTTTGGAAAGCCAGTGATTTGGAAAGACCACGAGTGATGGAGCAGTGACACAGCTGTCTCCCCTGTGCGTGCTTTCTCTCTCTCCTTTTGTCTCTTAACCTCTATCAAAATAAATGGGGAGAAGTTGTGGCGTGGTGAAGTCAGGCAGGTTCCAAGCACTAGTGATAAACCTGTGGCAAAAGGAAAATATAAAATGGAATTTATGAGTTGGTCATAAACATGGTAAGAGGTAGAGGAAAATAATACAAAGAAGGAAAATAATTAAAAGCTAAAAATTATCCTTTGTGGGAGGCGGGCAGTAACACAGAGGGTTAAGAGCACGTGGCGCAAACTCCAAGGACTGACATAAGGATCCCAGTTGGAGCCCCGGCTCCCCACCTGCAGAGGAGTCACTTCACAAGCGGTGAAGCAGGTCTGCAGGTGTCTATCTTTCTCTCCCCTTCTTTGTCTTCCCTCCTCTCTCCATTTCTTTCTGTCCTATCCAACAGCGACGACTTCATCAACAATAATAATAACTACAACAATAAAAAAATAAGGACAACAAAAGGGAAAATAAATAAATAAATATATATATTTTAAATATCCTTTGTGTTTGTTTAATGGATAAAACTTGAATCAGATCAGGAACCAACCACTATAACAGAATTGTGAATTGCATTTCATCACTGATTAAGACTCTCCAATATCTAATAATTGTTTCATCCTAATACAACAATGGAATTACCTTCTGATTATGACTAACTAGGTTTCACAACCTGAAATTTGAAGTTTCCCTTGGTGTTCCTGGAATGGATTTGGTCCTTCCCAGTGGGCTAGTGAAGCAAGCCCTGCCTGTAGTCTAAAAGCAGTTCTAAGAGTGTTGGATAAATTTAGAAGGAAGAAACAGAAGAGCCAACAAAATAACTTACAAAATGAGAATGAATGCTAGCTCTAGAGAAAAAAAAAAGAGAGAACTAAGGATTGTACCACTCTTTGGGGAAATAAAAAAAGAAACCTAGAAGGATGTATGAATCATCCCCAGTATTTTTCTTACACTATCGTTACTATGCTTTCTCACATATTTGCAACCTCAGGTCTACTCTTTCTGATAGAAGAAATATCAACAATGAGATACTCATTTATTCAGCAGATATCTTCTGAACTTTTGCTTTATAACAAGTAGTATTTTTTTTGCATTTTTTATTTTTGTTTTTTTAATTTAAGAAAGGATTAATTAACAAAACCATAGGGTAGGAGGGGTACAACTCCACACAATTCCCACCACCCAATCTCCATATCCCACCCCCTCCCCTGATAGCTTTCCCATTCTCTAGCCCTCTGGGAGCATGGACCCGGGGTCATTGTGGGTTGCAGAAAGTAGAAGGTCTGGCTTCTGTAATTGCTTCCCCGCTGAACATGGGTGTTGACTGGTCGGTCCATACTCCCAGTCTGCCTCTCTCTTTCCCTAGTAGGGTGGGTCTCTGGGGAAGCTGAGCTCCAGGACACATTGGTGGGGTCTTCAATCCAGGGAAGCCTGGCCAGCATCCTGATGGCATCTGGAACCTGGTGACCGAGTAATGAAGCTGAAAGGTTGTCATTCCACACGTGAAGTCTCTGGACACAGTCTGAAGTGAAGCATGTTGAGGTGGCAATCGTTGCATTGGTTAGGTTGTGATCGGCGGATGCAATATTATTTGATATGGATTGGGAGAGGCATACGGGAAAGTGGGCCCTATCCATGGGTTCCAGGACTGGGGCAAGTAGGGGCTCTATAGTGGAGATGTGAGGTTCCTGCTGTCTTAGGGTTCAAAAAGACAATCAATAGTTAATGTTATCATCACATTATTTGGTAATTGGGTTAACTTTGAAAAGTCCTTTTGTTAGGGTTTGCTGTACAGTACCCAGAATCTTGTATATAGCTGTGCTATTGGTTGCTTCTGATCTACTTGGTCTAGGCTTTTGAGAGAGTCCACATATCAAATACACAGCCTATATATTAAAGATTCAGTTTGTGTTTTGAAAAACTTTGAGACATACAATTGATTTTCCCCCTCTCATATTGATTAACTAGTGATTTATATGTCTACATTTTGCTAAAAGTGTACATAAACACCTATCCCACCACCAAAAGACTGTGACCCATCCCTCCCACCCACTCCCACCCCCCACTGGCCCAGGAAGCTGCATGTCTACCCCTCACCACTGGGTTTTTACTTTGGTGCCCTACATACAATTTGGTCAGGTCCTGCTTTTAGTTTCCCTTTCAGATCTTCTTAGTCAACTTCTGTTGATGAGTGGGATCATCCCATACTCATCTTTATCTTTCTGACTTAGCTCACTTAACATAATTCCTTCTAGCTCTGTCCAAGATGGGTCAGAGAAGGTGGGTTCATTGTTCTTGATAGCTGCATAGTATTCCATTGTGTATATATACCACAGCTTTCTCAGCCACTCATCTGGTGTTGGGCACCTGGGTTGCTTCCAGGTTTTAGCTATCATGAATTGTGCTGCTATGAACATAGGAGTACACACATCTTTTTGGTTGGGTGTTATGGAGTCCTTGGGGTATAACCCCAGGAGAGGAATTACTGGATCATATGGAAGGTCCATGTCTAGCCTTCTGAGGGCTTTCCAGACTGCTCTCCACACAGGCTGGACCAATTTACATTCCCACCAGCAATGTAAAAGGGTTCCTCTGTCCCCACAACCTCTCCAGCATTTGTTGCTGCTGCCCTTTTTAATGTATGCCATTCTTACAGGAGTGAGGTGGTATCTTAGTGTTGTCTTAATTTGCATTTCTCTGACAATCAGTGACCTAGAGCAGTTTTTCATATGTTTGTTAGCCTTTTGGATCTCCTCTGTAGCGAATGTTTTGTTCATATCCTCTGCCCATTTTTGGATGGGGTCATTGGCTTTTTTTGGTGCTAAGTTTGCTGAGCTCTTTGTATATTTTGGTGATTAGTTTCTTGTCTGATGTATGGCATGTGAAGATCTTCTCCCATTCTGTGAGGGGTCTCTCTGTTTGTTTAATAGTTTCTTTGGATGTGCAGAAGCTTTTCAATTAGATGTAGTCCCATTGGTTTGTTTCTGCTTTAGTCTTCCTTGCAATTGGGTTTGATTCATCAAAGATGTCCTTGAGGTGTAGGTGGGAAAGTGTTTTACCAATGTTTTCCTCTAAGTATTTGATTGTTTCTGATCTAACATCCAGGTCTTTGATCCATTTGGAGTTGATTTTTTTTTTTTCTGGTGAGATAAAGTGGTTCAATTTCATTCTTCTGCATGTTATAACCCAGTTTTCCCAGCACCATTTATTGAAGAGAGCCTCCTTTTTCCATTTAATCCTTTGTGCCCCCTTATCAAAGATTAGATGTCCACAGGTGTGGGGATTTATTTCTGGGCTTTCAATTCTGTTCCACTGGTCTGTGTGCCTATTTTTGTTCCAGTACCATGCTATTTTGATGATGATGGCTTTATAATATAGTTTAAGGTCTGGGAGTGTGATGCCTCCATTTCTGTTTCTTTTCCTCAAGATGGTCTTGGCAATTCTAGGTGTTTTCAGGTTCCAAATAAATGATTGTAGTGTTTGTTCTATTCTCTTAAAGAAGCTTGGTGGAACTTTGATGGGAACAAGTATTATTTTAAGTACCAACATTGTGTTTGTTATCTAAAATGCTCTCAATCTTGTAAAGCATTTTATTATTTTATGTAGGCCAGAAAAAAAAAAACAATAAAGTTACATAATATACTGCCGGGTTGGAATACATTCTACTAAAGGCAGTGGTGCTCTTTTAGGTAGGCTTAGGCAAGAACTCACAGAATGTTGTTATCTTATGGAGTTATATAAACACATTTGACTGATACTGCCATTGAGAATCAATATAAACGTGAAGAATTCATAATAATTCTATTATGTTGCATGTAGCACCAAGATTCACGAATGATAAAAATATCTGTTATAGAACTACTATATGTGTATGTGTGTTTTCATAGTTAATATTTCTGTTTTTCCTCCTTATCTTCCTTTTTAAATTTTTTTTCTCATTATTATCTTTATTTATTGGGTATAGACAGCCAGAAATCCAGAAATCGAGAGGGAAGGGGGAGATAGAGAAAGAGAGAGAGAGAGAGAAAGAGACCTACAGCACTGCTTCACCACTTGTGAAGCTTTCCCCCTGCAGGTGAGGACTGGGGGCTTGAACCCAAGTCCTTGTACATTGTAACATGTGGGCTCAACCAGGTGTGCCACCACCCGCCCCCCTCTACTTATCTTTCACAGTCACCTTGACCTATTACTACCACCTCTAACTAGCTTCAATATTACTACTATGTCTCTATGATATTTTACCTAAAACTTGGGTTTGAAAACCAACGGATTATTTTTTAGGACATATAGAATCAAAATTGTATCCATTTGACTCTTGACAGAAAAAGCTGGTAAACCAACAAAAGGTGTATACAATGGTCTTTAGATTCCTTTTAATAAGAACATTCACATTACTTTATGCATACTGACTGCAGATTTTCTGAATTGCAAGATATGTATGGCTCAAAAGTTTCAAATGGTGTATAATGGACCTGCACAAGATATAGGTGTTGCAGTTTATTAATGTAATTACAAGATATAGGTGTTGCAGTTTATTAATGTAAAGCCTTGAATGTGTTTGGATTGTAAATCATTCTAATGATTTATTAATCTCAATGTATGGAATTAAAGAGAAAATTTTGAACCTATTTGATCCATTATTTAGTGAGTACATAATCTGAACATACTATGGGATAATTTAATAAAACAAATCATAGAAAATCCAAATTAATTGAATATTAATAAACAGTCATGTTACTATGCAGAGCCTATAGGCATGGCCCAGGAAGCTGATATTTTCTATGTCTACTGGCACATTCTGTGTCTACTTATTATTACTATTAGTTTCATTCATATTCAATATCCATGTCTGAAGCATTTGTTTGATGAAAACAAGCTAATTAGTGCTGAACCTTCCTTAGTTCACAATTTATTCCTAAGAACATTAAAAGGAAGTCAAGTGAGACATGTTCAGTAACAGATGTTTGCCTTTTTTGGCTGCCTTTTTACAGTTTGTTCTCTTTCATTACTTTTTAAGAAATTTAGTTAATGTTCCCTTTACTAGAGAACAAGCATACCTAGATCCCCAGGAGGTTGGGGGCAGGGGCTGGGGAATTCCCCAAGGAAGGCACAGTCTGTTTATTCTCATAACCTAGTATCTGCTCAAATGCTATGTTCAGATTATCATTCTTTTATCTAGATTTTTGTAACAATTATGTTATTCCACATTGCCTCAAAACTGAGTGTTTACTGGTGACAGACTGCACAGCTGCACTACTGTGGGAACTCTTACTATGCAGATAAGTCTAATGCACCTTAGTATCTTCCCCAACAAAAGAGTATCTCAGGATAAAGGGTCAATAAATGATTGAGAGAATCAGTTTAAATCTCATAGCTTCTACATTAAAAAAAAGACTGAGAAGAGGCTTCCAAATGTAAAATCTCAGTGGCCTTTTAGTATTATTATTTTTAGATTTTTAAAAATGTTTACTTATTCCCTATTGTTGCCCTGTTGTTTTATCGTTGTAGGTATTATTGTTGTTGGTAATTATGTCATTGTTGTTGGGTGGGAGAGAGAAATGGTGAGAGATGGGGAAGACAGAGAGGGGGAGAGAAAGATAGACACCTGCAGACCTGCTTCACCACTTGTGAAGCGACTCCCCTACAGCTAGGTGCTCGGACCAGGATCCTAGTCCTTGCACTCTGCCACTCTGCGCCACATGTGTTTAACATTCTGCACTACCACCCGACTCCCCTCCGTGGCCTTTTATAATAAAAGAAAGAAGAACAGAGTAAGATGTTTTATAGGCCCCAGAACTATTTCAATGTCAAGGCACTGGTGCCACCATATGTCAGAACTGAGTGGTTCTCTGATGTCCTTCTCTCTCTAGAAAATGAAAAAAATAAACTGATAAATTCCAAGTGAAAATTATATTGTGCATTTATTTAACTTTGCACTTTTGAATATAGTTTGTAATGGGTGACTCTGTGATGATATTTAAAAGATAGCACCTTAGTAAATTGAAGGTATATTACAATTCATATCTTGCATTTACTAGGAATACTTTATTTTAAAACCTTTTGAGAATAAATGTCTTCATATCTTTATTGCTAAAAAAAATTTGAACAGAGTTCCTCTTTATTATAGTCAATAAATATCTTAACTAGATTAATAACAGAAAATTTATCTAGAATTATTAAATAAAATAAAGTAAATATTGATTATGAAAATATACTTCAAGTCCATATAATTCTGCTGCATGGAAATAAAACCATTGAAGAGTGGATTTTTATAGCAAATATGTAAATCTAAGTACATATGTAAATTTATAATATAAATGTCATTCTATAACAAATATTCAAAACTTTAATATTTCATGGGATAGAGTATATGAATCTCACATTTAATGTGTGCAAGAAGACAATTTTAATGTACAATAGCAGGTATCACTCCTTATGGCAAGAGCAAAACAAACAAAAAAATTATAGGTAAAAGTAGTGTTTGCAGGTCTACAAGTGGCTCGCTGGGTAGAATACACAGTTTAACAAGTACAAAAACCTGGGTTAAAGATCCATACCACCACAGATGACCTACAGAAAGAAGATTCAGGCAGGGGAGATAGCATAATGGTTGTACAAACAGACCCTCATGCCAGAAGCTCCAAAAGTCTCAGGTCAATCCCCTGTACCACCATAAGCCAGAGTTGAGCAGTGCCCTGGAGTCTCAGTCTCTCTCTCTCTCTCTCTGTCTCTCAAAAATAAATAAAATATTTCAAAAAAAAATCCTTTATTAAAAAAAGAAGATTCATGAGTAGTAGAGCAGTGCTGTGGTGTCTCTTCTACTTTTTCAGAATTCACTTCCCTGTCTCCCTGTATCTTACAAAGTACCTAGAGAAAAGAGAAAGAAAGAAATTGCCAGCAAGAGCAGTGGAGTCATGCAGACACAGTGACAGTGATAAACTGTTGGCAAAATGTGAAAGAAAGGGAAGGGAATGGAAGGTAGGGAAGGGGGAGGGGAAGAGGAGGGGAGAAGAAGGGAGAGGGTTAGCGGCATTATTAAAATGAGCTCAAAATTACTGATTATCAGAGAAATGCAAACAAAAACTACAGTGAGATACTATTTCACAGCTATGAAAATGTCATACATAAGAAAGTACAGAAACACCAAGTGCTGGTGAGGATGTAAAGAAAAAGGAAGTCATATATTTCTTTTGGGAATGTAAATTGGTTCAAGCCCCTTGGATTAAGTTTGGAGATTCCTTAGAATGCTACAAATGGTCATACCCTTTAACATGGCAATTCATCTCCTGGGGATTGATCCAAAGAAAACAAAAACATGTATTCAAAGCAACCTATGCACGCCTATGTTCATAGCAGCACAATTTATAATAGCCCAAACTTGGAAGCAACCCAGATAGACAACAGTATACAAGTTGCTAGAAAAGCTGTGCTATATACATAATGAAATAGTACTCAGTTGTTAAAAATTACGAAACCATGGGGGTCAGGGTGGTGGCACACATATTAGTAACATAGTAAATTAGCCACTCAGTAAGGAGAGTTTTGCCATATGGATAACTAAAGAATAAAATTATTTTATCTGTTTCCTATATTTCCAATACTTTAGTTATAAACTAACAACTTATTCAGATTTCTATTAATACTTACTTTTATCTCAGCTATTTTAAGAGCACTACTGATACAAAACTAATGTTTTTGTATCTCAAAAATTTAAGAAATAACATTGATTTTCAGTAACTATAGTCCCTCATATTTTCACTTACAAGATTACTTCATACATTGTAAGTTAACAAATCTCTCAAAAGACTTATGAACTGAAATTGCAGCAAGAAAGTTGGAGAT
Source organism: Erinaceus europaeus (assembly GCF_950295315.1). Lineage (NCBI taxonomy): Eukaryota > Metazoa > Chordata > Mammalia > Eulipotyphla > Erinaceidae > Erinaceus > Erinaceus europaeus. The sequence continues at coordinate 53,327,011 of NC_080180.1, read as the reverse complement.
GGTGGAATTTTCTATAATGTTACAATGTAACCATGCAGTTAATGTTATGTAAGGGATTATATTTACAGGTGCTCCCTTCTCTTAGATAAATATTGTTCAAGAGAATTAAGGTAAAAAATTTCTCAGTACTTCAATGTCTATATAAAGTGTCATTAATGACTTTTTTTCAGGATTCTGTCTTTAATAAAGAAATCTGAGAGTCGTGTAGAACACTGCTCAAAGTAGTAGAAAATACGAATATAACTCTAATAGAATAAGACTACACTTGCAGAAATAGAAAAATTAAAACTAAAAATATAAAATTATTAGATACTTAATTATTGTTTACAACATACAAAGAAACAAAATATTTTTAAAGAAAATTTGAAATTGGCTTAACAGGGATAGTATTTTTAGCCTAAAGGAAGCACATCCAAGGGGCCAAACAGTAGTGCAACCAATAAAGCACACACATTACCAGGCACAAGGACCCAGATTTCAAGTTTCCAGAACCTACCTGCAAGGAGGAAGCTTCATGATCAAAGAAGTGGCTTTGTAGGTTCTGCATTTCTCCTCCCCTATCCCTCCTTTCCCTTTCCATTTCTCTAGTCTCTATCAAATACAAAAGGGGAAGGGGATGGCCAGAAGGAGTAGTGGATTAGTTGCCCAAGTACTGAGCTCAGGTGATAACCCTGGTGGCAAATAACAAATCAAAAAAAAACATATCCATAGTGGCCTTATTTGAAGAGCTTAAAATTCAGTTGAATACCTAAGAGTAAAAGTGCGCTGAAAGCAGACAGGATTTTCTGTGTTCTGCCTTCCTTTATCTTTAACAAAATTGGTTGCTACATTCTCACTTCTACCCAGTTGCTTGAAGTGAAGCAGTGAAATTAGAATGTTTGTGCATAATGATGTGCTAATTCCTCAAAATATTATACATAGGAATATAGATAGTCCAATAATTCCACTTCTTGGCAGATACCCAAAAAAGTGTAAAAGGGGAGGGGAAATTAATATTGCGCACTCATGTTCATGGTGTCATTATTCACAACATACTAAAGTGAAAGCACTTCAAGTGTTTATTTGAGGATGCATAAACAAAATATGTTAAATACATGTAATATTGATAGACTATTTTAAGTGTTTTTTAATGAAAGGAAATTCTAACACTTGCTGTACTATAACATAGGTGAACCCAGAAGACAAAATAAGTGAGAAAAGCCAGTCACCAGATGACAAATGAAAATCAGAGACAGAAAGTAGAATGTATTTTTGCCAAGGGGGAGGGGAGGAGGAAAAGAAACTCAAGAGTTGAATGAATACAAAGTAATATATTTAAAGATATATCTTTAGGACTAACAAAATAGTTTTTGGATATTGTGCTTTTTTGCCATGTGCATGATCTAGGTTTAAGCCCAATCCCCGCTGTATAGATGAAATCTTTGGTGCTCAGGTCTCTTTAATTCTTTCCCTCTGCCTCTCTCTAATCAATCAATCAATAAATAGATAAATAAATAAGTAAATAAATAAAGCTAGTTCTTCACAAAGCTGGAGCATTCTTTAAATTTAAAAAGGGGTAGAGTAGAAAGGCTTAGTATAAAGACTTGTTTCACATGTACTAGAAGATAATGAAAACAATCTTCTATGGATATTACTTCTATTAAGAATATAGAATATTAGAATATATATCCTGTTAGTTGTAAGTAACTACATTGTGATAAATATGTTCTGAAAACAATGGGCTACAAAGATTGCCACAAATTCAGGAAATATAGCATATAATTTCCTTCCGTGAACTCATATTTTGCTTTAAAATATTCAATAATGTCCATGCCCAAAACAGGGTAGTAACAATCTAGTTTTAGTTAATTTACTCACAAAAAAGTTAGTAATATAGGCTAAATATGACATAATTAAAACTTTGTTGTAGTGGGACGTGACTGCATTAGAAGATAGAGCCTTTTTAAAGGTAACTGGGTCAAATGAAGACACAGCATTGGAGAGGGAAAAACTAACATTACACACAAATAAGACTATAGGAAGGCATAGTTAGAAGGTGAACATCTTCAAGTCAGAGGAAAAGAGATCTCAGGAGAAACCAACCCCAGTAATTAATACTGATCTTGTAGATCTAGACTCTATGACTATGAGAAATAATTTTTTAATACATCCAGTCTGTAGTGTTTTGTTACAATAGCCCAAATACTATCATAAAGTAGAATATAAAGAGAAAGCAATTAGTGTTATGAAAAGACAATAACAGAGAAAAGATAAGACAGATCTATGGGGGGCTGCGTCGTGGCACAGCGGGTTAAGCGCACGTGGCGCCAAGTGCAAGGACCGCATAAGGATCCTGGTTCAAGCCCCCAGCTCCCCATCTTCAGGAAGTGAAGCAAATCTGCAGGTATCTGTCTTTCTCTCTCCCTCTTGGTCTTCCCCTCCTCTCCATTTCTCTCTATTCTATCCAAAAACAACGATATCAATAACAACAACTACAACAATAAAACAATGGCAACAAAAGAGAATAAATATAAAAAAGAAATTTTAAAAATTATATTAAAAAGACAGACCTATGAACACAGAAATCTGAGTGCTTAGGATATGTAAGAAATTCAGACATAGTTATGGGCATATATGTGTACAGACAGATATAGACACTGTATTCTTACTGTCTTTTAACAAATTATTGCTTAAGATGTCAGAATCACTTAAGTTCCTTCTACTATTTACATAAACATTTTAAGATTTACCCTAATGAACTCAATATATTCACCTCTTGACTCCATTTTCAAGTTAGATTCTTGTGTTCCAGTTCAGAAAACCTTCATACAGAAAACTACTAAAGTTTGTGTGTCATTCCTCGTGAACTTTATAGTTTTGCAACAATCACACACCTAACAAATGTCTATATTCTGCACTGGCCTACATTTTCTTCAAACTATAGATACCATTAAAAATCAGATTTCAGTCTCAGGGGGAAAAAAAAAAACCTAATATACTCATGGGCCCTTTGGAATATAACTAAAATAGGCTTACTAGCTATCTACAAAATGAAGAAACCCCCAACTCTTCATCTGCACTAATCCAGCCTTTAGGTTGAACAATTTGTTGGGCTTTATATGTTAACTTTCTTTTCAGCCACCAGGTTCCAGATGCTGCCATAATGCCGACCAGACTTCCCTGGACAGACAACCCCATCAATGTGTCCTGGAGCCCCACTTTCCCAGAGCCCCACCCCACTAGGGAAAGAGAGAGGCAGGCTGGGAGTATGAATCAACCTGTCAACGCCCATGTTCAGCCGGGAAGCAATTACAGAAACCAGACCATCCACCTGCACCCCATAATGACCCTGGGTTCATACTCCCAGAGGGATAAAGAGTAGGAAAGCTACCAGGGGAGGGGATGGGATACAGAGTTCTGGTGGTGGGAAATGTGTGGAGTTGTACCACTCTCATCCTATGGTTTTGCCAATGTTCCTTTTTTATAAATAAAAAAATTTTTTAAATTAAAAAAATAGCTGCTATTATATTAGACACAAACCACTGTGATGAACACATTGGTTTCACATACTCTTAAAATTAATGTGTATATAGTTAGTAGTCCTATTTTAGTTATATTCCAAAGAGCCCATGACTATACTAGTTTCCCCCCCCCCCCCCCGGGGCCTAACATCCAATACACTATCTACAAAACGGAGACACTCCCCCCAACTCTTCAAACGAACCATTCCAGCCTTTAGGTTCATGATTAGTCAACAGTTTGTTAGGCTTTATATGTTAACTCTTTTTTCAGCACCAGGTCCCAGATGATACCATGATGCCAACTGGACTTTCCTGGGCACACAACCCCATCAATGTGTCCTGGAGCTCCGCTTCCACAGAGCTCTGCCCCACTAGAGAAAGAGAGAGGCAGGTTGGGAGTATGGATCAACCTTCCAACACCAAAAGGCAGGGAAGCAATTACAGAAGCCAGACGATCCACCTTCTATATCTCACAATGACCTTGGGTCCATCCTGAGGGATAAAGAATAGGAAAGCTATCAGGGGAGGGGATGGGATGTAAAGTTCTGGTGGTGGGAGTTCTGTGGCGTTGTACGCCTCTTATCCTATGGTTTTCATCAGTGTTTGCTTTTTATAAATAAGAATTTTTAAAAAATGTGTATGTTTATACACTTTTATAAATATCTACATATTTTGTCATATATAACTCCTAAATATATATTTAAAAGTTAATGTTTTCAGTAAGATTTACACTGAATATAATAGAGATAAAACAATGACTCAGATTAAAAAGAGATAAATAGATTTCAATGGAGAATGATTTCAGGAAATAACTATAGAAAAAAAAGAGAAAAATCTCATAATTTATATAAAAGTAACTAAATGATTCCATGAAAAATAGACAAATCAATTCTATGTCCAGACTTTACAAATACTTACAACAGAATAATCTGCAAACACCGATGATGTTTCAGAGAAACTAAGGCGACTGGCGACAGAAGCCAATTCAGAATTTATTGACACAGCTCCTCTCCAATCGTAGACTTTGTTTGCTAGAGACAGCAACATAAGATGATATTTATTCAGGAAAGGTGCACAGTCATTATACTGCCTAATGTTAAAAAGAGAAAAATAAACCAGCTTCATGGGCCTACCTTGTTCTCTCCTTGGAGTGGGATGAAGAAGTGATAGTACTTTTCAGGAAGGACAAGGACTTGGGTGAAAGGGGTCAGGGAGAAGGGGTTGAGAATGCACTGAGGATCCAATGCACAATAGTGGAGGAGGATTTAAGTCGGTGGTAGAATGATGTGCAGGCACCTATTACAGAAGGATACAAAACTGTACCCTTGTGACAACTATCTTGTAAACCATCATTTCCCTAATAAAACTTTTTTAAAAAATAACAATTTATATACTATTAATACATTGAAAGAAACTTCAATTAACTGACTCCTTCATACAATAAAGCTCTCATAGCTTTTATTTCAATTTTGTATCTGTTTTAATTTTTATTATTTTATCACTTCATTGTGGGGGTTAATGGTTTACAGTATAGTTGTTGACACATGAGTAAAATTATTCATCTCTCCCTAATGGGCATCAATATAATACTCTCACCCCCCAAACTTAGATACTTTTCCATATCATACACGAAGACCTCAAGTCCTCCCCTGTCCAGATCCCTCCCTTCCGTCTTTCCCCAGAGTCCTCTGTTTGGTACTCTAATGGATTTTTTTTTTTTTTGGTCTCAGGGCTATCGCTGGGGCTCGGTGCCTGCACTATGAATCCACTGCTCCTGAAGACTATTTTTTTCCCTTTTGTTGCCCTTGTTGTTTATCATTGTTGTTGTTGGATAGGACAGAGAGAAATCAATAGAGAAAGGGAACCCAGGGAAGAGGAAGAAAGCTAGACCCCTGCAGACATGCTTCACCATTTGTGAAGCGACCCCCCTATAGATGGGGAACTGGGGCTCAAACCAGGATGACTGAGCCAGTCCTTGCACTTTGTGCCATGTGCACTTAACCGAGTACTGTAATGTTTTTTACTGCTTTACAGTATGCTCATCAAAAAACTAATAGGTCCATTTTTTAATCTCTTCAAGAACACTGACTTTCATTTTAAAATAAGGTTTAAATCAAAATCACATTTATAAACAGTACAAACAAAATAAATGGATAACTTCTCTCCCTCTTATACTGAGTACTTTAAAAGAAAATACTGAGTACTATGACAAAAGTTTTGATACTTCAAAAAATAATGATGAAATTATTAGAAGTGTTTAATGTAAATAATAAGAACAAGTTTAGCCAGCACATACCCACATGTATGTTACCTCATAGCAGTTCTTATGTGGGAATTCTGCAAAAATATTTTTTCTTAATGATGAGAAAATTTAAAATAGATTTTCCTTAATTAAGAAACATTAGTCATTTTTGTTTTACCTTGAATGAACTTTTTTTGCCTCCAGGGTTTCTTGGTGCCTGCACTACAAATCCATTGCTCCTGGCAACCATGTATGCCATTTTTTATTGGATAGGAGAGAAAGAAATTGAGAGGGGAGAGGGAGATAGAGATAGAGATAGGGAGAGGACAGACACCTGCAGACCTGCTTTACCACTTGTAAAGGGACCCCCCCTACAATTGGGGAGCTGGGGGCTTGAACCAGGATCCTTGTGTGGTTCTTTGTGATTCTTACTATGTCTTATTATGTGTGCTTAACCCAGTGTATCATTGCCCGATTCTCTCTTGAATGTACTTTTCATTCAATAAGAATTCCTTTGCAGTCTTGTGTAATATAGTCTGGAGATTTCTCAAAGTACTAGAAATAGACATAACCTATGACCCAGCAATTTCTCCGTTAAGGATTTATCTAAAGAAAATTAAAAATCAAAGATCAAAGAAATCTTGTGTTCATAGAAGCACATGTTTTTAAGATTTTATTTATTTATGAGAAAGATAGGAGGAGAGAGAGAGAAAGAACCAGCATCACTCTGGAACATGTGCTGCCCGGGACTGAACTCAAGACCTCATGCTTGAAAGTTCAATGCTTTATCTATTGCACCACTTCCCAGACCACTAGAAGCACAATTTGTAATAGTCAAAACTTGGAAGCAACTCAGATGTCTAATAACAGAGGAGTGACTAAGAATGTCATAGTAGATATATACAATGGAATACTGCTCTGCTATTAACAATGATAAAGTCATCACTTTTGCCTTATTTTGGATGAAACTTGAAAACACGGTAAGAGACAAAAATAGAAGGACAAATACCAAATGATCTCACGTGTAGTTACGGTCTACTAATAGGGATAAGGAGAGAGAATACAAAAATAAAGGAGGACTGGGCATAGTGGATTTCATCTAAAAAAAAAGAAAGAAAGAAAGAACTCTGGGGATGAAGAAGGAGTGAGAGCCTGAAGTGACCTTGGGGTCCTGGTGCATGATGATGTAAAAAGGACTTAGGTTAGGGGTAAGTGTTATGCACCTAACTTTCACAGAGAGATGAGAAATTGTATTCATATGTCACTGACTATACTGTACACCATTCAGTTTAATCCTATCAATCAAGTAAATAAATGATTTCCACATTCCAATTTCCACTGATGTTTATTCATGTGCATTTACTCTTTACTAAAGTCTTCAGTTTAGTAGTCATTCATGGACTGGTTAATTTCATACCAATATAAGAGAATACTCAGTAGTCTTTTCTTATTTTTTTGCTTCAATTAAATTACAGGGTCATAAGTGTTCTTTCTAAATAGAGACAAAGAAGTAACATAAATAATAAAAATGTGGTATCTTAAGAGGCATCCTAGTCAATGAACACACATACACATATGCACACATCCTATCCATTTTAAGTGTGTGTGTGTGTGTGTATGTGTGTGTGTGTGTGTGTTCCTTTTAAATCATGGTCTGTGCTCTCTTTAAAAAGGCAAAATCTCAAGAACAATGAACCACCTTCTCTGACCCATCTTGGACAGAGCTAGAAGGAATTATGTTAAGTGAGCTAAGTCAGAAAGATAAAAATGAGTATGGGATGATCCCACTCATCAACAGAAGCTGAGAAAGAAGATTTGAAAGGGAAACTAAAAGCAGGACCTGACTAAATTAAAAGTAGGGCACCAAAGTAAGGGTGAGGGGTAGACATGCGGCTTCCTGGGCCACTGGGGGGTGGGGGTGGGAGTGGGGGTGGGTAGGTGGGATGGGACACAGTCTTTTGGTGGTGGGATTGGTGTTTATGTACACTCCTAGTAAAGTGCAGTCATATAAATCACTAGTTAATTAATATGAGAGGGGGAAATTAATTGTATGTCTCGAAGTTTTTAAAACACAGACTGAGTCTTTTTAATATATATGCTGTGTATTTGATATGCGGACTCTCTCAAAAGCCTAGACCAAGTAGATCAGAAGGAACCGGTGGCACAGCTATATACAAGATACTGGGTACTTACTATATAGCAAACCCTAACAAAAGGACTTTTCAAAGTTAACCCAATTACCAAATAATGTGATGAGAACAATAACTATCGATTGTCTTTTTGAACCCTAAGACAGCAGGAACCTCAAATCTCCACTATAGAACCTATATTTCCCCCAGTCCTGGAACCTTAGGATAGGGCCCACATTCCCGCATGCCTCTCCCAATCCATATCAAATAATATTACATCTGCCGATCACAACCTAATCAACACAACGATTGCCACCTCAAAATGCTTCAGCTCAGACTGTGTCCAGAGACTACACGTGTGGAATGACAACCCTTCAGCTTCATTACTCGGATGAGACCTTTCCTTTCATAGTATTCTCTAATTCCATCCCAGGTGGTTCACTTTCTAACAAAGTTTCATAACTATGACCAGGTTCTGTGAGAGAGAGCATATGTTCACACGTATCCATAAACTAGTGCAAAATATATACCTGAAAGCAGAAGTACACTAGAGTTTGCAGTGAGCAGCCCCCTAACACTTCCTCTCCACTATTCCAAGCTTTGGGTCCACGATTGCTCAACAATTTGTTTGGCTTTGTATGTTAACTCTCTTTTCAGCCACCAGGTTCCAGATGCCATCAGGATGCCGGCCAGGTTTCCCTGGACTGAAGACCTCACCAATGTGGCCTGGAGCTTCGCTTCCCCAGAGACCCACCCTACTAGGGAAAGAGAGAGGCAGACTGGGAGTATGGACCGACCAGTCAACGCCCATGTTCAGCGGGGAAGCAATTACAGAAGCCAGGCCTTCCACCTTCTGCAACCCACAACGACCGTGGGTCCATGCTCCCAGAGGGATAGAGAATGGGAAAGCTATCATGGGAGGGGGTGGGATATGTAGATAGGATGGTGGGAATTGTGTGGAGTTGTACCCCTCCTTTCCTATGGTTTTGTTAATGTATCCTTTCTTAAATAAAAAATAAAAATTTAAAAAGGCAAAATCTTTTCCCACCTGTATGGTGCTGGAAGCTGCAGGTGTCTCTCTGTCACCCTATTTATAACATAATAAAACAACATTTTAAAAGGAAAAAATGGCTGCCATGAGCTGTGATTTGTCACGTAACCATGGAACCCCAGCAATAACTATGGTGGGAACAAAATACAAAATCCCTAGAAAAGGCAACATAATAAAGCATAAACTTCATTCAAAACATAACATTAATAAATAAATAAAGTTTCTAAGTGGAAGCTAGTACCTACAGTAGAAAGATTATAGAGGACCCAACAATAATAGTATTTGAGAAGAGATAGCCACAAAGCTATGTTGGGGTAATTTATAATCCAGGAAGATACTGAAAGGATACCATAGGAATCCTTAAGGATATGTAAGTCTCCACATTCTTTTTTTTTCATTTTATGTGGGGGGAGAGTAATTGTTTACAGTACAAATGATGACACATGAATACAATATCTCATCTCCCCATTAAAACTGCACAACACTCACATCCCCAGTTTCAGTCCTATTCCACCATCACACATTTGGAAACCAAGACTTTGTCACCTCCCCTCCCTTCCTCCCTCAGAGTCTTTTGCTTTGGTGCAATATACTACATCCAGTCCAAGTGTCTCTTTCTTTTATTCCTTTCTGTACTATTTCTTTAGTTCCACCTGTAAGTGAGATCAGCCTGTATTTGTCTTTTCTGGTTGTTGTTTTTTTTTTTTTTCCTCACTTAATGTGATACCTTCAAGTTCCACCCAAAAATGATGCAAAGGAGATGATTTTACAACTTTCTTGGCTGCTCATCTGTACGTGGACATAGAAGCCGTTTCCAAGTTTTGACTGCTACAAGTTGCGATGCTTAGAACATAGTATATACAGACCTCTTTGAATAAGTTACCAGAAGAGAAATTTCTGGGTTATATGGTAGGTCCATTTCTAGTATTCTAAGCAAGCTCCAGACTGTTTTCCAGAAGAGTTCAATATTTTTTCCCCACATCCTCAACATTTGTTTATTCTGACTTTTCTTGTAGGGCATTTCAGGGGTATAAAATGGTATCTCATTATTGTCTTCACTTATATTTCTCTGATCATCAGTGACATTGAACACTTTCTCCTATGTCAGCTCTTTGGATATCCTCTTTGATAAAGATTCTGTCCACGTTCTCTCCTACTTTTAATTGGATTGTGTGTGTTGTTGTTCTTTTGCTGACTTGGTTGAGTTCTTTATACTTTGTCTAATGCATGATGTGCAAAGAGCTCCCATTCTGTAGGGAGTCTCTCTATTTTGGTGATTGCTCCTCTTGCTACACAGAAACATTTCAGTTTGATGCAGTCCCACTAGTTTATTATTGTTTTTGTTTTCCTTGTAGTTGAAATCATCAAAGGTGTTCCTAAATCGTGCAATGAAAATACTTGTGTCAATATGTCCTCAAAATATCTGATCATCTTTGGTGAAACATCCAAATCTTTGTTCTAATTGGAGTTTACTTTTGGGCAGCAAAATGTTGTGGTCCAAGCTCATTCTTCTGAATTTCAATCTCATTTTCACAAAACTTTCTGCTGAAGAGAATCTCCTCTCTTCATTTAATGTTTTGAAACCCTTTGTCAAAATTAGATTGTCTACAGGTATTGGGAGGAACAAATATTTGTCACCAGATTATCTCCCTTCACTTCTCTTTTTCTAGCATCATCTTAACATTTATAATGTTAATTGTCTTTTATATCATAAAGCTGAAGTGGTATTTAGTTTCCCATTTTTATTCTGATTTATCTAGGTAACAAGTCAATGGCACAACTACTTTAGAAATTTAAATTACTTGTATGACTCGCACAGACCTGATATATGTTTTTGGTGATATTAAAAAAAGCTGGATTTGGGTCCATGATTGCTCAACAATTTGTTTGGCTTCATATGTTAACTCTCTTTTCAGTCACCAGGTTCCAGATGCCATCAGGATGCCGGCCAGGCTTCCCTGGACTGAAGACCCCACCAATGTGTCCTGGAGCTCAGCTTCCCCAGAGACCCACCCTACTAGGGAAAGAGAGAGGCAGACTGGGAGTATGGACCGACCAGTCAACACCCATGTTCAGTGGGGAAGCAATTACAGAAGCCAGACCTTCCACCTTCTGCAACCCACAATGACCCTGGGTCCATGCTCCCAGAGGGATGGAGAATGGGAAAGCTATCAGGGGAGGGGGTGGGATATGGAGATTGGGTGGTGGGAATTGTGTGGAGTTGTACCACTCCTACCCTATGGTTTTGTTAACTAATCCTTTCTTAAATAAATAAATAAATAAATAAATAAATAATAATAATAAATAAATCTCTACCTCTGTATATATATTTTAAAAAAGCTGGAAACAAAGAAAAAGAAAATAGGGGGAAAATACTAGCTAGTTAAAACACTGTGCCCTTCAGAGGGGGAAGATGATATTTTGGAGACAGGTGAACATGCTTATACTTATGTAGAAGAGAAGTAAAACTACAGCAAGACAATACCTGCTTTGTAAAAAAAATAAATAACATTTCCACAACAAAAAATAAGAAATGAACACATGATCTTGTTTACCTTTGTAGTTATATACCCTCTCCCTTATAAGTCCACATTGTACATGAGTTCATTAGCCCAAGTTATTTGAGAGTCAGCAAAATCCCAAAGGCAATCTTTTAAAAATGTAACGTGACAATCAAGAAATCAAAAGTTTATAATAAAAAGTATGTGAAAATGCTTCCAACAGTGCCAACTAAGAGTCTGAGGTATTTTTATGTGAACATAACAGAATCTGAGACACCCCTTGGTTCAGTATTTCATATCCCTGGAGCGTTTTATATTCCAAGCTTGTTCTGTTTCCCTTTTATCAATTCCCTTGTATCAATTAATTCTTTGAGTTAATTGAACATGCAGTTTTAATCTTTAGGTAATTACAAACAATTAATAGTTAGGAGACAGAATTAGCAGCTCTTAGTTTGATTATCTATATAATTAAAAGGAGTGGCAAACTAGAGTTGACAAAGAGCATCTTAATTATTTGAATAACCAACACCAGAAGTTTGCTTGGGCAGCTGAATTCCGGTTCTTATATTAGCTCAAATTTTGGAATTAACAATTGAAATGCCTACTTAAATCACTCCTCGTGTTTGCATTTGCAAGTAAAAAATGAACAAGGTATGTATTCTAAAATTAGTCATATTTAAATTATTTTAATAAGCAGCTTCCAAAATAGTTCTATAAAAATTCAACTGACTAATGTATATATTTATTATGTATCAATTACTCTTCATAGTCCCTAAATCTTATGTTGTAAGATATCTAAGAAGTATTGGTAAATAAGTAACTCCCTTGTGCTGTGTTCTAACATATAAAGTATTCAAGTGTGGGCTGATACAGAAAATAAAACATACCTTTAACTTCATTCTTGGTGACTTTCTACACTAATGAGATGAAATAGCTGTTTACACATATAAAACACAGAATGAGTGGGAGTCGGACGGTAGCACAGTGGCTTAAGCGCACATGACACAAAGTGCAAGGACTGGCGTAAGGATCCCAGTTCGAGCCCCCAGCATTAAGATAATCATACATACTACTAAGGTTGAGACCTGAACATTCATAAATTAAGAAACATATACTGTGGAATGATAATTTATTGAGCTGAAAACATGAGGTGATTCTGCTCCCTGGCTTCAGTTTATACTATAAAGTAACAGTGATTAAAACAGTGTGGTAATGAAAAAAAATGAACACTTGGAAAAATGAAATGAGATTAATCCAAATATAAACTCATATATACACAGGTGCCTAATATATATAACAAAGGGACCAAAAATCATGCAATGGGAAAAAGAAAGCTTCTTCACCAAATGGTACTGGGAGAACTAGAAAACCACATGTAGAAAAATAAAGCTAGGCCACTATTAACAACACCATACACCAAAATTAAATCAAAACAGATCAAAGACCTGGACATCAGATCTAACACCATAAAATACATAGAAGAACATATTAGGAAAATACTTAAAACCTTAACATCAAAGATGTATGTGAAGATTCAATGTCATGGCAAGAGGGAAAATTAAGTAAATTGGACTACAGCAAATTAAAAAGCTTCTAGAAATCAAAAGAAAATTCCACAAAGATAAGCAGACAACCCAGCAACTGGGAGATGATAATTGCATGTCACACACTGACAAGTATTCGTATCAAACATCTATTTTAAAAAGCCCATATGTGTGAGACTCCAAGTTCAAGCTCCATATATGCCAAAGTGTTACTGGTTCTCTCTCATAAAATGAACTATATACATATATCTATATATGTAGTATATAGATATATGTATCTCTCTTTACAAAAGTAAAAGAGAAAGATGATAGAGACTGCTACAGGAAGAAGGAGGATCAAGTGTTTAAGGGGAGTAGTCAAGATAAACATCACTTTAAATCAACTGCTATTAATTGAGAAAATGATACTTGTACAGACTTGGAGGCTTTGAAAGCATTAGTTTTAAGTAACTTACTATATCCCTTTCTTTTTTTGCAACCAAGAAAATGAGAGCCAAATTTGAGATTCAACACCAATATTCTAGAGGCCCCTGTAGTCTGTAAATCTGTGGTCTCTTTGAGAGGCAAAACAGGATGGTGGCTAAAGGCACAAGTTCCAGTATCAATCTAAAGTCCATCCCTGCCTAAATCACTTACTAGCTAAGTGACTATGAGCATCATGTTTAATCTCTCTGAGCCTCAATTCCATATTCCTCAAAAGAAGATAAGCTGGGCGTCGGGCGGTGGCGCAGTGGGTTGGTCGCATGTGGCGCAAAGCGCAAGGACTGGCATAAGGATCCCGGTTCGAGCCCCGGCTCCCCACCTGCAGAGGAGAGTAGCTTCACAGGCGGTGAAGCGGGTCTGCAGGTGTCTATCTTTCTCTCCCCCGTCTTCCCTTCCTCTCTCCATTTCTCTCTGTCCTGTCCGACAGCAAACAACATCAACAATGGCAATAATAGTGACCACAATAATAGTGACCACAAAAGGGCAACAAAAAGGGGGAAAAATGGCCTCCAGGAGTTGTGGATTCATGGTGCAGGTACTGAGCCCAGCAATAACCCTGGAGGAAAAAAAAAAAGAAGATAAGCTAATGCTTACCTCCTAGGGCTCTTTTAGGATTAAGTTAAATAATGTACACACATTCCTCTGCACACAAAGACTCAATAAAAATCAGCTATAGTTATTTTTTAAAAAGAACTCATACAACTCAACAAAGATAAAAGGAGCAATCCAATCAAAATAGGCAAAAAAATATGAAGAGATAATTTTCTAAAGAAGGCAGACACATGGCCCATGGAAATATGAAGAAATGTTCCACTTCACTCTTTATTATTAAAGAAATGCAAATTAAAATCATACTGAGATTCTACCTTATACCAGTAAGAATGGCGTACATCAATAAGATAGGAAATAAGTCTTAGTGAGAATATGGAGGTAGAGGAAAATTATTATACTGCTGATAGCAATGCAAACTGGCACAATCATTATGGAGAATCCTTAAACAAATAAAAATGAAAATATTTATGATCCAATAATATAGGCATTTATCCAAAAGACATGAAAACAACAATATGAAAAATATATACACACCAAATTGCATAACTACATTATTCACAATATCGAAAATATGGAACCAAACTAAATGCCCATTGACAGATGACTGGATAAAGAATTTGTGGGAAATACACTCAATAGAGTACTAACTCAGCTATTAAAAATATAAAACTGTGCCCACAGGGACAAAATAGACGGAGTTGAAGGAGATTGTGCCTAGTGAAGTAAGGAAGTGAAAAAGAAATACTGGGTGGTTTCATTGAAAATAATAAAAGAAGTGGTGGATTGGTAGTGTAGGCACTGAATCCCAGTGATAACTCTGGTGGCAACTAAATTAAAATAAAATACAACAATTAGACAGAATTAATTGAGTCAAAAGTATTATCTCTTTACTTAGAAGTAAGGAGGACAAACTGCTTACTTTGATCTCAATATCAGAAGGAAAAACTTTTTTTTTTTTTTTAACCAGAGCACTGATCATTTCTGGCTTATGGTGATGTGGGGGATTGAACCTGGGACTTTGGAGTCTCAGGCAAGAGTCTCTTTGCATAAACATTAAGCTATCTATCCTCATCCAGCAAAAACTCTTTTTTCACTAAATGAAACAGAAGCTCAGATGCTGAGTCTATTGCAGATTTACTCCTGCAATGTAAAGGCATCTCTCTGAATACAGTATCTGAAGACAGCTCTCAGTAGCAGTCCACCTGTCATCTCTGCCAAGAGGCATTCTGACAGATACAGTCCATGCCAACTACAAGTTCCAATAGAGTAAGTACTATGTCCAGTACACTGCTTTATCCTCTGCACAACCATGATGTCTAGAACATTAGTTTTCTTGAAGAAATGTTCAAGTGAACTGAATGATTTGAGTTTTCCAAATAGCAATCATGGGATTCTAGGCAAAAATTAAATAGAATACTGAGGTGGATGGAACAGAGACTGGATAATATTTCAACAGCAGTACTCCTAGAGGTTTTGTGGTTCCTGTTCTGAATAATGAAATAAAAATTAACTAGCTTTTTGTTTGATTTGTAGGATTCTAAATAGTAAAAACATTATTTTAGTTTTCTTATATATGTGTGTGTTTTGTCATATTAGTATTCCCTTTTCTAATCATTATTTTGGTGTCCACACTCTTACATAATGGGTAAAATGAAAATTTGAACGTAATTGTGGAATTTGAACTTTATCTCATTAAGAAAAAAATGTTTGTATTTTTATGTAAAATTTAAATAGAGTGAATGTGTCATTAGTAAATAATCTGAAATATACCAAAGTGTATTGCAAATATACTTATCAGAGGACTCTCTCAATAACTTGACAAAAAAAGAATTAGCACAACAGTCAAAAAATACTATCTTAAAAAGACAAGCGTTCAAAGTTGACACTCAGCTGGCATCTGAGAACATGGGAGATGAAGAGTTCCCTAAACTGATAGAAAGTTCTCCCTAAAATATAAAGGCATCTCACTATGCTTAGATAGTTGTTTACATTGTATCATTTATGCTGGATCCCTCAATTTCTTTGTGAGAGACCTGAATGCTAAGTATAGGGTGCCCATGGGTCCATCCCCCAGTAAAAATCTGAATAGTGGGAGTCGGGCGGTAGCGCAACTGGTTAAGCGCACATGGCATGAAGCGCAAGGGTCCAGGTTCAAGCCCCTGGCTCCACACCTGCAGGGGAGTCGCTTTACAAGTGGTGAAGCAGGTCTGCAGGTGTCTGTCTTTCTCTCCCCCTCTCTATCTCCCCTCCTTTCTCGATTTCTCTCTGTCCTATCTAACAACAACATCAATGGCAACAATAATAATGACAACAACAAGGGCAACAAAATAGGAAAAAGTGGCCTTCAAGAACAGTGGATTTGTAGTGCAGACACCAATCCCCAGTAATAACCCTGAAGGAAAAAAAAAAAGAAAGAAAGAAGAAAGGAAGGAAGGAAGGAAGGAAGGGAGGGAGGGAGGGTGGAAGGAATTGAATACTAGGGGCAAGGTGATGGTGTACCCAGTTAAATGTACAGAGTACTGTTTGCAAAGACCCAACCAAGAGCCTGGGTCTGAGCGCCTGTCCTCCACCTGCAGTGGGATACTTCACAAGCAGTGAGGCAGGTCGGTAGGTGTTCCCCACCCCTCTCAATTTCTCTGTCCTATTAAATAAAATAGAAAAAATTAAAAAGAAAAGAAAAAATGGCCACCAGGAACTATAGATTCAGAGTGATAATCAGTCATAACCCTGGAGACCAAAAAAAAGTAAAAATGAGAGAAAAAAATTGAATGCCAAATCATTAAAGTATTCCTCAATATACAACAGCTCATCACTGGAGGAATTAAGTGCAACCAAAATGACTCCAGTGGAATAGGATTCTTAGAATCTTGCTGCTGAGTCCTTCAGATTTCACCCATGTGCCTTTTTCCTTTAATGATTTGGCTTTATGTCCTTTCACTGTGATAATTGTTGGCTGTGGGGCCTGAGATATGGTATAATGGTCATACAAAAAGTCATTCATGCCTGAGGCTCTTTGGTCTCAGGTTCAGTTCTCAGCACCATTATAAGTTAGAGCTGAGCAGTATTCTAAAAAAATAAAAATAATAATCCTTAGCTAGGAATATATTGTATTAGAAAGTCAGTATGTCTTTCTAGCAAATATCTGAACTTGAAGATGAACTGGGGGGAACTTCAACACAACATCAAAACTGAAAATATTATTAATGTCCAGTAATGGGAGATTGGTAAAGACAAACTATATTATATCCATGCACTGAACTACTATTTGACAATAAAATAGTCTTATATAAAAGATTTTTATATTTAATAAAATAAAATTGAAAATATAATATACATTGTGTTTTAATTATGAACAAAAATTCATAAGCTAAAAGTAAGATTAAATAAAGTTTTAGCAAAATGTTAACAGTGACAGCTTCTAGTTCAAAGTATTATTTTACTCTTTCTGTTTACTGAGTAAAATGAAGAAAGAAACAAAAAAGGAAAATAAGAAAATAAATTCTATAATGAAGATGGAGCTGCCTCTTAAGTTTAACTTTTTTCTTCACTTTACTGAGAAAACACAGGTCTAAAGGACTGCTGTCACAAGGGTACAATTAGCACATCTCACCCTCCAGCATAGAGCTAGGTTTCCTGCCCTGCCAGATAACATTTGAAGTAGAGAGGTGAGACGCAGCTAGAGAAGGAGAAAGGGGAAGGGAGATAATTGCAATACTGTTTCACTGTATGTTTTCCTCCTGCAGGTGTGGACCACAGTATTGGAACCACTCTCCTTGCATAAGGTAATGTGTGCACTCAATGCAGTGCATCACTATTCAGTCCCAAGTTACTTTCCTTTTTTTTTTTTTTTATTGAGAGGGTTAATACTTCACAATGCAACCACTGACATATGCATACAATTGCATTATGTAACAGGCACCCAAAGTTTTCTTCCTATACTCTCACCCTCTCCCTCCCCAAGTCTTTTGTTTTGGTTCAGTACACCATGTCCAGTCCATGCTTCACTTTGTGCTCTCCCTCCTCACCCCTACCTAAAGTCCTGCTAATAAGTGACATCATTTGATATCTGTCCTTCTCTTTTTGGCTTATCTCACTCAACATGATGTCCTGAAGTTCCATCCAAGAGGATGCAAAGGAGACAACCTCATCGTTTTTTACAACTGAGTAGTATTCCATCATTTTTTATATAGACCACTTTTTTTTTTAGCCATTCATCTTATGTCAGACTTCTGGGTTGCTGCCATATTCTGTAAATTACTAACTGTGCTGCTATAAACATATGTATGTTCTCTTCTGATAGGTGTTTTTATTTCCTTTGGGTAAATCCCAAGGAAAGGAATCGCTGGGTCACAGGGCAGGTCTATTTCTAGTGTCCTAATAAGTCTCCAAATTGCTTTCCACAATGGCTGAAGTATTTTGCATTCCCATCAGCAGTGAAAAAGAGTCCCTTTGTCTGCACAGTATACCCAACATTTGTCATTTCTGTCCTATTTGATGTAAAGTGATATCTCATTTTGCATTTCATTGATGGTCAGTGACTTTGAGAATCTTCTTATGTATGTTGGTCCTCTATTTCTTCCCCGGTGAAATGTCTGTCCATGTCCTAGTCCCGTTTTCTAATGGCTTGTTTGTTTTGTTTTGTTTTTGTTTTTGTTTTTTTTGGGGGTATTTATTTTATTGTGCTCTCTCTATATATATATTGGGCATTAGTACTTTTTAAATATGAAAAGATTATTACCTTTGAAAAACAAATTGTTTAGTCACAAATCTCTAGTATTTTATTTATGCACACATTATCCAACAGACAGAATAAAAATGCAAATTTTGGAGTAAGATGATCTTTTTTAAAAAGTTAAAGACATGATCTCCTAAGAAAAAAATGTTAATTTTCATTTATTTCCATCTATTTTTGATGACTGTCATAAGATTGAAATTCATTAATTTATCATTGTTTTTCTTAGACCACTCATTAAAACAATGCATTCAAGAAAGGAAAACAATCTAGTGACAAGGAAAAGATAATCACAGAACAGAGTTTCACCCCTGCTTATGTCTGAATGCTTATTCCAAACATTTCAAATCTACTTTAGACAAAGGTAGCTTGTAGCCTTACAATTTAAGATCACTTGTGATATCTGGAAGCTTAATTAAACTACATAGAGACTATTGCAGTAAACGAAATAAAAAATTCAAGAAAGTACAAAGATTCACAAAACTCAAGACTATAAAAGCAAAATGTAGTGTCACATATAAATATCAAAAGCAAGAAAAGTGAAATAAACTAAAATCAAAGACTTACGTTATGATCAACATTTACAATTATATCACGTATAAAAGTAAACCATTTCCTATCTGTCCTTTTCTGTCCTTTCAGTCTCTAAAGATGAAAAACAAATATATCTACTTGTTATAAATACAAGTAAAAAACCTAAGTTCTGAATAAATGTTGAATGTTCTGAATACTAATATGTTAAATATTATCTTTGAAACCCAGTAGCCATGTGGCCCCTGCTTCCACAATTACTAATGAAAGCTGACTGTACTAATCAAACATTTTACAGGTGCTCTCTCACCTTACTCCTACACACCAACAGATCAAATTCAACAAAATTTGAATCTCTTGGGAACCAAAATATGTACTAATGTAGTAACAACTTTACGAAGAGTTGTGGGCAAAATTAAATTATTTTTAATCCACCTTATTGGTTTTATGAACTACTATGTTCATATATGACTCTCTCTTCTAGTTAAACGGCTTCAGTTACTTTAACCTGAAAAAAAGTGAAGTTCATTTCCGATCATTTGCCTACATTATGATCTCCACCAAGTGATGGTTAATTTTGTATTTCAAATGTCTAAGCCACAGTGTCCAAGAATTCTGTCATATATGTCTATATATTTCTGTGAAGTTAGTCTTCAAATAAGATTAACATTTAAATTTGTTCTGAATAAAGCAAATTACTCTCCATGCTATTGGTGGGCCTCATTCAGTCAGTTGAGAGTCTTAATGAAAAAGAGCTTCCTCTTAGAAAGTTCTACCAGAATATTCACAACAGAAGAGATCCAAAAGGCCAATAAGCATGAAAAAAAAATGTTCCAAGTCACTGGCTGTCAGAGAAATGCAAATAAAGACAGCAATTAGTGGGCCAGGTGGTAGTGCACCTGGTTACATGCACATATTACAATGCACAAAGACCCAGGCTTGAGCCCCGGGTCCCCATCTGCAGGGGGAAAGCTTCACAAGCAGTGTAGTAGTGCTGCTGCAGGTGTCTCTCTGTCTCTCTCCCTCTCTATCACCCTCTTCCCTCTCAATTTCTGGCTGCATCTGTTCAATAAGTGAATAAAGATAAAAAAAAATTTTTAATGACAATGAGATACCACTTCACTCCTGTGAGAACACCAAACATCAGAAAAATAGCAGCAACAAATGCTAGAGAGGTTGTGGGGGCAAAGGAACCCCCCTGAACTGCAGGTGGGAATGTAAATGGTTCCAACCCCTATGTAGAGCAGTCTGGAGAACTCTCAGAAGGCTAGAAGTGGACCCTCCCTATGACCCTGTAATTCCTCTCATTGGGATATATCCCAACAAACCAAACACAACCATCCAAAATTATCTGTGTACACCTATGTTCATAGCAGCACAATTTGTAATAGCCAAAACCTGGAAGCAACCCAGGTGTCCAACAACAGATAAGTGGCTGAGTAAGTTTCAATACATATTCATTCAATGGTATACTACTCAGCTATTAAAAATGATGAATTCACCTTCACCTCATCTTGGATGGAGCTTGAACAAATCATGTTAAGTGAGGTCAGCCAGAAAGAGAGGGAAGAATAAGGGATGATATCACTCATAGGCAGAAGTTTAACATTAAGAACAGAAGGGGGAACGCAAAGCAGAACTCGGACTGGAGTTGGTGTATTGCACCAAAATAAAAAACTCTGGCGTGGGGGAGAGGGTTCAGGTCCAGAAAGAGAGAGGAGGATCTAGTGGAGGTTGAACTGTTATGTGGAAAACTGAAAACTGTCACACATGTACAAACTACTATATTTTATTGTTGACTATAAATCATTAATTCCCCAATAAAGAAATTTTAAAAAAGAAAAGAAAATTCTACTGAAAGATTGCCAGAAAACTCAAGCTATAACATCATATCTTTTCTGGACCTCTAGCTGCAAAGTTACAATGAAGATTTTATACTGACTATCTAAAGCAACAGAACTAGTAGGGAAAAAAATATATGCAATATATTCACATTCTTGGAATAAGAAAAATAAAATGAAGAAAGTACAAATGGAAAAAGAAAAATTAAAAATCAGACTTTTCCAAAAATAAAACCTGCTCACACCAAGGTCAAGAATTAACATGCTCCAGGAGGGTCACTTCCTAACAAAGTCCCAAAACTTAGATATAGACCAGGTCCCGTAAGATAGAGCATATGTTCACATGTATCTATAAATTAAGGCAAAATATATACCTGAAAGCAAAAATACACAATAGTCTGTAGTGTGTTAGTGTAAAGTTCATAATGAAATAGTATCTACTTAGACTTAGATACCCTCCTCACCTACTTCCTATTACAGTTCTCTCACTCACTCCAAAGCTAACCTTAGCAAAGCAAGGACTGCAAAAGCTGAAAAAGGGCAAGAGACTGGTATACTTTAATGATGACTCTTTAGTCACTATCAGGCCACCCCATCAGCTGGGGCCCTAATCAGCGAGTCCTGAGATTCCCACACAGACATGATGGTCCTAGACCTCGAATAAATCCCTCTCTCCATTGTTACCGGGCATTTCTATCAGGAACAACACAATAGATCTCTTTGTGGACCCCAACAGGACCTTGCCCTCAACGTGGATCAACAATGGTAGAGAATGTTCCATCCTCCGAAGGAAGGCTGGACAATATACTCTTATCTTCCACATGAGGCTGAAATTGGGGCAGCTTGGAACGTTCCTACTTATGACCACAGAATGTGAGCTCAGATCTACAGGGATGCAGAGGTCACAAAGGCTCCTAAGCTGAATATGGGCCCCAGATCCCATCAAACCAATGGGGTTTTCAGTCAACAATATTTATATTTATACACCTTTCCCATATTTGGGAGCTACTCTCTTCCCTGACCCAGCTTTCCAGTCCTTCTGCCAGCCATGCCGTCATCTCCAAAGACAATAATTAGGATCCACCTGCATATCAGATTTCAGGCTAAGGCAAAAAAAAAAAAAAAACTAGTATAGCCACAGGCCCTTTAGAATATAACTAAAATATGCCTACTAGCTATCTAACAAAATGGAGGGCCCCCCCAACTCTTTATCTGCAGAATTCCATCCTTTAGGTCCATGCATAATTGGTCAACAATTTGTTTGGCTTTGTATGTTAACTCTCTTTTCAGCCACCAGGTTCCAGATGCTAGCATGATGTTAACCAGACTTCCCTGGACAGACAACCCCACCAATGTGCCTTGGAGCTCTGCTTCCCCAGATCCCTTCCCCACAAGGAAAGAGAAAGACAGGTTGGGAGTATGCATCGACCTGTCAATGTC
The DNA here is from genome assembly GCF_950295315.1 of Erinaceus europaeus. Lineage (NCBI taxonomy): Eukaryota > Metazoa > Chordata > Mammalia > Eulipotyphla > Erinaceidae > Erinaceus > Erinaceus europaeus. Next base: position 53,304,465 of record NC_080180.1, on the reverse strand, counting down.
CATGTTCAGTGGGGAAGCAATTACAGAAGGCAGACCTCCCACCTTCTGCATCCCACAATGACCTTAGGTCCTTACTCCCAGAGGGGTAAAGAATAGGAAAGCTACCAGGGGAGGGAATGGGAGACAGAGTTCTGGTGGTGGGAACTGTGTGGAGTTGTACCCCTCTTATCCTATGATTTAGTCAATGTTTCCCTTTTATAAATAAAAATTATAATTAAAAAAACAAAAGAATTAACATGTTGGGGCCACGCGGTGGTGCACCTGGCTAAGCGCACATATTACAGGGTGCAAGGATCCAGGTTCAAGCCCCTGGTACCTGTCTGCAGGGGCAAAGCTTCACAAGTGGTGAAGCAAGGCTGCAGGTGTCTCTCTGTCTCTTTCCCTCTCTCTCCCCCTTCCTTCTCAGTTTCGCTCTGTCTCTACCAAATAAATAAAAATGTGTAGGGAGTCGGGCTGTAGCGCAGCGGGTTAAGCGCAGGTGGCGCAAAGCACAAGGACCGGCATAAGGATCCCGGTTCGAACCCCGGCTCCCCACCTGCAGGGGAGTCGCTTCACAGGCGGTGAAGCAGGTCTGCAGGTGTCTATCTTTCTCTCCTCCTCTCTGTCTTCCCCTCCTCTCTCCATTTCTCTCTGTCCTATCCAACAACGACAACAACAATAATAACTACAACAATAAAACAACAAGGGCAACAAAAGGGAATAAATAAATAAAATAAATATTAAAAAAAATGTGTGGTCCGGGAGGTGGCACAGTGATAAGGCTCAGGACTCTCAAGCATGAGGTCCTGAGTTCGATCCCCAGCAGCACATGTGCCAGAGTGATGTCTGGTTCTTTCTCTCTCCTCCTATCTTTCTCATTAATAAATAAATAAAATCTTTAAATAATAATAAAATAAATAAATAAATTTTTTTAAAAACAATTAACATGGTATATATTATGAGTAAATTTTCACAGCACACATCCAAGTACCTAACTTCAAAATACATATAGATTTATTTTAAAATTATTTTTAATAATTATTTACTTTTGATAGAGAAATCTCTGGCTATGATTCAGATCTGAGACCTCATACATGAATGTCCTATCACTATGTCCTTGGTCTCAGTTTCTTATGATTCAATAATAAGAAAAAAGTTACTGTAATTTTTTTTATTTTAATTTTACTTATTTGATAAGACAGCAAGAAATTGGGAGTGAGAGGGAATGGAGGGAGAGAGAGAGAGACCTGAAGCAATGCTTCACTGCTTGTGAAGCTGGGGGCTTGTACCTGGGTCCTTGTCCTTGAACCTGGGTAACATGTGCACTTAATGAGGTGCATGACCACCCATGCCCCTAAAATCACTGTATTTTTTAAATCGGCAAGAGATAGTTACATGACTAAAGAAAATACTTGATTGGAAAATATGCATGTGAAAAACCACTCAGTATCATTTGTCATCAGACTGAAACTCCGATGAGCTACCCTTAACCACCCTCCAGTGAAATGGCTAGAAGTAAACAGACTGACAACAAACACTATGTAATGTGGAGCATGTGAACCATACAATTGATAGGGATACAAAATAGTACCACACATTGTAGAAAACTATTTTTTTAATGTTTTCTGTGACCTAGGAGTTCTGCATCTAGGTACTAATCCAAAAAAGATACAAAAATATTCCCGAACACATATACAAAAGTTGTTAGTGGAATCTTTATTTGTAGTACCTAAAAACCTGGAAGTAATAAAGCTATCTATTAACAGAGAGTGGACAGGTGCAATGGCATTATCAAACAACAGATCAGTGCTTAGCAAAAAAGAAAAAAAATAATAATAATAAAACTGCTGATACATCAATTTCAGAGTCTTGATCTCCATGCTTCAAACTAATGGAATGTTGACATACAAACATTACACCAAATTTAAATTAAACCATCTGTATACCAATCCTACCACCAACTTATGTCTTCCTCCACCCAATATTGTGCATCAGATCCCAAATGCCCTTTCAGCTAGCGGCCTGTCTTCGTACCCCCTCCACCCTTTGCCCTTGACTTAGTTGCAATAGACCACATCTAGCTCAAATTTCACCCAGACTTCTGCCTTTCCCTTTGTTTCTAAAGTTTCACATATAAGTGATATCATCTTATATTTTTTTCTCTTTTGGGCTTATCTGATTTAACAGGATTCTTTCAAGTTCCATCCAAGATGAATTTTTCATCAGTTTTAACGACTGGATAACATTCCATTGTATATAGACTACAACTTTCCTAAAAACTCATCTGTGGTTGAGCATCAAGGTTTCTTCCATATTTGGGCTACTGCAAATAGCATTGACATAAACATCAGTGTATAAAGAGCTCTTTGGGTTGGTGTTTTAGTTTTCTTTTGATAAAATCCCAGAAGAGAGATTGCTCAATTGTAGGCTAGATCCATTTCTGATTTTATAAAGTATCTCCAGACTGTCTTCCATGGGGAAGTTGAGCAATTTATATTCCCAGCAGCAGTGAAGAAGTGCTCTTTTCCCCCTGTATCCTCATCATTATTTCTTGTTTCTGTCCAAATAGATGACATTGTAATAGGTGAAAAGTATGTCATTATTGTCTTCATTTGCATTTATCTGATAATCACTAACTTTGAACACTTTTTCATATGTCTGCTGGCTCTTTACACTTTTTGTTGTTGTTGAAGATTCTTTACATCTCCTTGACTCATTTTTTAAATAGGGTTGTTTAGGTTGTTGCTGAATTTGGTGAGCTCTTTATATATTTTGGTTATTAAATCTATGTTTGATATAGATGGCTTGTAAAGATCTTCTATGAATCTGTAAGGTGTGTTTCTGTTTTGGTAGTGGTTCCTTTCACTGCGTAGAAGCTTTTCAGTTTAATGTTTTCCCACTCATTTGTTTTTAGTCTTGTTTTTCTTGTAGTTGAACTTGTTTATTCAATGTTTCTAATACAAACATCACATTCTTATCAATGTTTTATTTTATGTATTTTATAGTCTCTAGTCTAATATCCATGTCTTTGATCCATCTGAAGTTGACTTCTTTTTCTTTTATTTTTATTTTTATTTTTTCTATTTAAGAAAGGATAAATTAACAAAACCATAGGGTAGGAGGGGTACAACTCCACACAATTCCCACCACCCAATCTCCATATCCTACCCCCTCCCCTGATAGTTTTCCCATTCTCTATCCCTCTGGGAGCATGAACCCAGGGTCATTATGGGATGCAGAAGGTGGAAGGTCTGGCTTCTGTAATTGCTTCCCTGCTGAACATGGGCGTTGACTGGTCGGTCCATACTCCCAGTCTGCCTCTCTCTTTCCCTAGTATTGTGGGTCTCTGGGGAAGTGGAGCTCCAGGAAACATTGGTGGGGTCTTCAGTCCAGGGAAGCCTGGCCGGCAACCTGATGACATCTGAAACCTGGTGACTGAAAAGAGAGTTAACATACAAAGCCAAACAAATTGTTGAGCAGTCATGGACCCAAAGTTTGGAATAGTGGAGAGGTAGTGTTAGGGGGATACTCACTGCAAACTCTAGTGTACTTCTGCTTTCATGTATATATTTTGCAGTAGTTTATGGATACGTGTGAACATATGCTCTCTCTCACAGAAACTGGTGTATATCTAGGTTTTGGTACTTTGTTAGAAAGTGAACCACCTGAGATGAAATTAGAGTGTACTATAAAAGGAAAGGTCTCACCCAAGTAATGAAGCTGAAGGGTTGTCATTCCACACGTGAAGTCTCTGGACACAGTCTGAAGTGAAGCATGTTGAGATGGCAATCACTGAGTTGATTAGGTTGTGATCGGCAGATGCAATATTATTTTATATGGATTGGGAGAGGCATACGGGAAAGTGGGCCCTATCCAACGGTTCCAGGACTGGGGGAAGTAGAGGCTCGATAGTGGAGATGTGAGGTTCCTGCTGTCTTATGGTTCAAAAAGACAATCGATAGTTAATGCTATCATCACATTATTTGGTAATTGGGTTAACTTTGAAAAGTCCTTTTGTTAGGGTTTGCTGTACAGTACCCTGAAGTTGACTTTTGTTTATGGTGATTTGAAAGACTTTCTTCCTCCATTTAATGTTTTGGGTTCCCATTTCAAAAATTAGTTGCCCATATGTATGGAGGCTTATTTCTAGTTTCAACTCTATTCCACTGGTCTGTGTGTCTATTAATCATGCATGAGGTAGTTTTATACACAGAAGGATCAGAATTCCTATGAATATTTAAGTGTGTAAATCATGAGGTATTTTTAACTTTAAATTTTCTGCAACTATTTTCCTTTCTTTTCTGATAGAGATAGAGAGAAACTGAGACGTAGAGAGAAACAGAGACACTTGCAGCACTGCTCCCGTACTCAACCCACAGGTCAGTCTTTGTGCATGGCAGCAGGCTGGATATATGATATATGCCACTGCCTGGCTCTCATGGGCAATTTGCTTGTTTGTTTTTTAGTTTATTTGAGTATAAATTCTTCATTCTTAAAAGGTCTCTTGTTGGGTGAGACAAGTCAGAAAGAGAAAGACCAATACCAAATGATCTCACTTATAAGTGGAAGTTAAGAAGAAACAACAGTACTGGAAAACATAAGGTGAAACTTAGACTGGGAGTGATGTACTGCAAAGCACTCTGGGAAAAGAGGGAGAGGAACAGGACAAAGGGACACTGGGATCCTGTTGTGTTTCCTAGATACCAGTCAAGGGGAGATGAGTTAAAGATTATGCTGTAAATCATTAATGCTCCAATAAAAAATAATGGTAGCAAAAAAACAATAATAATCAAAGTTCAGCTCCACTCTATGTAAATAATGTTATATGATTTTAATATTCAGTATGAGAATCATATGAAAGAGGGATTTCCTTTTCCATAATAAGACAAGTCTCTGTTCACTTTTCTTTTACTGTTCTTCATCTTTCTTGAAGTTCCTATGTAATATTCCTCTTTGATTCCTTAAATTCTAATAGTATTTCCTATCACTATATTATCTATAATTCTCACTAAAATTCACACTGTTCCTAAGTATTTCTTTGTATGTATTTTTATAATTTGGAGTCAATTTTTTATACAAAGTCAAATTTAATGGAATTAAAGATATACTATTTTTTAATTTTTATTATCTTTATTTATTTGATAGAGACAACTAGAAACTGAGAGAAAAGGGAGTCACAGAGAAGGAGAAAGCCAGAGAGAAACCAGCAACACTGCTTCACACTCATGAAACTTTCCTCCTGCAGGTGGGGACTGGGGGCTTGAATCCAGATCCTTACACATTATAGCATGTATATTCAACCGCCTGGCCCCTATATTAAAAGTTTTTAAGGAAGTCGGGTGACAGTGCAGAGGGTTAAGGGTAGGTGGCACAAAGCACAAGGACTGGCAAAGGATCCCGGTTCGAGCCCCCGGCTCCCCACCTGCAGGGAAGTTGCTTCACAAGTGGTAAAGCAGGTCTGTAGGTGTCCTTCTCTCCCCCTCTCTGTCTTCCCCTCCTCTCTCCATTTCTCTCTATCCTATCCAACAACGACGACAACAATAATAACTACAACAATAAAACAAGGGCAACAAAAGTGAATAAATAAATAAATATTTTTAAAAATTAAAGTTTTTAAACAACCAGATAACATATCTGATGCATCCTTCAGAAATTGTATACTCTTATTTTCATTGATATGTAAAAACCTAACTCTATAGCTCACCCAATAGACAAACACCTCCCCATGCATGAGGACACAGGCTCAAGCACCCTAATCACTATCCTTTCCTTTTGATGGAGCTGCAGAAGTGGTGGTAGTGGAGGGGGATCTATAAATTTTCTTCTTTGTTTGTCTCTTATATACTATCATCAAAAAGGAAATAATTCAATAGGAGCAATAGATTTATGTGGATATGAAGCCCTAGTGAAAACCCTTGTGAAAATAAAAGAAAAAAAAACCCTCCTATCCTATGGTTTTGTTAATGTGTCCTTTCTTAAATAAAAAACAAGTTAAAAAAGAAAAAGAAAAAAAACACTAGACAAAATAGAGAATACAAAATAATTGCAACTGAAATTAATAAAACAGTTAAATTTAGTTATCCAACTAACTTGTTTATTTCTATATTTTAGCTTATTAATTTTAATAAATTTTGTTATTAAAAGAAATTTTTATTAGAATCATACACAGTCCTACATGTTTGAATTGTATATTGTTTCAGAAACCTAAAAAGTTAAAAAATACAAATACCATTTTAAAAATTTATGTCCTAGGAGGCCAGGAAGTGGCTCACTCAGAAATGAGCGAGCACAAATTACCATGTGGGAGGATTGAGCTCCAAGCCACCATATAGAACTACCTGCAAAAGCAAGTTTCATAAGCAGCAGAAAGGTGATGCAGTGCCTCTCCTTCTCTACATTTCTAACTATCTCTGTCTCTCATCCTCTAGAGGATGAGAAAGGGGGAAAAAAGGGGGATGCTAAGAGTAGTAGGTAAAGTCATGCTGGTACTGAGTCCCAGATAAATTATGTACTACTAATTAACTGTGGAAGACCATGTCAAAGCACATCAAATATATGACCAGGATTAAGGTTAGTTGTAATCATGAAAGACTAAAGGATTTTTTTTTTTTTTTTTTTGCTTCCAGGATTATTGTTGGGTTTGGTGCCTGCATTATGAATCCACCCCTCCTGGCCAGCCATCTTTTTTCCATTATTATTATTGTTATTATTGTTGTTGTTGTTGTTGTTATTGTTATTGTTGTTGCTGGAAAGACACCTGCAGACCTGCTGTACCACTTGTGAACCAACCCCGCTGCAGGTGGGGAGCACCTGTGTGTGTTTAACCCTGTTCGCTACCGCCCAGTCCCCTCTTCTTATATTTTAAGATTCATCTTTCAAGAAAAGACAAAATTTATCTTTTCACAAGAGAGACCAGCACCCCATTGGTGCTGGAGATTAAACCTGAAACTTTGTGAATATATGCCCTGTGCACTACACTGAGCTTATTTTTCTGACCCATGCATCTGCGTGTGTGCGTGCATGCATGCTTATATGTCTTTCACTGCTTGGGTTCAGTTTTTCAGGTAGAATGCCTAAAATAGACCTACTAGCTTTTTCTGAAATGGAGACCCCAGAACTTCATCTGCAATATTCTTGTCTTTAGGTTCATGATTAGTCGACAATTTGTTCTGCTTTACATCTTAACTCTTTTCCAGCCACCAGGTTCCAGATGCTACCATGATGCCAACTGGACTTTCCTGAGCAGATGACCCCACCAATGTGTCCTGGAGCCCCACCTTCCCAGATCCCCACCCCACTAGGAAAAGAGAGAGACAGGCTTGGAGTATGAATCAACCTGTCAACGCCCATGTTCAGCGGGGAAGCAATTACAGAAGCCAGACCTTCCACCTCCCGCACCCCACCTTCTGGTCCATGCTCCCAGAAGGATAAAGAATAGGGAAGCTCTCAAGGGGGGTGGGGGTAATTGTATATGGAGTTCCGGTGGTGGGAACTGTGTGGAACTGTACCCCTCTTATCCTATGGTCTTGTCAATATATCCATTTTATAAATAAAAAATAAAATAATAAGAAAGAAACAGACAGCAACACTATAACCACTGTAGAACTGAGCTTCCTCCAGTGCGAGGGGGTCCAGATTCAAGCAAGCATTCTTCATAATGTTTTATGTATATATCTCTCTTTTAATGATAAGTGAATGATCTCATTTTTAAACACAGTAAGATAAAATGTGTCAGCCAGTGTATTTGATATGCGGACTCTCTCAAAAGCCTAGACCAAGTAGATTAGAAGCATCCAATAGCACAGCTATATACAAGATACTGGATACTGTACAGCAAACCATAACAAAAGGACTTTTCAAAGTTAACCCAATTAACAAATAATGTGATGATAACATTAACTATCGATTGTCTTTTTGAACCCTAAGACAGCAGAAACCTCAGATCTCCACTATAGAGCCCCTACTTCCCCCAGTCCTGGAACCCTTGGATAGGGCCCACTTTCCAGTATGCATCTCCCAATCCAAACCAAATAATATTGCATCCGCCGATCACAACCTAACCAACGCAACGATTGCCACCTCAACATGCTTCACCTCAGACTGTGTCCAGAGACTTCACGTGTGGAATGACAACCCTTCAGCTTCATTACTCGGTTGAGACCTTTCCTTTTATAGTACACTCTAATTTCATCTCAGGTAGTTCACTTTCTTTTTTTTTTTTATTTATTTTTATTTATTTATTCCCTTTTGTTGCCCTTGTTGTTTTATTGTTGTAGTTATTATTGCTGTCATTGTTGTTGGATAGGACAGAGAGAAATGGAGAGGGGAGGGGGAATACAGAGAGAGGGAGAGAAAGATAAGACACCTGCAGACCTGTTTCACCGCTTGTGAAGCGACACCCCTGCAGGTGGGGAGCCAGGGCTTGAACCAGGATCCTTATGCAGGTCCTTGTGCTTAGCGCCACCTGCGCTTAACCCGCTGCGCTACAGCCCGACTCCCAGTAGTTCACTTTTTAACAAAGTCCCATAACCTAGATATACACCAGTTTCTGTGAGAGAGAGCTTATGTTCACACATATCCATAAACTACTGCAAAATATATACCTGAAAGCAGAAGTACATTAGAGTTTGCAGTGAGTACCTCCCTAACACTTCCTCTGCACTATTCCAAGCTTGGGATCCATGATTGCTCAACAAATTGTTTGGCTTCGTATGTTAACTCTCTTTTCAATCACCAGGTTCCAGATGCCACCAGGATGCTGGCCAGGCTTCCCTGGATTGAAGACCCCACCAATGTGTCCTGGAGCTCAGCTTCCCCAGAGACACACCTTACTAGGGAAAGAGAGAGGCAGACTGGGAGTATGGACCGACCAGTCAACGCCCATGTTCAGCGGGGAAGCAATTACAGAAGCCAGACCTTCTACCTTCTGCAACCCTCAACGACCCTGGGTCCATGCTCCCAGAGGGATAGAGAATGGGAAAGCTATCATGGGAGGGGGTGGGTTATGGAGATTGGGTGGTGGGAATTGTGTGGAGTTGTACCCCTCCTACCTTATGTTTTTGTTCATTAATCCTTTCTTAAATAAAAAATTTTTTTAAAAAGAGTGAAAAAAAAATGTGTCAGCCATGTAAATATTCCCCCAATGTATTTATTTCTCAATCAATTTTTTTTCTACACAGAAATCAAACATCAGACATACGGGGTGTGGGTAGATTCTATAACATTCAAGTATCTTTATTTCCATGTTTTAGACTTATAATCCTTAAACCAAATAAACTTGTAAAATATTATGTGGCAAGTGTAGAAGCTACTATGACCTTGAATTATTAATTTCAACTTCTTCAACTGATACCAGGGAGAACTATCTTAGGCATAAAAATAAATTACAAATTTTGTTGGAAGATTGCCTTTAAAAGGGCAAATTAAGGAAGAATATCTTCCTTTTTGTTATCTGAAAATTAATTTAAACCATTGTGAATAAATTAGACAATGTTAAGATTTTGGCTGTATTAAAATTTAAATATAAAAGTTAAATTTCTGACTGTGTTTCAAAACTAATTCCAAACATACAGTGAGCAGAGATAGAAAGCATACCTTCGAAGAAGGTTCTCAAAGATATTTGCCTTTTAGACCTGATGGTGTAAACCAGTATGACATTTAATACATGATCCTCTTAAAAACTACTAGGTTTCAGTAAACTTTCAAGTCAAACCACACTGGTTTTTATTTGTTTCTAAGCAAGGGAAAGATAATATATTTCCCCAGCATAATTTCACTACCTAGTGCTTAAAAGATCCATAAGTATGAGAGAAATGTTCCTTATATACACTGTATTTCCCTATGGACATAACTAAGCACAAACTGATAAAATGAAAGGTCATAAAATAAGAAATCCATTTTCATACCCATTGGTGTGTAATTGAAAAGATTCCTTGAATAGTTGCTATAAATTAATTCCAACTTAAAAGTAGTGAAATATTATACTTCTTGCAAGGCAGTCAAGAATGACAAAAAGTATTTTCCCCGGTTAGCAAGGAAGGGATATTCTGTGATCTCAACAGTTAATGCCTTCATCTATCTAAACTATAAACCCATCTCATGGACTGAACAGGAAAATTTGGAGCTCCTTCAAAGCTCAATCATCCATATACAGCAGAGATTCTCACTGGTACAAAGTACATTTTAGAACACCAGAATATTGTTCCAGGATATTAAATTTGAATAATGACCGGCTTTGATCTCCCTATGAGTTAGGACACAGTAATGAATAGTCTCAGATTTAGCATAGATATTTAAACTATATTTAGGGACACAGACATGTCTACTGGCCCATAATATTTGTATTAGTTTTTGTCAGATACAGTAGAAAATATATCAGTTATTATTTTAATGATAATGATAAACATGTTAGTTACCTAGTAGAACTTATAAGCAATACAGTACCTAGCTATACTTAAATTAAAGACATTTTCATTCAGTAAGGAATAGATCAATTACTACTTACTTAAACACGTTTCTTCATTTTAAAATCAAAAGTGTTATTTACTACAAATACCCTCAATCAGACATTTCCTAAATATAGGCTTGCTAATAGAGCAGCCCTTCCTCATGGTCAATCTAATTCATGCTGTATTGACTCCTCTCTCTGCCCAACTCATAACTCATTTTATGTCTCTCACTCACTATCTGTAAAAAGAGGAGAAGGAGGAGGACAACAGAAAGAAAAAAGGAATTAAGCCAGGAACCGTCCAATAAAATGAGAAGGTATGTATATATCACACAATCAAAAATAAGTATATTTAAAGTGTCAAAGTGCACTTGAGGTGAGCACCTGATTAAATCATCTCTCTCTCCCTCCCTCCTACTCTCCCTCCCTCCTCTCAATATCTCTGTCTCTATCCAATAAATAATTTTGAAGACAAAGAAGAATGTTCATTGGGAGAAAAAATACAAAATTGTGTGAACAGAAGGCTGACTAGATGCATACATACTTCATTATTACATAAGAAACAAGTCACCATTATGCATAAAGTACATATTTTAATTATGAAATATTAAGTCCTATATAAAGTTACATCCTGTCAAACAGCTCGAAAATTTGTCAAAGAAGATATCCCAGGGCCAGAAATACTGCAATAGTTACACACCAGATCTGCATGCCTTAGTCCTAGAGGAGTCCCAAAGGTTCCAGATTAAATGCCCAGCAACACCACAAGCCAGAGGTAAAGAGTATTCTTCCCTGACCCCTAATTAAAATAAATAAAATTTTGGAAAATGTACTACTCTTCAAAAATTAGACAGTTTGATGAAAGATAAGAGCACAGAAAAAAGACCTCTGCATGGGTAGATATCGAATATATGACAGAGATGGCCCTGAAGACCACTGGGGAAGGAGGAACTTTAATGTTTCTAGGACAACTGAGTTGCTTCTGGGAAAGGGAAATGGAAAGATGAATGGCGGCCAAATGGAACTGTACATGTCTCTCATACCTTGCAGAAAATTGATTCAAATGGTAAATTTAAAAACCTAAATATAAAAGAATAATTTAGTTGTTATCTTTGGGAGGTGGTAGGGCTGTGGTAATGTGTGCAGTGTGGAACTATAACAATGTAAACAGGATCTTGTAAACCATATTAAGGGGAGTCAGGCTGTAGCGCAGTGGGTTAAATGCATGTGGCGCAAAGCACAAGGACAGGCAGAAGGATCCCGGTTCAGCCCCCAGCTCCCCACCTGCAGGGGAGTCGCTTCACAGGCAGTAAAGCAGGTCTACAGGTGTCTCTCTCTCCTCCTCCTCTCTCCATTTCTCTCTGTCCTATCAAGCAATGACTACATCTACAACAATAACTAAAGCAACAAGGGCAATAAAAGGGAAAATAAATATTTAAAAAAAACATTATAAATCACCAATAAAACAATTTTTAAAAAAGGAAAGAAACTTGAAAAGGAGAGCACAAAGCAAACCTTGGACTGGGCAGAGTATACTGCACCAAAGCAAAAGACTGGAGCAAGAAGAGGTTGGGTTGGAGAGAAAAGGGTCATGAGGAATTGATGTCCCCCATTAATATGTCAATAACCATACTGTAAACCACTACCCCTCAATACAAAAGGAAAAAAAGATAAAAAGCAATTAACACAATAGGATGCTATGTGATTTAAAATAACTGTCCTTGGCCTCAATCTTGATACCAAAAGCCTCTTAATTCTGTGATTCTATAAATCCATACCATTCCCACCACCAGAGTTCTGCAAACCACTGCTGTTCTCCCAAGGTTTGCAGACAAGGGTTAACCATCATCTCTACAACAATCTGTCAATTTGTATATAACTCCCCCCTTTTTTTCCAGGTTCAGTCCTCTTTTCCCTTCCAAGGTACACGTAAGCCTATCACTACATCCAAATATCTCTCAATTTTTCCTCCTCTCTCTGGAACCTGATGGAGCTGGAGTTCAGAGTCCTCCTATCGTCTTCCTATTACTTCTCCCCCACTGGGAGTAATGGACTAAAGATCTTTATGAGGTTCAGAAAGTAGGAATTCTGGCTTCTGTGACTGCTTCTCTGCTGGACTTGGGTGTTGGCAGGTTGATCCATACCCCCAGCCTGTTTCCATCTTTCCCTAGTTGGGTAGAGCTCTGGAGAGTTGATGTTCCAGAACACATTGTTTAGGTAATCTGCCCAGAAAAGTCAGGATGGAATCATGGTAGAATCTTCAACTTGCTGTCCGAGGCTGCAGATCTTTCAGCTGTAGGTTATGTATTTAATTGGGTTTCTTGTATTTGTCTGTTGTTTTGGGGGAGAGCCAATCCAACACCGTTACTCCTTGACCACACCTCCTGTAAGTCTAAGATATGTATCTTCATATCACAATAAACATTTACTAAGTACACATGCAATCTCTCCTGAAATCTCAGAAATTAACTAAAATTAGCTATTTCTCTTAAGTATTTCCTTGAACAATGTATTAAAAGTTTCTTCATCCCAGAATTCCTGATGTTTGTTATTAGAAATACTACTGATTTTTACCTATGCCTTCATGCGTGTAAGAATATGTCTGCCCTTGGGTCCATACTCCCAGAGGGTTAAAGAATAGGAAAGTTATCAGGGGAGGGGGGTGAGATACAGAGTTCTGGTGGTGGGAATTGTGTGAAGTTGTACCCCTCTTATCCTATGGTTTAGTCGATATTTCCTTTTTATAAATAAAATTTTTTTAAAAAGAAAAAGAAGAATATGTCTGCTTGATTTTTAAGGTGTGTTTCTTTGTCTATAATACCACAAGGCCTGCTTAAGGAAGGACCACAGGCTGTCCTTTGTTACAACTCCTGCACTCTGAGGCAGAAATCTAGAGTAGGTCATTAGTTAAACTATACCAAGGTCACAGGCCAGGGTAAAAGTCACATGCATTGTAGATAAACTCTGACTACCAGCATTTTTTTGAAAGTCTGGGTATATCACAGGATGACAGAAGGATAAACTCAACTATTTCTTATGGAATCAAAGAAGTGTAATAGATGTAATGACATTTAGACAATGACCAGTATAGTTTTAAGCTTTAAATATCCCTACATGCACTCTAATGTCTCTCCCCCATGAGAAATATATACTCACCTTTCCATATGATGTATAACTGTCTGTTACATACACCTTGACATTTACCTCATGATGGATGTAAACTTAAAATCATATTTGGGGGGCCAGAGGGTGGCGGAGCTAGTTAAGAACATATATTACCATATGTAAGGACCAAGATTCCAACTGCTGCTCCCCACCTGCAGGCGGGGGGGGGGGGAAGCTTCATGAGTGGTGAAGCTGGTCTGTAAGTGTCTATGTTTCTCTTGCCCTATCTATTCCTCTCATTTTCTCTCTGTCCTGTCAAGTATAAGAGAAAAAAAGGGAAGGAAGGAAGGAAGGAAGGAAGGAAGGAAGGAAGGAAGGAAGGAAGGAAGGAAGGAGAGAGAGAAAGGAGGGAGGAAAGGAGAGAGAGAGGAAGTGAGGGAAGGAAGGAATGGAGGGAAGGAAAGAAGGGCAGGAAGGGAGGGAAGGAAGGAAGGGAGGAAGGGCAGGAAGGGAGGGCAGGAAGGGAGGGAAGGAGGAAAGAAAGCAGGGTATGTCCACAGGAGTGGTAGATTTGTAGTGCTGACTCTAAGCCCCACCAATAACCCTGCTAGCAGGAAAAAGAAAAAAAAAATGATTTTAAGTCTTTGATCTTCCCCGTTCCTATTTGATTTTATGCATGATCTTATCAATAAATACTCTGTCAGAGTTCTGGACAGGGTCATTCACTTGATATTTCCCTGTCTCATAATATCTGCGTTCATCCCTCCAGTTAATTTCAGGGATGTTCATCCCTCCAGATATCTTCTTGGGATGTCTGAATTTAATCTCTCTCATCCTTAAGGCATGACATCTCAGAGTCCTGGAGACTGGCTAAGGTTCTCCTCTCGTAGTTGTCTTACAATGAACAGGGATATACCTGGATTCAAGAAATTTAATTTTTTAATTGCTTTATAATGTAACCACTGTCATATGCATACAATTGCATTATGTAACAGGCACCCAAAGTTTTCTTCCTATACTCTCACCCTCTCCCTCCCCAAGTCTTTTGTTTTGGTTCAGTACACCATGTCCAGTCCATGCTTCACTTTGTGCTCTCCCTCCTCACCCCTACCTAAAGTCCTGCTAATATCTGTCCTTCTCTTTTTGGCTTATCTCACTCAACATGATGTCCTAAAGTTCCATCCAAGAGGATGCAAAGGAGACAACCTCGTCATTTTTTACAGCTGAGTAGTATTCCATCATTTTTTATATAGACCACTTTTTTTTTTAAGCCAATCATCTTATATCAGACTTCTGGGTTCTTCCATGCTCTGGAAATTACAAACTGTGCTGCTATGAACATAGATATACACAGATCTCTTCTGATAGGTGTTCCTGTTTCCTTTAGGTAAATCTCCAGGAAAAGAATTACTGGCTCATAGAGTAGGTCTATTTCTAGTGTCCTAATAAGTCTCCAAATTGCTTTCCACAATGGTTGGACCATTTTTCACTTCCACCAGAAGTGCAGAAATCTCCATATCCTCGCCAACATTTGTTATTTCTGTCCTTTCTGACGTAAGACATTCTTACAGTTGTAAAGCAGTCTCTCACTGCTGTCTTTATTTGCATATTTATCTGAATATTTCTGGTAATCTTCCTTCAGGAGGAGATCCAGAGGGCCAACAGATATATGAGAAGGTGCTCTAAGTCAAGAAAGTTCATTCTTATCTTGGACTGGAAACTCTTCTTTCTACATCCCACAAGTATCAGAGAATTGCTGAGTACTGTTTATATCATTGCATATACATATCTATCAGCATTAAATGTTTTATTGTTTAGAATTTGGTATATTAAAATATTTTTTCTAATTTTTCTAAAGAATATGAGGCAAGACATATTTTCAGACAATAAAACCCCTGAGTTTACATGAAATATCTGTTAACATGAGCAGAAGGGAATCATGTAAAAAAATCTGCCTTTTCTATTATATTGTCACATACTAAAAGAGCAATGCACACTAATTTATAACTGAATATATGACTAACAATCCAAAATTACATAAAGTGCAGTAACATTATTGATAAATCTGCAAGATTAATCAATTAGGTACTTTAGAAACATGTATAGTAATCAGAAACAAAATTTAAAGATTAGAATCACATAAGCCAAATTTACACTACCCTATAGCTCATAACACTAATGCATCAAAAATACTCATTTTCAAGCTACACTATGCTGAATCATAACATTCTGTCTTGGAAATTACAAAATTTTGTAATTTTACCAAGTTAATAGATAAATGTATCTATGAGAGTGTGAACATAAAACAATACAGTAAATGGGTGAAATAGAGAACTAAGAATCTGAAGCCTGTTACTTCATATCCCATTACAATATTTGCCTTTTTTCTTTCTTTGTTGTGGGGATTAATGGTTTACAGTCAACTATAAAATACAGAAGTTTGTACATGTGTAACATTTCTCAGTTTTCCACACAATTCAACTCTCTTTAGGTTCTCCTCTGCCATCATGTTCCAGGACATGAACCCTCCCATACACCCCAGAGTCTTTTACTTTGGTGGAATACACCAAACCCAGCCCAAGTTCTTCTTGTGTTTTCTTGTTTTTTAACTTTTTTTATTATTAGTGATTTAATAGTGGTCAACAATATTGTGGAATAAGAGGTGTACAATTCATATAATTCCCACCACCAGAGTGCCATATCCCATCCCCTCCATTGGGAGACTCCCTATTCTTTATCCATCTGGGAGTATGGATCAAAGATCTCTATAAGGCAGAGAAAGTGGAAGATCTGGCTTCTATAATTGCTTCTCTGATTGGCATGGGCTGTATTAGGTCGATTCATACCCCTAGCCTGTCTCTATCTTTCCCTTGTGGGGTAAGGCTCTGGGGAGGTGAGGTTCCAGGACACACAGGTGAGGTTGTCTGCCCAGGGAAGGCAGGTTGCATCATGGTAGAATTTTTCAACTTCTGTCTATGAGTGATATTGTCCCGTATTCTTTCTTCCTTCTGTTTCTGACTTACCTCACTTAACATGATTCCTTCAGGCTCCATCCAAGATGAGGTAAAGAAAGTGAAATTACCATTTTTAATAGCTAGGTAAGATTTCATTGTGTATATATACAACAACTTTCTCAGCCATTCATCTGTTGTTAGGCACCTGAGCTGCTTCCAGGTTTTGGCAATTACAAATTGTGCTGCTATGAATGAAGAAATATACAGATCTTCTTGGATGGGTGTGTTTGACTCCTTAGGAGATATCCTTAAGAAAAGAATTGCTGGATAATAAGGAATTCTTGGGTCCAATTCAAGCCATGTGAGGTTTCTCCAGACTACTCTCCAAGGCATTTGGATCAACTTACATTCCTACCAGCAGTGCAGAAGGATTCCTTTGTGGAGACAACCTCTCCAGCATTTGTTGCTACTACTTATTCTGGTGTATGACATCCTTACAGGAGTGCAGTGCTATCTCGTTGTTTGTTTGTTGTTGTTGTTTGTTTGTTTAATTTCTCTGAAAATCAATGACTTGGAGCATTTTTTCATGTTTGTTGGCCGTTCAGATCTATTTTGTGGTGAATATTCTGTTCATATCCTCTGTCCACTTTTGGATGGGGTCATTTGTTTTCTTGTTGTTGGGTTTGGTGAGCTCTTTATATATTTTGGTTATTAGCCTCTTGTCTGATGTATGGCATATAAAGATCTTTTCCTATTCTGTAAGGGGTCTCTTTGTTTGGGTGGTGGTTTCCTTTACTGTACAGAAGCTTTTAATTTAGTGTAGTCCAACTGGTTTATTTTTGTTTTAGTCTTCTTAGTAACTGGATTTATGTCATTGAAGATGCCTTTAAAATCTACATGGAAAAGTGTTCTGCCAACACTTTGCTCTAAGTATTTGATAGTTTCTGGTCTAACATCCAAGTCCTTCAACTACTTGGAACTTATATTCTGTTTGGTGAATATATAGTGGCTCAGTTTCATTCTTCTGCATGTTTCAACCCAGTTTTTCCAACATCATTTGTTGAAGAGACTCACCTTTCCCTATTTAATAGACTGGGTACCTTTGTCAAAGATTAGATGTCCACAGGTGTGGGGAATTACTTCTGGGCTCTCAATTCTACTGATCAGTGTATCTATTTATGTTCCAGTATCAAGCATTTTTTATTGCAGTGGCCCTGTAATACAATTTGAGATCTGGGAGTGTGATGCCTCCAGTTTTGTTCTTCTAAAGATTGTTTTGGCAATTCTAGGTCTTTTCTCGTTCCAGATAAACATTTGTAGCTTTTGTTATATTTTCTTTGAAAAAAATAAAAATCATGTGGGATTTGATGGGGATTGCATCAAATTTGTATATGGCTCTAGGAGTATATTCATTTTGATGATGTTAATTCTAACACATGGAAATGGAATATCTTTCCACTTCTTTATGTCTTTCTCTATTTCCTTGAATAGTGACTCATAATTTTCAGTATATAAGTCTTTAACTTCTTTGGTTAGGTTTATTCCTAGATATTTTATTGTTTTTGTTGCTATAGTAAAAGGACTTGATTTCTGGATTTCTTCTTCTGCTACCTACCTAAGTGTTTGCATAGAGGAATGCCACTGACGTTCGAATGATAATTTGTAGCCTGACACCTTACTGTATTGCCTGATAATTTCTAAGAGCTTTCCGCTGGATTCTTTAGATCTTTCTATGTATACTATCATATCATCTGCGAACAGTCGAGAGTTTGACTTCTTCTCTTCCAGTATACATCCCTTTAATTCCTTGTTCCTGCCTGATTACTATGGCAAGAACTTCCAAAACTATGTTGAATAGTAATGGTGATAATGGAAGCCCTGTCTAGTATCTGATCTAAGGGGAAATGCTTCCAGTTTCTCTCCAATGAGTTTAATGTTGGGCTATAGGTCTGCTATATATGGACTCTACTATCTTGAAGAATTTTCCATCTATTCCCATTTTTGTAGTGTTTTGATAGTAAAAGGATGTCAGATTTTGTCAAAGGTTTTCTCTTCATCTATTGATATAATCACGTGTTTTTTGGTCTTGCTTTTATTGATGTGATAGATAACGCTGACTGATTTACATATATTAAACCAACCTTGCATCCCTGGGTTAAACCCCACTTGGTCATGATGAACACTCTTTTAATATACTGCTGTATCTGGTTGGCTAGAATTTTGTTAAATGTTTTAGCATCTATGTTTATCAGTGATATTGGTCTTTAGTGTTCTTTTTGTTGTGTCCCTATCTGCTTTTGGTATCAGAGTGATGTTGGCTTCATAGAAGCTGGCAAAGAATATTCCTGTGTCTTCAATCTTTTGGGAGAGTTTTGAAAGTAGAGGCATTAACTCTTACTTGAAGTTTTTGTAAAATTCATTTGTAAAACCATCTGGTCCAGGACTATTATTCTTGGGA
Organism: Erinaceus europaeus; assembly: GCF_950295315.1. NCBI lineage: Eukaryota > Metazoa > Chordata > Mammalia > Eulipotyphla > Erinaceidae > Erinaceus > Erinaceus europaeus. Next base: position 53,285,522 of record NC_080180.1, on the reverse strand, counting down.
AGGTTTTTGATAAACGTGTCAATTATTTTGGCTGTGATTTACCTGTTCATATTTTCTAGTTCCTCTTTGTTTAATTTTGGAAGTTTGTAGGTATCTAGGAACTTGTCATTTCTTCCAGGTTGTCTGGCTTGGTGGCATATAATTGATTACTGAAACATTTTTAATATTCTGTTCCTGTGTCTAATATAGGGAAAGTTAGACTGGCTATGTCTAGCTTTCTAGTTCTATTTCCAACTCCAACACCATCTTCCTAGATAATACTTTCAGCCCACCAGCATGTTCACTGTGGGCTCAGGCAAAAATAGTAAAGTCATGGGCCTCTTGGAATATACCTAAAATACACTTCCTAGCTTCTTTCAATATGAAGACCCCAAGGGAGTCGGGTGGTAGCGCAGCAGTTAAGCACAGGTGGCGCAAAGCTCAGGACAGGTGTTAGGATTCCGGTTTGAGCCCCTGGCTCCCCCACCTGCAGGGGCGTCGCTTCACAAGTGGTGAAACAGGTCTGCAGATGTTTGTCTTTCTCTCCCTCTCTCTTTCCTCCCCTCCTCTCTTCATTTCTCTCTGTCCTATCCAACAATGACAACATCAATAACAACAGCAACAGTAAAAACAACAAGGGCAACAAAGGGAAAATAAATATAATAATAAAAAATTTAAAAATATGAAGACCCCAAATCTCACCTGCCATATTCTTACCTTTAGATTCCTGCTTATTAAGCAATTTGTTCTGCTTTATATCTTAATGCTTTTCAGCCACCAAGTTGCAACTGCTACCATGACACCAAACTGACTTCCCTGGGCTAAGGACCTTACCAATGTACCCTGGAACTCCACCTCCCCAGAGCCCTACCCCACTAGGAAAAGATAGAAACAGGCTGGGGGGATGGATCAACCTGTCAACACCCATTTCCAGTGGAGGAGCAATTGCAGAAGCCATACCACCCCCCTTGTGTACCCCATAAAAATCTTTGGTCCATACTCTTAAAAGGATAGAGAATAAGGAAGCTTTCAGTGGAGGGAAGGGGATATGTAACTGGTAGTATGAGCTGTGTGGAACTGTACCCCTCTTATCCCATAATCTTGTCAATCACTATTAAATCACTAATAAAATAAAATATTTCAATTATTTCACTAGATTTTTTTTTGTTCAAGTAGGATTTTTATAAAATCATAAAAGCATATCAGGGAGTTGACTGTCAATCCTGCCATCCTTCCATAAGGCTGTAACTAACTAGTATTCTCACAATTATTTATTTATTTACTCATGTATTAATTCATTTTGGTCATCACTGGGGTTGTATCATTCCAAGCCAATGTTTTCAGATAGAAAGACAGAGTTAGAAAAAAGGACACCACAGCACTAAAGCTTCCCTCTGAGCAGTGGTCAGACTTGAATCAAAATCATATGCATGACAAAGCAAGAGTCAAATGAGCTATCTTGCCAGCTCTCAACAACCATTTTAGAATGCTTTCCTATCCTTTGTTTAGCACTAAACAATGGCCAAATCCCTGTACTGTAAATTCAACATATGTCAAAAAAAGGCTTAAATTTCTATATTCAGACTAAAGCCAGAATAATTATTGAACCCTTAATGAATTAAGATTCTTAAGAGAAGACATGATTTATCTGAGGTCATTTTGAAAAAGAGTCATTCTTCTTCCACCCTAAGATCCCTAATCTCATTTGCTCTGTTCCTACTTTTTGATTCCTGTTTATTAACCATTTTGTTTTACTCCATACCCTACCACCTTCCAGCCACCAACATGCAGACACTATCATGATTCCATCCTGACTTCTCTGGGCAGATTACTTCACCAATGTGTCCTGGAACCTTGACTCTCCAGAGCACTACCCCACTAGGGAAAGATAGAAACAGGCTAGGGGTATGGATTGACCTGCCCATAGCCATGTCTAGCAGAGAAGCAATTATAGAAGACAGAACACCTACCTTTTGCACCCCCAAAATAATTTTGATTCATACTCCCAATGGGGGAGAAGTGATAAGAGGAGATAAGAAGGCTCTGCACTCCAGCTTAATCTGGACATAGACAGAAAGTGAAAAAAGGCAGGGACATTTATATGTAGTAATAGTGTTATATGTGGCTTAGAGGGGGAGAGAGAATGGGACCTGGAAGAAAAAGGGGCAATTCTGTACAAAGGTAAACAGAGTTTTAGAGATGATAGTTAACCCATGTCTGCAACCTTAGGAGAACTGGTGTGGCTTGCAATGGAGGGACTGGGGATTCAAAACTCTGGTGGTGTGAACAGTATGCAATTATACCCCCACTGACATGTAATTTTGTAAATCAACATTAAATCACTAATAAAATATTTTTTTTCAAAAAGAGGCACTCAACAACCCTTACATGATGCCAACAATTCTAAATATCATGGAATTAATATAGTTTTTAGTTTGAGTTATTTAAGGACTTTAAACCACAGTTATGAGGGTTGTCAATTTTCAAGATTATTATCTATTAAAACCATACTACCTATACCTTGTGAGATTTTTTTAAATGTATTCACTTCACATGTATATTTAACTCCAGAAAGAATTGAGACCTACACATTATTCTGCTACCCTTAGGCTTCAATATCTGACCAAACCTTTATCTGTGAATCAATATAACAATCAAAGTGTTAAAACAGACCTATTGAGCAGCTTTAAGATTCTGGAATAGGCATTTACATATATTAATGGTATGATGAATATAGGTTGGATTAATGAAAATGTGTTGCATAAGACTCAATGATTGTACACTTGCTGCTATAGTGGTGAGCATAGCTGCCTTCCATATAAGAATCAATGATTCAATTTCTTCTATAATAATCCAAAGCTATAAAATACAACTTGAGAAAGGAAATTTTATGCAGTTGTAACATGAAAAAACAAGGATTTTATTCTGAAAATTTAAAAAATAATAGTAATTTCAACTACATCAAATTGAAAAGCTTCTGCACAGCCAAAGAAACTATCACACAAACAAAGAGAACCCTCACAGAATGGGAGAAGATCTTCACATGCCAAACATCAGACAAGAGACTAATCACCAAAATATACAAAGAACTGAGTCTTTTTAATACGTAGGCTGAGTCTTTGATATGTTGACTCTCTCAAAAGCCTAGACCAGGGAGAACAGAAGCAACCAGTAGCACAGCTATATACAAGATGCTGGGTATTATACCCCAAACCCTAACAAAGGGACTTTCCAAAGTTAACCCTATCACCAAATAATGTGACAATAAAAATAACTATCCATTGTCTTCTTGAACCCTAAGACAACAGGAACCTCACATTTCCACTATAGAGCCTATATTTCCCCCAGTCCTGGAACCTTAGGGTGGGGCCCACTTTTCTGCATGCTTCTTTCAATTCAAATCAAATAATATTGCATCCGTGGATCACAACCTAATCAACACAACGAGTGCCACCCCAACATGCTTCACTTCAGACTGTGACCAGAGATTTCAGGTGTGGAATGACAATCCTTCAGCTTCATCACTCGGGTGAGACCTTTCCTTTCATAGCATTCTCTAATTCCATTCCAGGTGGTCCACTCCCCAATAAAGTCCCCAAACCTAGATATAGTCCAGGTCCCCTGAGATAGAGCATAGGTTCACCCATGCCCATAAACTAGGGAAAAATATATACCTGAAAGCAGAAGTACACTAGAGTTTGCAGTGAGCAGCCCCCCCCCCCCAACACTTCATCTGCACTATTCCAGTCTTTAGGTCCATGATTGTTCAACAATTTGTTTGGCTTTGTATGTTAACTCTCTTTTCAGTCACCAGGTTCCGGATAACAGCAAGATGCTGACCAGACTCCCCTGGACAGATGACCCCATCAATGTGCACTGGAGCTCTGCTTCCACAGAGCCCCACCCTACTAGGGAAAGAGAGAGGCAGACTGGGAGTATGGACCGACCAGTCAACGTCCATGTTCAGCGGGGAAGCAATTACAGAAGCCAGACCTTCCACCCTCTGCAACCCACAATGACCCTGGATCCATACTCCGAGAGAGATAGAGAATGGGAAGGCTATCGGGGGAGGGGATGGGATATGGAGATCGGGTTATGGGAATTGTGAGGAATTGTACCCCTCTTATTCTAAGGTTTTGTTAATGTCTCCCTTCTTAAATAAAAAAAAAAGAAAAAAAATAACTTCCATGATTAATTCCTCTCTATAAGAGTTTTCTTTTAATGACAGCCTGAAGCTCAAGAAAATTAGTAAAAAGTGAAAAAGAAAAGAGAGAGAGAAAAAAAACTACAGAGTAGTTTCTTTGAATCATTAGCCCCCAAGGTCTTCAACTAGTTTACCAAGTTACAGAAAATTTCTTGATTATACTTTAGGTACTTTTAAAAATCATCTATATTTTTTGTTGAATTGTGTATTTTCTAAAACAACAGTTCAACTGTAGAGAAACTTTTTAAAATCACAAAAATTTGTCTTCATAATTCCCTAGTACCTTCAATATTCATATATATTTTTTAAATTCTTTCTCCAACTTTAAATAATATGATTGTAAATGTGTTATTAGTATTTGTTTTTTAAATCTATTTAGCTTTGGCAATATTTCAAGTGAGATATAAAAGAAAATATGTTTAGTAATAGCTGCTGAGTTTGCATTTCAAATGAATGCAAAATAATTAATATCACTGTTTTGCTACCAATTCTTACACAATGAAACTCACCACTTCCTATCAGGTTCCACACAGAAAAGGAGGTCATGGACTTCAAGGGCAAGTTAAGTTTGTTGGGGTAGGCATCCAAAACTCTGCTCCTAAAACAGAAAGTTAAGAGGTTTTAGTGGTTCGAAGATGCAATGAAGAACTTCACTTTCTTAGCCATAAATCTAAAAGCACAATAATATTCAATTTTGTTTTCCTTCTGCAAGTCACATAGAAATTGAAAAAGAAGAAGAAATCACACTTTTTTTTTTTTTGCCTCCAGAGTTATGGTTTGGGCTCAGTGCCTACACTATGAATCCACTGGTCCTGGCGGCCATCTTTTTTCCACTGATGTTGCTGCTGCTGGATAGGACAGAGAAAATTGAGAGAGATGGGGAAGACAGAAAGAGGAAGATACACACCTGCAGACCTGTTTCACTGCTTGTGAAGTGACCACCTTGCAGGTGGGAAACAGGTGGCTCGAACTGGGATCCCTGATTAGACCTTGAGCTTCGCACTATGTGCACTTAACCTGGTACAATACTGCCAGACACCCCCCACACACACACACACACATAGGTAAAATATTCTATAAGTTTTCTTTTTTTTTACATTTTGAAGACTTTTTATTACTATTTATTCTTGGATAGAAACGGAAAGAAATTGAGAGAGGAGGGCCAGATAGGAAGGGAGAGAGACACCTGCAGCCCTGCTTCACCACTCGTGAAGCTTTCCCCCTGCAGGAATGAATACTCTATTTCTTCATATTTTGAGCAAGGAAAGTTTTTATTAGGTCCATATTTATAGCCTATCTGAAAATGTTATGTATCATCTTGAAGTTAGTATTTTTTAATATTTATTTATTCCCTTTTGTTGCCCTTGTTTTATTGATGTAGTTATTAATGTCATTGTTGTTGGATAGGGCGGAGAGAAATGGAGAGAGGAGGGGAAGACAGAGAGGGGAGAAAAAGAAAGACATCTGCAGACCTGCTTCACCGCTTATGAAGCAATGCCCCTGAAGGTAGGGAGTTAGGGGCTCGAACCTTGGGCTTTGCGCCACCTGCACTTAACCTGCTGCACTACCGCTCAACTGCCAGAAGTTAGTATTTTTCAAGCAACCTTCAAGGGAATAGTAAGAATATTATATACAAATTGTTTCCCAGGTGTCTATTAGGGTTCTTTGTTGTTATTACTGTTTTGTTTGTTTCTTCATTTTGCCACAAAGGTTAGCACTTGGGCTCAGTGCGTGTATGACAAATCCACGCCTTCCTTTTATTTTTTCCCTCTTTCATTTGATAGGTAAAAGAGAAATTGAAGGGCTGGGCTGTGGTGTGAGGGGTTGGGCTGTGGCACAACTGATCAAAGTGCACATATTACAAAACACAAGGACCCGGGTTCAAAACACCCATTCCCCACTGCAGGGAGTCCACTTCATGAACGGTGAAGCAGGTCTGCAGGTGTCTTTCCTCCTCTCCATCTCCCCATCCTCTATCAATTTCTCTCTGTCCTATCTAATAAAAAAAAATAGAAAAAGGAAAAAGGAGCCACCAATATTAGTACTTAGCACTTAAACCCACTGGCACTAAGCCCCAGCGATAACCCTGGTAGCAAATGAAAGAGGGGGGATGGCGAAAAAGGGGGCCCAGACAGGTTAAGTACACATAGCGCTAAACACAAGGACCCCTCTCCTGTCCGATAACAACAACAAAAAGGAAGGGAAGGGAAGGGGAGAAAAAAAGGAAGGAAAGAAAGAAAGAGGGAGAAAGAGAGACCCAAGGCTTACTTCACCACTCATGGAGCCTGCTTTCTGTTTCCACTTCTGTTGTATTTCTCAGTTTCTGTTTATGATGAGATAATCCCATATTCATCTTTCTCTTTCTGGTTTACCTCACTTAAGGTGATTACTTTAAGGTACATCCAAGATGAGGTGAAGAAAGCAAATTCATCATTCTTAATAGCTGATTAGTATTCCATTGTGTATATATACTACAACTTTTTCACTCACTCACCAGTTGTTGCACACCTGGGTTGCTCCCAGGTTTGGGCTATTGCAAACTGTGCTGCTATGAACATAAGTATACACAGATCTTTTTGGATGGGTGTGTTTGATTTCTTAGGATATATCTCCAGGAAAGAATTCACTACAGCAGAAATATCAATAAAATACCTAGGAGGTGAAAGACTTGTATACTGAAAACTATGAGTCACTATTTAAGGAAGTAGAAGAAGATACAAAGAAATGGAAAGAAGGGCCCAGTGGTGGTGCACCCAGTTAAGCACACATAGTACTAAGCGCAAGGACCCACACAAGGATCCAGGTTCAAGCTCACTGCTTCCTACCTGTAAAAGAGAAGCTTTACAAGTGGTGAATTAGGTCTTCGGGTGCCTGTCTTTCTCTCTTCCTCTCTACCTACCCCCCCCCCCTCAATTCCTCTCTGTCCTACCCAATAAAATGAAAAAAAAAAAAAAAAAGAGCAAGGAAATCAAAGCTGTGTGTTTTTACTGCTTTACCAATCACTGTTTCAATAGCTGCCATTTTGCTAGACCAAGTAGGGTTTAGGCTTAAATTAAGTAGAGACAGAAAGGAAATTTTTTACAGCTGATAAATTCCCCCAAAAAATATGTTCTCTCATTGTAATGAAAACCAATGCATATCTTCACTTAGCATGGATTTAAAGAAATACTCAGTATTAAAGCTATACAGATCTTCTACTCCACAAAATTATTATAAGTTGCAACTTTTGATCATGAATCTTCTATACAGTTATATATATATATATATATATATATATATATACACACATATATATGTATCTATATCTTCTGAAGTTTATATTGCCTATTAACTGTGTCAAATATTTCAAATTTCTAACAATTTTATTAATTAACATAAAAATCACTGGAAAACATAATAAAACATAGCAAGATCTATACCCTACATGTAAAAACATTTTGTAGAATATGATGAAGGGCCCTGATAGTTTCTATACATATTTAGGTCCAACAATTGTATGCACAATTATGTTATACTGAAGGTAAGGATATTATATAGTAAATACTTCAGATAACTGACACATCTCCTGACATATTTCCAGAATTAAAGCAATACTCAAAATTCCCACCTTCAAACTATGCTCTGTAGGACCAGTCTTACCTTCTGTTAGAAAAATACTAACTTTAATTAAATTTAAAAAGAAAAATCATAGTTTAACTCTGCTCCATAATTGCTATGGATGAGTCATTAAAATTCCAAAGTCATGAAATATTATCATAAAATATGGCATTTTTCTCAAGAAAGCCACAAATTGGATTTGAGCTTATGCACTGTAAAACCCAGATGGTTTGCTTAACTACTTAGACATCCTCCAGTTCAAAAGTTAATTGAACTGAAAACTAAAATTTTGATAATTGATATGCTTTGAGGGACTTAAACATAAGGATAAATTTTTCATGCCAGGGATGTTAATAGAATTTTTAAGCCATGACAATTGGTCAGGAAATATTACAAAGTTGAATAAATTGTTATATATTACCTGAATTTCTCATAGTGATGTATCCTTTCTTCTTCTTCTATATTTTTACTCACTGCCTCAATATCAGCCACTAGTTTACCCAGTCTCATTTGTCCTAGAATTTAAGGAACAAAAAAAAATCCTTAATTGCATACTGTAAGTTTTCCAGTTCCAAGTGCATCTTTTGAATTAAATTGCAAATCACAGTTTTTTAATAACTAGTACTAAAATATTTTTCAAAAAATACTAGCAAATGATACTCTAAATACACATTTGAGAGCATTTTTTTTTCTTTCACCCCATGCTCCTAGATGTTCTGCAATTACTAATATTTAGGACGGAAAGTATAGAGAAAATGAAGTGCATATATCAGAAGGGAGATAGCTCCTAGAGAAATGTCTGCAACAGCATATACCAATGAATATAAACAGTCTCATTTGTACATTTCAACATCACTATCAGCATTATCACCATAAGGCTTAGTTCATACAGAAGGATCTGTTATTTTTAAATAATTTAGCAGTCATCAGAGAATGTAAATAGGAACACTAAGTATGCCAAAAATCTTATCCATCTGATAAGAGTATAAGACTAAAATCCTGAAAAAGCAATGCTATGCTTCTAAAAAATACAGTTCTTAGAGTCAAAAGAGAAAATTTACATGATTTAAAATGCCAGTCACTTTCTATTTTATAAAGATAACTAGTAGTATGTATTTTGAAACATAACAATATATTAATTCATGTATCAATTAAGTACCTTCTAGCTACTGGTTCAGATAGATTTAACACAGTAAAGGTATCTTAAAGATCAACAGAACCTATGAGATGCAATCTTCAATTTTAAGAACAATTCAAAAATTAGTAGCTATCACAATTCTAACAAATAAGCAGAGCCAATTTCATTATGCAATTTAGTTTTAAATTTTATAACATAGAATATTTATTTACTATAGTATGACATACACTTTGGCTAGCATTCCCTATAAATAATTTCATGTAAATATCAGATCAGGTTTTTTTTGAGGGGCAGGGAGGAATAGAGAAAGGGGATTTTCTGTACAAGAAGTACTATGATTATCACTTTACACACAAGTAAAACAGCTCATCAAAGAGCTCATAATTTAAAAGGTACATAGTTGAGGCTCAAATCCATGTATATACCCCTCAGACTTCAAGCTCACTCTTTACCACTGCTCTATTGCCCTGCCCCAGTCAAGAAGGAAATTTTGCAATAATATTTTAAATATGCTAAGTGTACATATATTTATAGCTATATGTTTCTCACAACTACCACATAAATTGAGTACTATATGTTATCCCCATTTTAAAATGAAAATTAAAATAGTGATGAACTTTTCCAAGGTTCAACAGCTAGCAGTGTGTAGATCCAATATTCACACAGGTAGTTTGTTGAGCCTGTATTCTAATCCTTGTAATATTCAGTGTGCTTATTTGTTTATTTTTCAAGGAGCATTTACTTAATGGAAATAACTATTTTAACTCCTACAGAAGAGGGGCATAGAGTATTACAATCAATAAAATATAACTGTTATACTCAAAGTACAGATGTCTAAAAAACGAAAACCCCAGCAGAAAAGTAAAGAAGGAACATATACAGGTGAAAGGTCATGAACTATGGGATTCAGGTATCTAAAGTATGAATTTTTTAAGTATTTTTAAATTTACATTTATTTAGTTAGTTTGGATAAAGACAGAGAAATTAAGAGGAGAGAGAGAGAGAGAGAGAGAGAGAGAGAGAGAGAGACCTGCAGCACTATTTCACCACTTGTGAAGCTTCTTCTCTCCCCAGAAGTAGGGACTAGGAGCTTGTCCTTTTGCACTGTCATGTGTGCACTCAACAAGGCGCACCACCACCGCATAGCACTATAGTGTGAATTCTAGAGTGATGCTACAGGTTGTTGTAATTTGAGAGACAATGATGGGCACTGAATATAACAGTAAGATCTAGTAAAATGTTTGTATGTTTTATTTTTTTCGGGGCAGGAGGGTTGCTATATATGTATAAAATCCGATGGGAAAGAAACCAATATTGCACAATAGCCTGCAAATGTTACAGGTGAATGCTGAGAATTGAAAATACGAGCAGAAAATATGAATAGACATGGGTCCTAGGTCAGATAGATGGGGTTTGCAGTCAATGGTATCTATATACTTTTCCCAGATTTGGGAGCTACTCTCTGCCCTTATCCAACTTTCTGGTCCTAGTCTGAACACTGACACCATCATCCCAGACAATATTCCTAGCCCACCTGCATGTGAGCTGTCAGGCTCAGGCAAAAATTAATAAAGTCATGGGCCCGTTGGAATATATCAAAAGTAGACTTCCTAGCTTCTTCCAACACGAAGACCCCAAATTTCATCTTCTATGTTCTTGCCTTTAGGTTACTGATTATTAAACAAATTGCTCTGCTTTATATATTAATGCTTTTTAATCACTGAGTTGCAGGTGCTACTTATAATACCTACCTGACTTGCCTAGGCAGATGGTCTCACCAGTGTATCCTGGAACCCCACCTCCCCAGAGCCCTATCCCATAAGAGAAAGATAGGAAAACAGATTAGGGGTATGGATTGACCTGTCTATGCCCATATCCAGCAGATAAGCAATTACAGAACCCAGACCTCCCATCTTCTGCACCCCATAAAGAATTCTGGTTCATACTCCCAGAGGGATAAAGAAGCTTCTAATGGAGGGGAGGGGATGCAGAACTCTGGTGGTGGTAATTGTATGGAAGTGTACCCCTCTTATACCACAATCGTGTCAATCATTATTAAATTACTAATAAAATAAATAAATGAATAAAGAAAATTTAAAAAGAGAATACAAGCAGAGAGCAAATTCACTATACATTTTTGAAGGAAGTGATGAAGTTTACAAGTTAAAGCATTATTTAGAAAAGGATTACTTTATTGCAAATAAAGTTATAAATTTAAATGTTTACAATTATAGTCTTGCTTTTACACAAATATATATATATATATATATATATATATGTGTGTATATATATATATATATTCCTAAAGATACAAATATGTCTTGCTTTATTCATTTATTTTCAAGTCAAAACTGTTATTAAGAATCTCCCCAACAACGAAAGTCCTGGACCACATGGCTTCACAAACGAATTCTACAAAACCTTCAGGAAACAGTTAATACCCATACTCCTAAAGCTTTTCCATAAGATCAAAGAAACAAGAACACTCCCTTCCACCTTCTATGAAGCCAACATCACCCTAATACCAAAAGCAGATAGGGACACAACAAAAAAGGAAAACTACATACCAATATCTCTGATGAACACAGATACCAAAATATTAAACAAGATCTTGGCCAACCAGATACAGCAGCATATCAAAAAGATTGTTCATCACGACCAAGTAGGATTCATCCCAGGAATGCAAGGCTGGTTCAACATAAGCAAGTCTATCAATGTCATTCACCACATCAATCAAAGCAAAGACAAAAACCACATGACTATCTCAATAGATACAGAGAAAGCCTTTGACAAAATCCAACACCCATTCATGCTCAAAACTCTACAAAAAATGGGAATAGACGGGAAAATCCTCAAGATAGTGAAATCCATATATAGCAAACCTATAGTCAACATCATACTCAATGGACAGAAGCTGAAAGCATTCCCCCTCAGATCAGGGACTAGACAGGGCTATCACCATTACTCTTCAACATAGTATTGGAAGTTCTTGCCATAGCAATCAAGCAAGAGAAAGAAATCAAAGGAATACAGATTGGAAGGGAAGAAGTCAAACTCTCACTATTTGCAGATGATATGATAGTAGACATAGAAAAATCTAAAGAATCCAGTAGAAAACTACTGGAAGTTATTAGGCAATACAGAGATCGGGTTGTGGGAATTGTGCAGAACTGTACAATTCCTTTTTATTCTATAGTTTTGTTAATGTCTCATTTCTTAAATAAATTAAAAAAAAGAATTTTGTTCCATATTCCCTGAGGAATTAAGAACAGGGAAGCTTCCAATGGAGGGGGTGGACAGGGAACTCTGGTGGTGGGAACTGTATGAGGTTGTACCTGTTATTGTCTAACCTTGATAATCATTATTATAGCACTAATAGTATTTTTTTAAAAAGTAATGCCAAACAAGTAAAATAATTAAAATGGATCAAATAACTAAAAAATTTCCTTCCATTCATTATGACTCACAGGACCTCAATACATGAAGTACACTACCACTCCTCTGGTACATTAATTAATAGCTTCCTCATTTAGACTCCTTCCTCCAGCCATGATACTCTCCAGTCAATCCTCCAAATTTATCATCAATTTTATTACAAATTATAAGACTATAAAAACTATTTGATTGCTTCAGATTTAACTGTCCTTAAGCAAAGAATTTGAAATTATCTAAAATCATATTGTAAAAAGTAAACTATGAGAAGGTGCTCAAAATCACTGATCAGAGAAATGCAAATAAGACAACACTGAGATAGCACTTTATAACAGTGAGAAAGTCATACATCAGAAAAGACAGGAATAACAAGTGTTGGAGAGGATGTGGACAAAAAGGAACACTTTTTCACTGCTGATGGGAGTGAAAAATAATCCAACCACTCTGAAAAGCAATTTGGAGACATATTGTGACACTAGGAATGGACCTTTCCTAGAACCCAGTAATTCCCCTCCTGGGGATTTACCCAAAGGAAACAGAAACACTTATCAGAAGAGATCTCTATATACCTATATTCAAGCACAGTTTGTAACTGCAAGAACCTGGAAGCAACCCAGATGTTCAACATCAGATAAGTGGTTAAAAAAAAATCGTGGTATATGGGGGCCTGGTATATGGTATATAGCAGGTTAAGTGCACATGGTGCAAAGTGCAAAGACTGGCATAAGGATCCTGGTTCGAGCCCCCGGCTCCCCACCTGCAGGGGAGTCACTTCATGGGTGGTGAGGCAGGTCTGCAGGTGTCTATCTTTCTCTCCCTTTCTTTGTCTTCCCCCCTCTCTTGATTTCTCTCTGTTCTATCCAACAACAGCAATGGCAATAATAACAACAACAACAAGGGCAACAAAATGAGGAAAATGGCCACCAGGAGCAGTGGATTTGTAGTGTAGGCACTGAGCCGCAGCGATAATTCTAGAGGAAAAAATTTTGTCTATATATATAATGGAATACTACTCAGCTGTTAAAAATGATGAGGCTCTCTCCTTTGCATCCTCTTAGATGAAACTCAAGGATATGATGTTGCATGAGATAAGCGACCCCTGCAAGCGTCAACCCGGCTTTGACCTAGCACGTTATGATTGGGTCCTCCTCAATCGCTATCAAACAGGCCATGGCCAGGGCGCCGCTATGTTCCATCGCTGGGGAGCCAGAGACGACCCGAACTGCCCCTGTGGCTACAGACAGACTATGACCCACATAGTCAACGACTGCCACCTCTCCAGATTCAAAGGAGGTCTTGAAACTTTACATCAGGCTCAACCTGACGCTGTTGACTGGCTACGGAAGAAGGGCAAACGCTAGAAGAAGAAGAAGCGAAAAAAAGAGAAGGAAGAATATCAAATGATCTCAAATATTCACTTATTAGTGGGCTTAATAAAGTGGGGACAGGCAGGGAAAGCACAGAGTGAAACATGGACTAGACATGGTATATTGCACCAATGCAAAGAACTTTGGGGAGGGAGAGCACAAAGTGAATCATGGACTGAACATGGTATACTGCACCAAAGCAAAGAACTCTGGAAAGGGAGTAAGAGGATGAATAGGAAGATAACTCTGGGGGCCTACTATAATGAAATTGTATACATATGAAATTGTATACATATGAAATTGTATACTACTATAATGAAATTGTATACATATGACCATGATTGCACTATAAAACATTAACCCCCTCAAAAAAACTTTTAAATTTGACTGCTACTTTATAAAACACTGTATACTGTTTTTATAATGCCCCATATCTGTTTTAAAAATATATTGGTTTTTTTAATCTTTTTTAGCTTCTAGGGTTATCACTGGGCCTCGGTGCTTACACCACAAATACACTGCTCCTGGAGGCCATTTTTTCCCTTTTTTTCCCCCTTTTTGGTATTGTTATTGCTATTGTTGTTGTTGGATAACAGAGAGAGAAATTGAGAGAGATGGGGAAGACAGAGAGGGAGAGAGAAATGTAGACACCTGCAGACCTGCTTCACCGCCTGTGAAGCAACCCTCCTGCAGCTGAGGAGCCAGGGGCTTGAATCAGGATTCTTACACTTGTTCATGGGCTTTGCATTATATGTGCTTAATAGGCTGTACTACTGCCCGGCCCATGGAAAATATATTCTTATTGTTGAGAATTTTCAATTAATAAATCAAGCTTATTACTTTCATTTTACTTTATATCCACAGTAATAATTACACATGCATATACAACTTGTGTGTATATACTACTGCCTGGCCCCGGGAAAATATATTCTTATTGTTGAGAATTTTCAATTAATAAATCAAGCTTATTACTTTCATTTTACTTTATATCCACAGTAGTAATTACACATGCATATACAACTTGTGTGTATATGTATATTTGTTAGGTGACTAGGCCATTTGAAAGAATGTTGCAAATAGTGTAACATTTCACCAGTAAATATTTCATCCTATTACTCCTATTACATTGATAAGAGACACACACACAAAGCATAATAAAAATATAAAATAGGAGCTGGGTGGTGGTGCACCTGGTTAAGTACACATGTTATAGTGCACAAGGACCCAGGCTCGAGGCCCCAATCTCCACCTGCAGAGGGAATACTTTGCAAGTAGCAAAGCAATGTTGCAGGTGTCTCTCTGTCTCTCCGTCTCTATCACCCCCTTCCCTCTCGATTTCTGGCTGTGTCTACCCAGTAAATAATAAAACAATCCAATACACTATCCTAAGCAAATTCCCCTAGTAGTCCCTAAAAAATCCTTTCTATCTTTTTAATTTTTTTAACTCGGGGTCTAATCAAGGATCAAATATATCTCTAGGTTTCTTTCTTTTTTTTTTTTTCCTCCAGGGTTATTGCTGGGCTCAGTGCCCACACCATGACTCCACCGCTCCTGGAGGCCATTTTCCCCCTTTTTTGTTGCCCTTGTTGTTGTAGCCTCACTGTGGTTATCATTATTGCCATCATTGATGTTGTCTGTTGTTGGATAGGACAGAGAGAAATGGAGAGAGGAGGGGAAGACAGAGAGGGGGAGAGAAAGATAGACACCTGCAGACCTGCTTCACTGCCTGTGAAGCGACTCCCCTGCAGGTGGAGAGCCAGGGGCTCGAACCAGGATCCTTACGCCCATCCCTGCGCTCTGCCCCACATGCATTAACCCACTGCGCCAATGCCTGACCCCCTCTAGGTTTCTTTTAACATAGAACTGTCCTATGAGAGTATGAGAGCTGCATCCATCTGACTAGTAAGTACTTAAAATAATTGCTTGGAGTTAGATCGCTGTAAGTATAAAACACAACTGAATTTCTTGTAATGAAAAAATATAACACCTAATAATTTAATACTAGTAAAGATTTCATAAATTATACTAATTTTTAATATTACACATACATGGAGTTGATTCGACCAGTGCCTTTATTTTGTCATCACTGATTTCAGTGGTTACCAACACAGAATTTTGAAAACCATTTTTGGCACTAACGTTATTATAGAGCATTGTCACTACAAATTTTACGCAACTTTTCACAAACTTGATACATGTCCTTTTGTGTAAATAAAAAAGTAAAATATAGCAAAAATGCAGTTTGGTCTCCGATCTACAACTTGTAAAAATTTTAAGCCTCAAGAATATTGCTCAATTTTTTTAAATGAAGCTAGAACTGTCACCTGTCAGATGACATAGCAATAACATAGATGAGAATGACTCTAGTACTTACAAAAATGAACTAGTGTGATTTGCTGTAAGAATATGTCATGACTTTTCTGACAACCAAATAATTCATATGTATTTATATGAATATATCCACCGACATAATTGAAATGTTTGAGGGGTTGGGTGGTGGCGCACCTAGGTAAAGTGCACACATTACAGTATGCAAGGTCCTAGGTTCAAGCCCCCACTTCCCACCTGCAAGGGGAAGCTTCACAAATGGTAAAGCATGCCTGCCAGTGTCTCTCTTTCCTCTCAATTTCTGTCTCTATACAAAATAAATAAGCAAAGAATATTTTTAAAAATAAGTGTCTGATGAGCATTTTAGGTATTTAATGAGGAGGTACATTCCAGAGAATAAGTCCTTGTCTATATCGTCACAGAGTTTACAGACATATAAGGGGGTGGGCATAGGGTAATTAAATAAGGTGAGCCAAGTCAACTGTTCCTAGTACTTTCAGTGTTAGGATCTAACAGCACTCAGAAAATTGATTCTTGAATGTGAATGATTAGCAAAGTGGTGCAGAGCATTTCAGGCATTCCTACATTAACACATCTTTTTAGAGTACATTAATAATTCAGACTGTAAAAAATAGAACAAATTTAAAGAAACATTTTGAGGCAAAGTCCACATTCTGCTAAAGTCAGTGTCTGTGTTTCTCTGGTTGTCAGACATCACCATTATCATGAACAAGGTGCCAAGAAAATACAAATGTCATGGGACCGTGTGGTGGCGCACCAGGTTGAGCGCATATGTTACAGTGCTCAAGGACCCGGGTTAGAGCCCGTGGTCCCCACCTGCAGGGCAAAAGCTTTGCAAGTAGTTAATCAGTGCTACAGGTGTCTCTCTTCCTCTCTCCCTCTCTATCTCCCCTACCGTCTCAATTTCTGGCTGTGTCTATCCAATAAATAAAGATAATTTTTTTAAAAATGCAAATGTCACACGCAAGGTAGGAAATCAGGTCAGAGATTCCCCCAAACTTGAGCCATTACCCATAACACATAACATGTAATACCCTCAATGACAGACTAAACCAGGAAAATGAACCTAGATTTCCCTCAAGAATACTTATGTCAAAAAAAGATGAAAAAGGATGGGAAGACTGTGCTGATAAAAATATTTCTAGTGGCCAATTTTTTGATGTTATTAAAACAAGTGATATTAATTTTATCTAAATATTTAAAATAATTTAAATATATTCATAATTTAACCACATGCAAATTCAATATTGAAATATTAAAAATTAGTACAAATAATTTATGTAATATTTATTAGTATAACATTATTAGGTGTTATATTTTTGCATTACAAGAAATTCAAGCTTTATACTTACAGCAATCTAATGCCAAGTAACTATTTTAAGTACTTACTAGTCATAGCATGTGGCTCTCATATTAGATAGGTCCTGGAACATAATGGCAGAGGACCTAGTGGGGGTTGTATGTTATGCATGTATAAACGACTGTAGCTACTGTCGAGTGTAAAATAGCAATCCCCCAAACTTCACAGTGAAGCATATCTGCAAGGTGTTTTTCTTTCTCTCTCCCTCTGTCTCCTCATCCTTCCTCAATTTCTCTGTCTTATTAAAAGAAGTGGAAAAATGGCCATGGGTAGCGGTGGATTTGCGATGCTTCACTCAGCCAATGATAACCCTGGTGGCGATAAAAATCAAATTAAATGGGTGGGGGAGATAGCATAATGGTTATGCAAACAGACTCTCATGCTGAGGCTCCAAAATCCCAGGTTCAATCCCCCACACCACCATAAGCCAGAGCTGAGCAGTGCTCTTGTGTTTCTCTCTGTCTCTCTCTATCTGCATCTCTCTCAAAAATAAGATCAATAAAATATTTTTTAAAAAAATCAAATCAACAGCGGGCTAAGCGCAGGTGGCGCAAAGCACAAGGACCGGCATAAGGATCCCGGTTCGAACCCCCGCTCCCCACCTGCAGGGAAGTCGCTTCACAGGCGGTGAAGCAGGTCTGCAGGTGTCTATCTTTCTCTCCTCCTCTCTGTCTTCCCCTCCCTCTCTCCATTTCTCTCTGTCCTATCCAACAACAACAACAACAATAATAACTACAACAATAAAAACAACAACAAAGGCAACAAAAGGGAATAAATAAATAAAATAAATATAAAAAATCAAATCAAATAAACAAACAAATATATATAGACTTGAGAAATGCCTGATGAATATTAATATTTAGACCAGTAACAAAGACAATAGTTACCATTAGATTTAGTGAAAATTATCAATGGATGTTAACATTGTGAGAATGGTTTTGTGGTTGGATGCAGAAAGCAAATTAAAACAGAGTAAATAAAATGATAATCAAGAGATAGGAAGCATTGGTTTTTTTTTTTTTTTTTTTTTTGAGGGAAGAGTAGAAAAAATATCAACTGGAAGGTTATGAGTGTGTATGTGCAGAAGTTTATGTTGAGGGATAGGAGGAACAGGAGGGACCTGGAGGGTACTGCCCAGGAAATGGAAGTGGTGACAGGTGTGGCTTGGAAAGGTGAAGGGGCTCGGGTGTTACAAGCTAGAACTGTGGGAATGGCTTGGCTCTCAGCTGACTTAGCCCCTGGTCAACATGTGAGTAAGAGAGCTCAGAGGGGATTCGCTGTCTCTCTCTGTCTCTCTGTCTCTCTCTCCTCTCTCTCACGGTGACCTAGACCATAAAGAAATTTAAAATAAAAAAAGTGTAATATATCATTGATTGGTTTTTGTTCTTCATATAAATTTCTTTGGAAAAACAGTAAAAATACATCATGACTTTTCCAACACCCCAATATATATTCATATAAATGATAATATAATAGTTAACAAGTGTTATTAGTTACACAGAATTTTAATAGCATTCCTATGCCAATGAAATGGATTTTCTCCCATTTCCCACAGATGCAGTAGATACTATATGCTATTCCCTTTTCTCTCTCTCTCTCTTTCATAGGAGCCCTAGTTCAGGTAGTTAAAAGCAGTATTTCTAAAAATTGCTAAACTAAACAAAGTGAATTATTAGGAACATTTGTTTTTCAGAATTTAGTTTTAGCAATTCAGAAACTGTATACCACAAAAGGATGTGTAGATCACAAGTGCCTCCTGGCAGAGACTAGTCATGAACTTTCTGGAGGACACTATAAAGGAAATTTTATATCACTAAGATAGTTGGGCTAGAGACTTAATGACACTATGAAAGTGCTCCAGCAAATAAAACTCAAATCCCATTCTTACAAGAAAGTAAAATACAGACTTCATATTTGGTCTATTAATTGACCAATTTCTCTTTTTAACCAATACCTTATTGACAAATACCTCTTTTGAATACCCACTATCGGAACCATATTCAATCTCAAAACAATTACAGTAAAAGGTTTATGTTTAAAATTTATAGGCAGATTCATTAGTCAAGAATGACAGATTGCAATTTACTGACATTTCACATTCTAGTGTGTGGGCTGGGTGGATGTCATATGATTTTCTACTGTTGGAATTTCCAACACATGTGTGTTATAGAGAATGCCAATTTCTCATTAAATCATGAACAGTTTAGTAGTCTTTTGAGAATAGGCGTTGTATTTTTTTTATCATCCACTTACTCAGTCAGTCAACAAATATTTACAGAATGCCTATAA
This sequence comes from Erinaceus europaeus, assembly GCF_950295315.1. Taxonomy (NCBI): domain Eukaryota; kingdom Metazoa; phylum Chordata; class Mammalia; order Eulipotyphla; family Erinaceidae; genus Erinaceus; species Erinaceus europaeus. The sequence continues at coordinate 53,265,807 of NC_080180.1, read as the reverse complement.
TATGGCAGCCTGACAGGCACTATCGATGCCAAGAATAATTCAGGGGTTATGAAAACTATCATTTCAATTATATTATCTATCCCATTTACATGTGGGAATTTATAGCCTATATATAGTATCATGTAATTAATAAATTGCATTAACTACTTACTTCCTTCAGCAATGTGTGACAGGCTGTGGAAGTTACAAAAAAAATCATAAAATTTCATTACCACTCCACAGATGTATCCATACCATTTATCCCACAGTAAAATAAATCATTCATTCCTTATTAAACAAACACATCCATACCTAGTCCAATATATACTCAAATCGAATTCTTAAACTCATATACAAAGTCAACAAATGCTGAATGACTACTTAAAACTGAGCCAGAATCAAGGACAGAGTTAAGATAAAGGCAACTTGATAAAAAATTTTATATTATGTCATTGGAAAAGTACTGGAAATTAATTTGCTTTATCAGCACAAATGAACTCCACTAATACTTCAGTGTCTATAAAAATAATGCAAAATTAAAATATATATAACAATTTTCATAAATATAAAATCAGTGTAATAGTAATAAAAAGGAAGAAAAAGTTTATTCAACTCCAAAATACTTTAAGACAATTTAGTCAAGTGCAGTAGATTTAATGTCTACCAAATGTTTATGCTAACTGATATATGGTATTTCAGGAATCTAATATCACTTTCCAGGTGGGTTATTATTTAAAATACATAAGTAGTTAGTAGAGCAGATAGATTTAAGCAGGTACTAATTTGAACTTTACAATTTATCAGTAATATAGTCCTCAGTAAATTCCAAAGTGTCCAAGTTCAGCTTCCTCATTTGTAAAAGGTATATAATGGTAATCAATTGGCAAGGAAGATTGGGCAAGTGATACACGTAGCAACTTAATACAAACCTACTACATAGTAAGTGGTCAATGAAATTAGTGTTAGTAGTGGTTATAATGACACTTATAATGGCATGACACTGATAGCAGCTTCTATGTATGAAGCATACATATAATATGTGGAGCCTCAGATGTACCTGGGTTAAAGAACACTTGAACAACAACAACAAAAAAAGCCCAAAAAGTTAAAGATGCAGACCTAAAGGAAAACTTAGAGGTGTCTACCATGAAACCATTTATTTGTATTCCAGAAAAAGTAATAGGCATAGACTTTGCCTTCTCTTTGCCCAACGAATTTGATAACCTTAATTCAGAGCAACTGATGTAATTTTCTCTCAAGTACTTTTTTATTTTTATTTAAAAAATGGAAACACTGAAAAGACCATAGGATAAGAGGGGCACAATTCCACACAATTCTCACCACCAGAACTCCATATCCCATCCCCTCTCCTGAGAGCTTTCCTATTCTTTAACCCCGTGGGAGTATGAACCCAGGGTCATTATGGGGTGCAGAAGGTGAAAGGTCTGGCTTCTGTAATTGCTTCCCCACTGAACATGGATGTTGACATGTCGATCCATACTCCCAGCCTGTCTCTCTCTTTCCCTAGTGGGGCAGAGCTCTGGGGAAGCAGGGATCCAGGACACATTGGTGGAGTTGTCTGCCCTTGGAGGTCCGGTTGGCATCATGGTAGTATCTGGAACCTGGTGCTGAAAAAGAGCTAACATATAAAGCCAAACAAATTGTTGGCTAATCATGAACCTAATGGCTGGAATACTGAAGATGAAGATTTGGGGTCTCCATTTTGGAAATAGCTAGTAGGTCTATTTCAGGTATATTCCAAAGGACCCATGACTATACTAGTTTTTTTTTTTTTTCTGAGCCTTACATCTGATATGCAGGTAGACCCAGGTTATTATCTGGGGAGATGATGTCATGGCTGGAAAAAGGGCAAGAAAGGTGGATCAGGGAAGAGAGTAGCTCCCAAATATGGGAAAGTTGTATAAATATTGTTGCCTGTAAACCCCAAGGATTTGATCTGGGGCCCATATTCAGCATAGGAGACCATGTAACCTCTGTACTTTTTGATCTTTTCTACATCTTTTTCTGATTCTTCTTATCATGTATAATACCTACAGTTTCTTTCATTTGTTTCTGAAAGTATTCTCTTTTTTAAAAGATTTTTTAAACTTTATTTAGTTTGATAGGGCAGAGAAAAATTGAGAGGGAAGAGGGGACAGAGAGACAGAGAGACATCTGCAGCCCTGCTTCAACACTTGTGAAGCCTCCCCCCTGCAGATAGGGGCTGGGCTTGAACCTGGGGCCTTGTACATGGTAGCATGTGTACTTAACCAGGTGCACCACCTCCTGGTCCACACTATTCTTTTTTCTGCATTCCTTTATACAGTTCTATCAGTACCACTTCTTATTTACCACCTCCACATACCTGCCTATCTCTTCCTTTAGTATCCATATTTTATTTTCAATTTCTTATGAGAATTTAATTTTTCAATACTGTGTATTATATTTCATCACCTAACAGGAACTTTTTCCTAGTTTATTTTCTTCATATGTTGGAGACTGATACTCTTTTTTTTATAATATATAGCATCTTAGGGACAAGTGTTATGTATTCAACTTTTGTATTATTTACATTTAGATAAAACTTTTTTTCTGGGTGTGGGTGTTTTGCAGACATCTATTATGGTGAGAAGAAAAATTCAACCTATGTGCCAACAACTGCAAATGATTACCCTCCCAATAAAAAGAAATGCATTTTTGAGAATGCAAAAAACAAAATCCAACAGTGAAGCTCCAGTTGCAGCAAAAACAAAGTTAGGCTGCTATGTGTTAAGTTAAAAATTAAATGCATCTACCAACATACTTTAATGACAGCTCTTTGGTCACTACCAGACCACCCTATCGCCCACACAGACATGATGGACCTACACCTCTAACAAATCCATCTCTCCACTCATTGGTCATCTCCATTAGGAACAACATAATGGACTCCTTTATGGGCCCCAATAGGACCTTGCCCTCAATGTGGATCAACAATGGTAGTGAACAGCTAATGAAACTGAAACAGTTATCAAAAATCTTCCCAAAAATAAAAGTCCTAGACCAGATGGTTTTACAAATGAATTCTACTAAACCTTCAAAGAAGAACTAATACCTCTACTTGTAAAAGTGTTCCAGAAGATTGAAGACACTGGAGTACTCCCTGCCAGCTTCTATGAAGCCAACATCAGTCTGATACCAAAAGCAGACAGGGACACAACCAAAAAAGAAAACTACAGACCAATATCTCTGATGAACATAGATGCTAAAATATTGAACAAAATTCTAACCAACTGGATACAGCAGTATATTAAAAAGACTGTTCATCATAACCAAGTGGGGTTTATCCCAGGCATGCAAGGTTGGTTTAATATACATAAATCAATCAATGTTATCCACCACATCAACAAAAGCAAGACCAAAAACTACATGGTTATATCAATTGATGCAGAGAAAGCCTTTGACAAAATCCAACATCCCTTTTATGATCAAAACACTACAAAAAAATGGGAATAGATGGAAAATTCCTGAAGATAGTGTAGTCTATATACAGCAAACCTACAGCCAACATACTACTCAATGGTGAAAAACTGGAAGCATTTCCTCTCAGATCAGGTACTAGACAGGGCTGCCCACTATCACCATTACTATTCAACATATTGTTGGAAGTTCTTGCCATAGCAATCAGGCAGGAGCAAGGAATTAAAGGGATACAGATTGGAAGAGAAGTCAAACTCTCCCTATTTGCCGATGACATAATAGTATACACAGAAAAACCTAAGGAATCCAGCAAGAAGCTTTTGGAAATCATCAGAAAATACAGTAAGGTGTCAGTCTACAAAATTAACATTCAAAAGTCAGTGACATTCCTCTATGCAAACAATAAGTCAGAAGAAATTGAAATCCAGAAATCAATCCTTTTACTATAGCAACAAAAACAATAAAATATCTAGGAATAAACCTAACCAAAGAAGTGAAAGACTTGTATACTGAAAATTATGAGTCACTACTCAAGGAAATTGAAAAAGACACAAAGAAGTGGAAAGATATTCCATGTTCATGGGTTGGAAGAATTAACATCATCAAAATGAATATACTACCCAGAGCCATATACAAATTTAATGCTATCCCCATCAAGATCCCAAGCACATTTTTAGTAGAATAGAACAAATGCTACAAATGTTTATCTGGAACCAGGAAAGACCTAGAATTGCCAAAATAATCTTGAGAAAAAAGAACAGAACCGAAGGCATCACACTCCCAGATCTCAAATTGTATTATAGGGCCATTGTCATCATAACTGATTGGTACTGGAACATGAATAGACACACTGACCAATAGAATAGAATTGAGAGCCCAGAAGTGAGCCCCCACACCTACGGACATCTAATCTTTGACAAAGGGGCCTAGACTATTAAATGGGGAAAGCAGAGTTCCTTCAACAAGTGGTGTTGGAAATAATGGATTGAAACATACAGAAGAGTAAAACTGTATTACTGTATTTCACCAGGTACAAAAATTAATTCCAAGTGGCTCAAGGACTTGGATGTTAGAACAGAAACTATCAGATACTTAGAGGAAAATATTGGCAGAACTCTTTTCCGCATATATTTTAAAGACATCTTCAATGAAACAAATCCAATTACAAAGAAGACTAAGGCAAGTATAAACCTATGGGACTACATCAAATTAAAAAGCTTCTTCACAGAAAAAGAAACCACTACCCAAACAAAGAGACCCCTCACAGAATGGGAGAAGATCTTTACATGTCATACATCAAATAAGAGTATATAAAGAGACAACATATATAAAGAGCTTGCCAAACTCAACAAGACAACAAATAACGCCATCCAAAAATGGGGGGGAGGATATAGACAGAATATTCACCACAGAAGAGATCCAAAAGGCTGAGAAACACATGAAAAAATGCTCCAAGTCTCTGATTGTCAGAGAAATGCAAATAAAGACAACAACGAGATACTACTTCACTCCTGTGAGAATGTCATACATCAGAAAAGGTAACAGCAGCAAATGCTGGAGAGGGTGTGGGGTCAAAGGAACCCTTCTACAGTGCTGGTGGGAATGTCAATTGGTCCATCCTCTGTGGAGAACAGTCTGGAGAACTCTCAGAAGGCTAGAAATGGACCTACCCTATGATCCTGCAAATCCTCTCCTGGGGATATAGCCTAAGGAACCCAACACACCCATTCAAAAAGATCTGTGTACACATATGTTCTTAGCAGCACAATTTGTAATCGCCGAAACCTGGAAACAACCTAGGTGTCCAACAACAGATGAGTGGCTGAGCAAGTGTGGTATATATACACAATGGAATACTACTCAGCTGTAAAAAATGGTGACTTCACTGTTTTCAGCCGATCTTGGATGGACCTTGAAAAGTTCATGTTAAGTGAAATAAATCAGAAACAGAAGGATGAATATGGGATGATCTCACTCTCAGGCAGAAGTTGAAAAACAAGATCAGAAAAAAAAAAAAAAAAAGTAGAACCTGAAGTGGAATTGGCATATCACACCAAAGTAAAAGACTCTGGTACAGGTCCCAAAAGAATGACAGAGGACCTAGTGGGGGTTGTATTGTTATATGGGAAACAGGGGAATGTTATGCATGTACAAATTATTGTACTTACTGTTGAGTGCAAAACATTAATTCCCCAATAATAAAAAAAATAATTTAGAGTAAGTTAGGAAGAAAAAGTAGACTGTATAATCTGTCTTGTTTAGCTCTTCTTGTATTCATTGTCCACTTTATGACTGTTTGGTCCAATCTTTGTAACCTACTCAGTATTAACCTGAGTTTCTGTAGGAAAATTTGTATATGGAGTAAGCTATTTGAACTTTTTTTAATTTTAAAGACGAAGAGACATAGACGCAGAGAGTGAAAGAGTAAAAGCGACCACAACAGGAAACTTCTTCCAATGTTGTGTGGGAGCTAGGCTTGAATTTGGGTCGTGCACATGACAAGGAAGCAACACTTTGCAAGTTTGCTATTTTGCTGGTCTAACCCTTTGGACTTGTAGTACTAGCAACATGTCCACGTTATTAGCCACTGATATATCTCTTATTAGGTGACAGGTGAAAATGTTACTCTGCATAATCTTTTAGATAGCCAGTTCACAAACAGAAATTCCTCCTTTTAAAGAGGGAAAATTCTTTTAATGTGTCAGAGGTAGATAATTTCAGACATTAAAAACTTTCCTAAATATGTTACTAGTTGAATTTCCATTTCCTTTTGCTTCTCTTTATGCTTTCTTATCATGCTTATCAATGGCTCTCAGTTTCTGTTTGTAATGAAAAGAACCAGACATTTAAGCTTGAAGAAGCATCTTGCATAGTTGGGAAATATGTAAAGGTAGAGGATAAAACTTTAATTAGTGTTTGATGTATGTCATGTACTTACTCTAATAGTAGAATAGAATTATCTAGAAGATTTTGCAATCCTTTCCTGTGTGAAACATTGCTTTTTTGGGATAAAGGTCTTAATATGCTTATTTTTAGTTCTTTGCTTATTTTTGTTGCAACTGGAGACGTTATGTTAATGAAATCACGAACTGTATTTGGGTGTCAAATACTAAAGTATTGTTGACACATGCAAATAATCATAAGTAAAAATTTATCAGGAATAAGAAGTTGTCAGGTATGCTAGTGATTTACAGTTGATGATAAAATTCCTGTCATTATAGGCAGATGTAAGTCAGCATATTGTATAGTATGTAGTCACTCTCAATTCACTTACATTTATGGAGGGTATAAATTTTTCTTAGTTTAAAATATTAACTTTAGTATATTAAGCTGAAAGCCCTGTTTAGATACAAAGGTAGAAATTCAATAAAAAATTATGCTGAATTAGATCAGGTGACTGCATTAAAGCTTTTGGTTTTTCTCTGTGTGAGCATATGGGCTAGTTGCGAGGCTAGAAAAGATGTATGATGTTTTCAATTTCCTTCTAATTATACAATCTTATCTACATCAATAGAAGTTTATATTTAATGTTATAAGAATTATATATGGTGAGCAAAATAATTGTATGCACTCATGCATCCGTAAAACATAAATTAGATTTTGATAAGAAGTAAATTGATTCTTGGTAAAGTTCTGAATGTTAATGGGACAAAAATTCCCATCTGACTTTATCCATTTTGTATTCTTCCAGTATCCTTTCCAGTGATATAGGCTGCCTTTTTTTTTTTTGGCACCCACATATAACAAATAACTGTGAAATATTTCAAACCTCAAAGTGACACTGAAACTGTGAAGTATGAAATGGAAGTGCCAGAGCGTGTGAGACACATTGCATAGTGCCACTCAGTAGTTCAGTATGTACATAGAGGAATGCAACACCACTCAACTGCAAGATGCAACATGATTAATGCTACTAATTATTAAACAGAAACAATACTCATTTTCAACACTCCCCAATGCCTTCAAGTTACCACCTTCTATGTTTAGCCCTGGTAATTGCAACCTTCTCACCTCTGTGAGGGATACAATTATAAACTAGTATCCTCTCTCTCTGCTATTCAAGGTCACTAAAAGACTGTGATAGAAGGCTGTGTGTGGTATTGGACTTCTCCATAAATGTTTGCTTCACACTACCCCATCCAAGGGCATCCCACCCCTCCACACTCAACCCCACCCCCCCCCACACCATTCTACCATATAAGTTTAACTAACTTCTGTCATTGCTTTTTTTTTTTTTTTTTATGTCACTAACCTTATTTTACTGCTCCCTTTCAAGGCTTCTAAAGACAGTATTTCAACTAAGGTCAAATGAGCTCTTTGAAGTCTCAAAATCTGACTTAGAGTCTATGTTATAGTGTCCTTGTATGCATGTTTATATATATGTCTGGTACTATTTGTATGTCTCAGTTCTAGGAGGCATATTCTGAGGCATCTGGGGTTCCTATATTACTAATATCAGACAAAATGGGAAAGAAGTACACACACACACACACACACAATACTAAGTGAAATAATTGTTGAAGTATTCATTGTTTTGTCTTAGAGAAAAGCTATAAATAAATAAATAATAAAGATATTAATGGCAATAGCAATAATCCCTTATTTCATAAGTGCTTTAGATGCATTTAATTTTATTTGATTTATTTATAAAATGGAAATATTAATAAGACCATAGGATAAGAGGGGTACAATTAGACAAAATTCCCACTGCCTGAACTCCATAATCCATCCCCTCCCCTGAAAGCTTTCCTATTCTTTATCCCTCTGGGAGCATGAGCCCAGGATTATTATGGGATGCAGAAGGTGAGAGGTCTGGCTCCTTTAATCGTTCTGTGCTAACATGGGTGTTGACAGGTCAATCCATGCTTCCAGCCTCTCTCTCTCTCTCTTTGGCTAGTGGGGTAGGGCTCAGAAGGCCAGGCTCTGGGACACATTGGTGAGGTCATCTGCCCAGGGAAGTCAGGTTGATGTTATGGTAGCATCAGCAACTTGGTTTCTGAAAAAGCATTAAGATATAAAACAGAACAAATTGCTAAATAACCAGGAACCTAAAGGCAAAAACGTTACAGGCGAGATTTGGGATCTACATTTTGGAAAAAGCTAATAGGTTTATTTTAGGTATATTCCAAGGGGCCCATGACTTCACTAGTTTTTGACTGAGCATGATAGCTAACATGCAGGTGGACCAAAGGTATTGTCTGGGGAAATGGTGTCAGAATTGGAAAAAAGGACTAGAAAGCTGGATCAGAGTAGAGAGTAGCTCCCAAATATGGGGAAAGTATACAAATATTGTTAAACCCCATTGATTTGATTTGGGGCCCGTATTCATCGAAGGAGCCTGTGTAACCTCTGTATCCCTGTAGGTCTGAGCTCATAGTCTGTAGTCATAGCGAGGAACAGTCTAGGCTGCACTCATTTATTGCTGGACCCATCTTCCTTGAGTGGTAGAGTGTGTTGCCCAACCTCCCATCGGTGAATGGGACTGTCACTACCATTGTTGTTTTTTTTATTTCTTTACTGGGGAATTAATGTTTTACATTCAACAGTAAGTACAATAGTTTGTACATGCATAACATTCCCCAGTTTCCCATATAACAATACAACCCCCACTAGGTCCTCTGTCATCCTTTTTGGATCTGTACCAGAGTCTTTTACTTTGGTGTGATATGCCAATTCCACTTCAGGTTCCACTTTTTTTTTTTTTTCTGATCTTGTTTTTCAACTTCTGCCTGAGAGTGAGATCATCCCATATTCATCCTTCTGTTTCTGATTTATTTCACTTAACATGAACTTTTCAAGGTCCATCCAAGATCGGCTGAAAACAGTGAAGTCACCATTTTTTACAGCTGAGTAGTATTCCATTGTGTATATATACCACACTTGCTCAGCCACTCATCTGTTGTTGGACACCTAGGTTGTTTCCAGGTTTCGGCGATTACAAATTGTGCTGCTAAGAACATATGTGTACACAGATCTTTTTGAATGGGTGTGTTGGGTTCCTTAGGCTATATCCCCAGGAGAGGATTTGCAGGATCATAGGGTAGGTCCATTTCTAGCCTTCTGAGAGTTCTCCAGACTGTTCTCCACAGAGGATGGACCAATTGACATTCCCACCAGCACTGTAGAAGGGTTCCTTTGACCCCACACCCTCTCCAGCATTTGCTGCTGTTACCTTTTCTGATGTATGACATTCTCACAGGAGTGAAGTAGTATCTCGTTGTTGTCTTTATTTGCATTTCTCTGACAATCAGAGACTTGGAGCATTTTTTTATGTGTTTCTCAGCCTTTTGGATCTCTTCTGTGGTGAATATTCTGTCCATGTCCTCCCCCCATTTTTGGATGGCGTTATTTGTTGTCTTGTTGAGTTTGGCAAGCTCTTTATATATGTTGTCTCTTTATAAACTCTTGTCTGATGTATGACATGTAAAGATCTTCTCCCATTCTGTGAGGGGTCTCTTTGTTTGGGTAGTGGTTTCTTTTTCTGTGAAGAAGCTTTTCAATTTGATGTAGTCCCATAGGTTTATACTTGCCTTAGTCTTCTTTCTGTTTCTGTCCATATAAATGAATAAGCAAATAAAATTTAAAATTTATAAAAGCATGCCTTTCTTGAGTATAAGAACAAGAGGTACATTTTCAAATGCCTAGTCTTTAAGGAGAAATATATTAGGAGTCTCTAATTTTTTTTTTTAAAGTAAACCTCTCCACCCTGGCTGGAGTTAGCATGTTTGAGATCTGAGCTCCCATGTGTATTACAACCAGCCAAGAGGAGAAGGAAAGTTCTTTATTTTTTATTTATTTATGAGAAAGATAGGAGAAGAAAGAGAGAACCAGACATCACTCTGGCACATGTGCTGCTGGGGATCGAACTCGGGACCTCATGCTTGAGAGTCCAAAGCACCACCTCCCAGACCACGAGTCTCTAATTTTCTAATAATTTATTTGCAGACTATTAATTCAAAAAATTTTGAGGCAGTGTCCATATATATATATATATATATATCCATTTATCAATAAATTCTATTTACATACTACTCTGTCAACATATTATGTACATAAGTATGACTAAATATTATTAAAAATAAAACAGAAAAATAGATGCTTCTTTCTAAAAAATTAGGTAGCTTCTTGCTCAAGTCACTAAGCACTCCTTATTATGATATCAATGGATTCCAGAAGGGGAAAGACTAAGTCAGTTTTCACTTCTTCCCAGAAATAAAAGTTTTATTGGGCCCAGTGATGCTCACTTGTTTACCTACTGTCTACGATTGTTTCCATGGTATGAAATCAGAGATTGGTAATTGTGGCTGAGACAATCAATACAGCCCAAAAAACCAAAAATATTTATGATCTGTTTCTATATAAAAGCTTATCAATACTCAAGTTAAAACTAATATAAGTCAAAAGTCATTTGGGGGGCCACAGCTTTAAAAAGGATATATAAAGATTTATTTATATAATTATTTTAATAAGAGAGAGCAACATATAGAACAGAGAGTAACTGACCTCTGGCATGTGCAATACTGGAAGTTAAACCTAGGTTATAATGCATTTAAGTCCTGTGCACTAATGCTACGTTACTTTTATGGCTTCCAAATTGATATTTTATAAAACATTTTTAATGTTTATTTATTTTCCCTTTTGTTGCCCTTACTGTCTTTTCTTTTATTGTTGTTATTGTTGTTGTTGTTATTGATGTCATCGCTGTTAAATAGGACAGAAAGAAATGGACAGAGGAGGGGAAGACAGAGAGGGGGAGAGAGAGAGAGACACCTGCAGACCTGCTTCACTGCCTGTGAAGTGACTCCCCCGCAGGTGGGGAGCCGGGGGCTTGAACCGAATCCTTATGCAGGTGGTTGTGCTTCGCGCCACGTGCACTTAACCCACTGAGCTACCTCCGACTCCCTATAAAACATTTTTATCAGGAGATAGATTCCTCTCCATCCAATACAACTTTAGATAATAGATCTTTATGTCTACTTTAGAACTTGTCATAAACATAAATAGGAGATGGGATATTTTAGACATCAAAGGTCATTGCTTACAATATATGTGAGGAATGAATTGCACAGATATCAGTTCAATCTCTCACATGCATAAGTTTTGGAATCTTCTGGCAAATACCTTAATATTCCTTTGACTGTGATAGTTGGTTGTCTAAAATATGCTACTAAAGAGAATTATTAGCGTGTGCTGAATAAAGGCCTTCATGTCCCAAATAATCTTGTCTTTGTGAACTTTTAGCATACTGAAAGTCAGTGCCAAAGATCCTAGCATCTATTCTCCAATGTTAATTTTGACTTCAACAACCACAGAGGGAGGACAAAATCAAAGTATGTATTGTTGCATGGCTCCTATCACATGGCATGTGCATTTGCTAATGTACCGTTGTTCTATTCCTGAAAGGTGATCTCTAAATATGTTGCTGCACGTTGACTGATTTTCCTATTTTACTTACAAGACTATTTTTTAATGTTTTAAGGTAAAGGACAAAGAAAGAATATTCAAGAAATGGTGAATTGTGCTTAGATGGGTGTGCCTTCTCTCAACTGCCACAGAATCCATTTCTCCCAATGTCTTATCAGCTATATATTTATGTAGCCCATAATTGAAAGGACTTATAATTTAAGTATCATTTCAATGCATAGGCTGGTTAACTTCTACATGAAAAACAGTAGTACTATTATTATTAAGTAGAACAATATAACACATAAGGTATTAAACCCCTACCAATATCCTTAATTTTATTTTCTTTTAGAATATAATCTAAGGCAGTGGCAGGCATGCTCTATATTAAATTCAAAGCCATCTAAGTTCAGGTCTTGCCTTAACCAATAATAAAGCCTGTGACCTTGAGTGACAATTCACTCAGCCTCTCTCGGATCTCCAGTTTCTTGTTCATAAATCAGAGGTGGGTAGGTAGACTAACATATATTTTAACTGAGTTTAACATATATTTTATCTCTATAGTTCTGCAATTCTCTGACAACGAGCAGTTTTGTTGTTTTGATCCTATTTCCTGGAACCTTGTAAAATCTACAGGCCTTTAGAAATAAACAGATTTGGTCCCCCACCTGCAAGGAGGGTAGCTTCACAAGTAGTGAAGCAGGTCTGTAGGTGGCTATATTTCTCTCCCCCTCCCTACCTCCCCTCCTCTCGATTTCTCTCTGTCCTATCCAACAACAATGACATCAACAACAATAATAATAATAACCACACAATGATAAAACAACAAGGGCAACAAAATGGAAAAAAATAGCCTCCAGGAGGAGTGGATTAATAGTGCAGGCACTGAGCCCCAGCAATAACCCTGGAGGCAGAAAAAAGAAGAAGAAGAAGAAGAAGGAGGAAGAGGAGGAGGAGGAGAGAGAAATAAACAGAATTAAGGAAAGGAAAAACATAGGAATACATCGAACCAACTGAATCAGAATTCAACAATAAATGAGCAAAAAGGGTTTTCATTTCCTGAAATGTACAAAACAAGTAAGCAAAATAATGGCAAAACCCTCACTTGAAAACAGAGACAGTATTCAAATTGCTTAGCACAGACTCAAACAGACTAATGGTAGTAACAGTGAACAATACATCAAAGATGTTGTAGTTCCTACTGTGTCACATTATTTGTGATTACATCTCCTTTAAAAATACTGAATCTCAAATTCTTTATTTCCTAAATGATTATAGGCTTTAAAACTACAAATACATGTGCATAAAGAGCTTGTGCATGACATAGTAGATAAATATTATTGATAATTTTCTTCATTCCCTTTGTGTTGGAAGAAGCAAATCTTGAACATTCCTGGTATCTTAATGGGTGTCAGAAATGTCAGAATCTGATTGCTCTTTACTCATACTGTTTCTCAAGACTATAACTATAGCAAGAAATCCTGAGGAATGAGACATTTCCCAAGGATATGCTTACTTTCGAAGTCATAGATTTTCCCATACTCCCATCTCAACCATAACAAAAACAAACAAATATAAAAGCTGTACATATACAGCATCCAACAGTATCCCTTCACAAGGGGCTCAAGGACTCTGGTACAAGGAGTACTGACATGAGCATGAAGTTGAGTCCATATGTTGTACCATGATTAATAAAGCCCTTTTCTCTAACAGGTCTTGATTTTGTACCTTATGCCTATACCCAGGAAAACAAAGCTAGCTGGTATTTTTGCTTGAAAATAAGGGAAAATTTTAGGCCCTTCAAAGACCCTGGAAATGCTTAATTAAAGTATGACTGTTGGATGAAAACAAACTATGCCATCTCGTGTATTTCATTACCTCTTCTTAGTAGATACGTAAGATAAATGTATGACCTATTCTTAGTGGAATAAATATTATCACCATGTTTTAATTAGATCCAAGAAGAAATTTTTCATTGTCTAATATTTTCCTTCTCCCTAATTCTCACAAGTTGCCAACTGTAACTATCATCAACAGCCCATCCTGTCATCTACTTAACATCAACACTGACAAAGACCTCACCCCATTTCTTTTCTTACAGTTATATTTTTCCCACATTCAGAATATCTCAAGCCTCACTACCAAGATTCTGATCACAAACTAACCCTAGATCTACCACACTAATAATTATAAAGTAAGTTACTATGATGTTATCCAGTCCGAAAACATATTCTCCTTGTGGAAACTTCACAAATGCTATTTTCACGCCTTAGCTGCACTTGAAATTGCTACAGAAAATAGGTAGAGTTGAAAGAAAAGTCAAATTACTTAGGTTTGAAGACAGGGACTTGGAGATTTAAGTGCCACCTCTACTATATTTTGTCAGAATGTAAATATAATTGCAGGTGCTTAGGAAAAAAAAAGGCAAGTATACCAATAAAACTCACATGCTGAATGCCAGAAAAGCAATAACACTTCTATTATAAGCCATTTTATGTGATAATTGCCTTTTGAGAAATAGGGATAGGAATATTATCACTAACTGAAAGGCTTTAAAGAAATGCAAATTCCTGATTAGGATCATTTTCAAGTAAGGTAAACAGCTATTTGCAAATGATTATTTCTTTGTTTTCTCACCAACTCTTAGTTTTCTTCACATTTCATATCATTATTTGTTTTTAAAAAATATCTCAAAAACACCTTGACATACTTTTTCACTTTGTATTAGGAGTCATATTTTCCCCCATGCTTAAACTTTTGTTTAAGGACAAAGCCTGCTCACCAATGCTATGTTGCTTGTCCTCAAATAGATTTGGCATACTCTTTGTTGTTTATCCACATAGACTTGCCAATGGTATTAACCATCAGACAGACAGAAATCGGACGCCTTTGCAACCAATCGTGAAGGTCTAGGCTGCAAAACCTGACCAGCTTTGTGACTTGCTGCAGAAGCACAAACCAAGGTGAAACAGGATAGAATCTGGCTCCACTCCTAATTAAAGACACTTCTGCTGAGAACCCGATTTCCCCGTATTCTTGATGCCAACAACGTTTGTTGCAGAGGTTTCCTGGCAGTTTATTAAGTTTGACTCTTGAAAACCACATGATATATGAAACTCTAAAACCAGATGATACACATAAGCATCAACACAGTGAACACATTTACATTAAACCAGCACATTTGTTGTCAGATAACCATCAGGTCAATCCATCACACTAAGCTCTGTATTCCCTAGTATATTCCAAATATACAGCTTGAGTGTCACCTGTTGACCAAGGGGAAATAAAAGAGGAAAGGGGACATATTTATATTTCTAAGAAAGTATGGCTTTTACAAAATCATATTGTAACTGCTTTATACTGATATACAGCTATAAGTTTTTATATTTCAGCATATATGTTTTCATGAGCCTTGCAATGAGTCCTCCATAATATGTCTGGTAGTTTAGAGCTCACATGATATTTTTACAGAATTATCATTTGGTAATTGTAGCAACATGATTAGTAATTATTAACAAAATAGGAAACTGAGGGTTCAACATGTTAAATAATTTGGTCAGAATCATGTAGCAAGATTTATTGATTTATTTTAGCCTCCAAATCTGAAAACCTTTCTTTCCCAAGCAGAAGCAGAGGTTTTATTAAGCATGGCAGACTTCATTAGACTCCCACTCTCATCCATGTACAGACCAACATTGTGGACTCCAGTTACACTATAAATGATATGAAGACTTTTTTTCTACCCACACTCTCCTACTATAGAACTTCCACCTTTTCTAAGAAGTGTAAATATTTCCTGATAAAAGAATGTTGCTATGAGGACTAAACACAGAGGCAAACCTAGAAAATGCGAAATTCAAATCAGACTCTAGAAAATAAAATTTGAAGGCCAATCACAAGAGTAATTCAACTTCTAGTTACAGCTAAATCAATATTCTTTCAAGGGGAAAATTTACCCAAATATTTAACATGTGGAGAATTAAAACTTCTATAGGAAATAAATGATTAGAGAAGTCATATACTTATTTGATTTTACTGCTGGTGTCATAAAACTTTTGAGAAGTGAAATTATGCTTGTAAGCAAACAAAATCAGCTGCAAAGACAGATCTAATCAAACTAAGGTTATGGTTATTTTGATATATTTTCTTCAAACAAGTATTATGTAGAAATTAAAATCAGACTTCATTTAAAAGTCAGGCAAACCAGGTTCCAGAGGCCAGAAGGATGCCCACCAGACTCCCCTGGACTGACGACCCCACCAATGTGTCCTGGAGCTCTGCTTCCCCAGAGACCCACCCTACTAGGGAAAGAGAGAGGCAGACTGGGAGTATGGATTGACCAGTCAACGCCCATGTTCTGCGGAAAAGCAATTACAGAAGCCAGACCTTCCACCTTCTGCAACCCACAACGACCCTGGGTCCATACTCCCAGAGGGACAGAGAATGGGAAAGCTATCAGGGGAAGGGATGGGATATGGAGATCGGGTGGTGGGAATTGTGCGGGAGTTGTACCCCTCCTATTCTACGGTTTTGTTAATGTCCTTGCTTAAATAAATAATTAAACAATAAATGAAAGTCAGGCAAATAAATGACTTAGGCAACATAAACATGGGACTGGTAGTTCTAGCAATTGGTCCTAGAATTATAAACACATAGTATCATTGATAAGTTTTAGCTTCTCACTGTTTTATCTAAAATGAGAACTTCTGTGGCCAATCTGAACAATTCACTATTGTTGGTCCAGAAAGCTATCCTTCCCAATATCATTGTTGCCCTTCACCTTTGGGAACATTTGCCTTTCCCCATACTTCCTTTAATGAATATGCTGTTAGAAAAGATCCTCTGGGTAATGTGTACAAATAGATATCATTTTCACAATAAAAAATGACCTCCAAAGCTTTAACTTTATTCTAATCTTTAAAATACCTGTGTAACAGTAGCTCTCTTTATTTTTACGAACAAAAATATATTTATTTAGTAGGATTTTTGTAAGCTCAGGTATTCTTTGTGCAAGAGTCTCAGGAGATGTCACTTGTTTTTCTGGTGTAATTCCTCAAATGCATCGGATCTCTGTGGCTGTGGTCAAACGGGTGTGATTGCAGCAGCAGCTGCCTAATACTTTACTATTAATTCATACAAGCCATTGGTGCTGAACTACCTAGCTGTCACCACTCCGGCACTCTGTCTACACCCACAAAATGCCTCTGTGAGGACCTTCTGAAAATAACTTTGCACTTCAGTACGTCTTTGGAAGAAAAATATTCAACTGTGACAGTACATAATTGGCAATGGTGTCATTTTCACAGAAAAACCTCATACCCTAGTCTACCATTTACTATCAACAGCATTTTGGGTATTTCTCCTTGAGCTTGTTTTCTTAGCTACTGAACAGAAATAGAAAATACAGCTATCCGGGAGCTGGTCGATGGTGCACCCGGTTAAGTGCACATAGTACAGAGTAAGGATCCACGCAAGGATCCCAGTTCCAGCCCCTGGCTAACCACCTGCAGTGGGGTAGCTTCACAAGAGGTGAAGCAGGTCTGCAGGTGGCTTTGTCTCCCCATCTCTATCTTTCCCTCTCCTCTCAACTTATCTCTCCTAACTAATGAAATAAAAAAAGTGGCCACAGGAGCATTGGATTCATAATGTAGGCACCGGGGCCAGGCAGTGGTGCATCTGATTAAGTGCTCACATTATAGTTCACAAGGACCTGGGTTCAAGCCCCTGGTCCCCACCTGCAGGGGGAAAGTTTCAGAATGGTAAAGCAGGGCTGCAGGTGTCTCTCTCCCTCTGTCTTCTCCTCCTCTCTCAATTTCACTCTGTCTCTAGCTAATAATAAATAAAAATGATAAAAAAAAAAAAGGCTAAGTGCTCATAGTGCAGGTACTAAGCCCCAGTGATAAACCTGGAGGCAATAAATAAATAAATAAATAAAATACAGCTAGCAACATGACTATCCTGAAACACACTGGATAATTCCTGGTTTACCATAATGACTAAAAAGTAACAGATGATCCCTATATGGTACTCTTTAGCTGCTATGTCCTATTCTCCATTAATTGTCTTCCAAGTCAAGAACTTGAAAGAGTTCCTAGAGATATAACGATGCATCCTTGTCTATGTGTGAAAGAAGCTTAAAGAGCACACATAGTGGTTTTGAGTGTCTGGAAAACAAGAAAGTAAGTAAAAACTGCCATCAGCTCAGTCATATCAGAAGTACTTATGTGGTACTAAACAAATGAGGATAACACATGATGACAGCATGTTACATATGCATTCATGAAGATCTCTACGGTCACTGTGGGACCTACTGTTTGAACTACCTTAAGTAAAGTTGCAGTGCTCACTGGGCTTCTGGAATAGTTTTTTAAGTGTCTCTAAAATAATGTTATGATCCATTAAGTGCAATGGGATCAAAACCAGATGGATTTGGGAGCAGGCTTGTTCCCCTGGTTCTCAGGCTGCATCAGAGCAGTGCCAGCTCAAAGAGGGGATGATCAATGTCACACATTCCACACTTCAGGCACTAATAGATGCTTGGCTCCAGGTTTCTCACTGTTCAGAGGGAGTGCCAGAACACACATGCTGCTTCTGGAAACATCCATGCCGACCAGGGAAATGAGTAACAACTTTAGGCACTGCGGAGCTTAGCAACAGCTGTTTAAAAGTAGACAGTGATTAGATTTCTGTATTCTGTAGTACCTGTTACAAACACACACACACACACACACACATATATATGTGTGTGTGTGTATATATATAGATAGATATATATAATATATACACTCTGATGTTGTTGAGTTTTATGAGGTTTTAATATGCCATAGGTACCAGCCTCTTGCTGGACATATGATGTGATAATACTTGCCCTATTCAGTAAAGTGTCTTTTCATATTACTGACAATATATTTTTCTGTTGCAGCTCCTTTAGTTTCATGTAGTCTAATTTGTTTAATTTTGTTTTTGTTTCCCTTGATGTTGCAGTTGAATCCCTAAAATCAACACACCAATGTTGAGGCCTGTTTTGCCCATGTTCTCTTCTTTGTATGAAATGGTTTCAGGCCCTGTTCCAAGGTTTTAATTCATTTGTAACTGTTTAAACTACTCATTTATTTAATATGACAGAGAAAAAGTGAAAAAAGAGGAAGAGATAGATACATGCATAGATAGATAGATAGATAGATAGATAGATAGATAGATAGGGAGATAGATAGGGAGATAGATACAGATAGAGAGGGACCCATAGCACTGCTTTACCACTAATGAAGCTTTCCTCCTGCAGGTAGGGACTAGGGGCTTGAACCCAGTTCCTTATGCATTGTGATATGTGCACTCACATCACCCAGCCTCTGCAATTAATTGTTGTGTATGGTTAGGGAAAGTGGCCTAGATTTATTCTTTAACAAGTTTATATGCACCTTTTCTAGCACCATTTGTTGAAGAGACTTTTCTTCATGTATGATCATTTTATGTTTAAAAGAAAAAGAGGGTGGGGGAGACAGCATAATGATTATGCAGACAGATTATTATGCCTGAGGCTCCTAAGTCCAAGGTTCAATCCCCCCCACCAACATAAGCCTGAGCTGAGCAGTGCTCTGGTGTTTCTCTCTCTGTCCCTCTCTATGCATCTCTCTCTAAAATAAAATTAACTTTAAAAAAATTAAAAAATAAATAAATAAAAGAAAAAGATATGTGATTTGGAGATCAAATACACACACACACACATACATCTACACGCACACCCCACAAACTTATCCTTTCCAAACTGGTTAAGGAATGATCCAAGAAAAATATATTTTCTTGACATAAATATCATAAAATCTCATTGAGTTCAATTAAAATCTGTTTCAAATTGAGATGACTCAAAATCAGACCCAAGCATATATGGTTCCAATGGGAATACATATATAAATTAGTATTATATGTCATATTGGAACTAAAATTTAATATTTACAAACTGATTTTACATATGATTTCTAATTAACAAGATTTGTAAATTGCTGGCAGCATGTCAATATAAACTGGTGAATCAAAACTGCAGAATTACTTGATATGGAAATCATTTCATATTTTTTATTTCATTAAAAAATATGGACATGTATTATATTCAAAGACAAAGAACATATGTACTATTTAACAGTATAATTGTTATAGTTTAAAGTTGATATCCTAAAATCAAATTCAAGAAGCATTTGGCCATTTTTACATAAGATACTCACCTTATTGAAGGTAATGCAACTGAACAATCAGGGGAGCACAAGCAGAAGATGCACATGCATAGACTCACTTTCCTTTCTAATCTCACAAACTTTAATCAAGCTCTGGAATTTATGTTTCTGATATCCTATATTATGCTTCCACTCACAGCAAGTGAAAATTGGGAATATGGCTTTAAAAAAAATCCATGGTAGGCCGGGTGGTGGAGCACCTGGTTGAGCTCACATGTTATAATGCGCAAGGACCCAGATTCAAGTCCCCAGTCCCCATCTAAAGGAGAAAACTTCACAAGGGGTGAAGCAATGCTGCAGGTGTCTCTCTGTCTCTCTTCCTCTCTGTCCCCCCTCCCCTCTCTATTTCTGACTGTCACTCTCCAATAAATAAAGATATCAAGAGATTGGAAAAAAATCCATGGTACAGACTTATTATATGATTTCTTAGATAAGAACTTTGAGAAGTGAATTGCAATTTTAACTGAAATATAAACTCTTAGCATGAGCTCTTCACAGCTATTTGATGAGACACATATAAATGGCTCCTGTAAAACATCTGTAACTCAGAACCTATGATAGGATTTTTAGACCAATATTTTTATGCTCTTCAAGCTTTCACTCCTTTCTTAATGCCCCACCCCTACACATTCTTGACCTCAGAACTACAAACTGTTATCTTTAAAAACAAGAGACTGCCATTAAGTTATTATTCATCTTATCTCAGAGATCCTAAGAACTAGACCTCTCACTATGAATCCACTTTCCAAATGTTGACTGTAACCTAAGAAACCCAAGACATTTCATGAGCTAAACTGATTTTCTATATATGCTCACTACATATTCCCCACCCTTTTGGTCTTAATCCTTGGGTCAGTAAGACAGCTCACCTGGATAATGTGCATGATTTATTGTGTACATGACAAAGGTTCAAGCCTTATCTCCAATACCCTGAAGGATACTTCAGTGCTGCTGTCTTATCTCTGTGGATGTATATCTCAGTCTAAATAGGTTGGCTCAGCATAATGAAGTCCCAGTGACAACAACCACCCAAGAAAAATTTAAATTCCTTAGGACACAACTTATTCAGTATCTCTCTCAAGATAATACTTTACTTTTCTTCCACCCTTCCAAAATTATAGGACTAAAGCTAAAGTGAGTATACACCCAATGAGGGCCCATCTAAATATATCAAACATCTATGAGAGAACTACAAAAATACATCAATAGTAATACAATAATAGTGGGAGATTTAAAACCCCACTCTCACACTTAGACACATCAATGAAGCAGAGAATCAACAAAGAAACAAGAGAATTAAATGAAGAGATGGACAGACTAGACTTCGTGGACATTTTCAGAGTTCTTCACCCCCCAAAAACTGGAATACACATTCTTTTCAAATCCATATGGCACATCCTCAAGGATAGATCACATGTTAGGCCACTAAGACAGTATCAACAAATTCAAGAGCACTGAAATCATCCCAAGTATCTTCTCAGACCAGAGTAGAGTAAAACTAACATTTAACAACAAACAGAAAATTATTAAAATCACAGAATTTGGGAACTAAACAACATACTCCTTAAGAACCACTGGGTCAGAGATTCACTCAAGCAGGAAATTCAAATGTTCCTGGAAACAAATGAAAATGAAGACACAACCTATCAAAATATTTGAGACACAGCTAAAGCAGTACTGAGAGGGAAACTTATAGCCATACAATCACATATTAAACACCAAGAAGAAGCTC
The DNA here is from genome assembly GCF_950295315.1 of Erinaceus europaeus. NCBI lineage: Eukaryota > Metazoa > Chordata > Mammalia > Eulipotyphla > Erinaceidae > Erinaceus > Erinaceus europaeus. The sequence goes on along the minus strand of NC_080180.1, from coordinate 53,244,006 downwards.
AAATGAACGACCTTACTGCACACCTCAAGGACTTAGAGGAAGAGGAACAAAGGAACCCTAAAGCAACCAGAAGGACAGAAATCACTAAAGTTAGAGCAGAAATAAACAACATCGAAAATAAAAGAACCATACAAAAGATCAATGAAGCCAAATGTTGGTTCTTTGAAAGATTAAACAAAATTGACAAACCCCTAGCCAGACTCACCAAACAAAAAAGAGAGAAGACTCAAATTAGTAGAATTGTAAACGATGGAGGAGATATCACAACTGACACCACAGAAATCCAGAGAATCCTGCGAAACTTCTATAAAGAACTATACGCCACCAAGCTAGAGAATCTGGAAGAAATAGAACAATTCCTAGAAGCATATGCCCTTCCAAAACTGAACCAAGAAGAACTACAAAATCTAAATGTACCAATCACAGACAGAGAAATTGAAACTGTTATTAAGAACCTCCCCAACAACAAAAGTCCTGGCTTCACAAATGAATATTTATATTTTTATGAGAGGGAGAACCAGAGTATCTAATATATACAATGGCTCAGGGCCTCATACTTGAGAGTTCCAGTAGGAACTCTCCATCCATTCATCATGTCATTTCCCAGGCCATTCATTCTTTGGATTTTTTTTTATTTTTAACGGTTTGTTTATTATTTATTTATTTACATGAGAGAGAGAAAGAACAAGAGCATCACTTTAACATATATGATTCCAGGGATCAAATTTAGGATATCATGAACACAACACTCTAAGTCCAGCACTCTAAGCACTATGCCACACCCCAGGTCATGAGATGATAGATAGTACTGTATCAATTTAAGTTTGCTGATTTTCATAATTTACTCTATGTGAAATAATTTTGTTAGTCTATTTTTCTATTTTTTTATTGGGGAATTAATGTTTTACATTCAACAGTAAGTACAATGGTTTGCACATGCATAACATTCCCCAGTTTCCTATATAACATTACAACCCCCACTAGGTCCTCGGACTCCTTCTTGGACCTGTATTTTCCCCACCCACCCACCCCAGAGTCTTACTTTGGTGTGATATGCCAATTCCATTTCAGGTTCTACTTGTGTTTTCTTTTCTGATCTTGTTTTCAACTTCTGCCTGAGAGTGAGATCATCCCATATTCATCCTTATGTTTCTGACTTATTTAACTCAACATGATTTTTTCAAGGTCCATCCAAGATTGGCTGAAAACGGTGAAGTCACCATTTTTTACAGCTGAGTAGTATTCCATTGTGTATATATACCACAACTTGCTCAGCCACTCATCTGTTGTTGGACATCTGGGTTGCTTCCAGGTTTTTGCTATTACAAATTGTGCTGCCAAGAACATATTTATACACAGATATTTTTGGATGGATATGTTGGGTTCCTTGGGATACATCCCCAGGAGAGGAACTGCATCTACAAATTTAATGCTATTCCCATAAAGATTCCAAGCACATTTTTTAGGAGAATAGAACAAATGCTACAAATGTTTATCTGGAACCAGGAAAGACCTAGAATTGCCAAAACAATCTTGAGAAAAAAAGAACAGAACCGGAGGCATCACACTCCCAGATCTCAAATTGTATTATAGTGCCACTGTCATCAAAACTGCTTGGTACTGGAACAAGAATAGACACACTGACCAGTGGAATAGAATTGAGAGCCCAGAAGTGAGCCCCACACCTACAGACATTTAATCTTTGACAAAGGGGCTCAGACTATTAAATGGGGAAGCAGAGTTTCTTCAACAAATGGTGTTGGAAACAATAGGTTGAAACATGCAGAAGAATGAAACTGAACCACTGTCTTTCACCAAATACAAAATTAAATTCCAAGTGGATCAAGGACTTGGATGTTAGACCACAAATTATCAGATACTTAAAAGAAAATATTGGCAGAACTCTATTCTGCATAAATTTTAAAGACATCTTCAATGAAACAAATCCAATTACAAAGAAGACTAAGGCAAGTATAAACCTATGGGACTACAGCAAATTAAAAAGCTTCTTCACAGCAAAAGAAACCACTACCCAAACCAAGAGACCCCTCACAGAATGGGAGAAAATCTTTACCTGCCATACATCAGACAAGAGTTTAATAACCAACATATATAAAGAGCTTGCCAAACTCAACAAGACAACAAATAACCTCATCCAAAAATGGGGGGAGGACATGGACAGAATATTCACCACAGAAGAGATCCAAAAGGCTGAGAAACACATGAAAAAATACTCCAAGTCTCTGATTGTCAGAGAAATGCAAATAAAGACAACAATGAGATATCACTTCACTCCTGTGAAAATGACATTAACAATTTAAGCTCAGTGTTAAAACTCAGTCTGTTTACTAATTTGAAACCTTAAGTGCTTAGATTGAAGGCATATATATTCAGAGCTGAAGTTTATGCATTAAAAAGCTTAAGGCATACAATATATTTTTCTCCTCATATTGATTAGTGATTTATAAGACTGTAAGTTAATAGGAATATGTATTTACACTGTTCCCACCACCAAAGATCTGTGTCCCTACTCCCCTCCCCCTATAGTGAAGCTAAAAATCTACCCTCACCCTCCACCCAGAGATTTTACTTATGTGGTTTGCAGAAGGTGTGAGGTCTGGCTTCTGGAATTAGAGAATACTATGAAAGGAAAAGGTCTCACCTGAGTGATGAAGCTGAAGGGTTGTCATTCCACACTTGAAGTCTCTGGACACAGTCTGAAGTGAAGCATGCTGGGGTGGCACTCGTTGCATTGATTAGGTTGCGATCAGTGGATGCAATATTATTTGATAAGAATTGCTTAAATTGTTAATGTATTTCTAGTAATAACTTTTTTTGAAATATTAAATCACCTATAATCTGAGGCCAGGGAGACCAGAAGTGACTGGTCTTATCAGTATATCAGATATAGTTATTTGTAAATAATATTAAATGACATAATTCATGGTAAGGTCTTGTATGGTACAGTAAATCCTAACCATGGGATTTTCAAAGTAAATCAAGTCCCCATATAGCTTGGTTATAATAACAATTATCTATTGCCTTCCTAAACTCTAAGATAGCAAGGAACCTTCCTCATTCTCTATAAAAACCACATTTCTCCCAGTCCTGGGACCTCTGCGGGCTCTGCTCATTTTCCTTCATGCTTCTCTTGATCCACACCATTGATAACACATCTGCTGATATCAACCAAATCAAGACAACCAGTGCCACCTTGACATGTTTTACTTCAGACTGTATCCAGGGATGCCAGGCCTGGGATGTCAACCCTCCACCTCCACTACTCTGGTGAGACCTTTTCTAGCTCACAGGACTCCCTAGTTCCATTGCAGTTTGCACACTTCCTAACAAAATTATATAACCTAAATATAGACCAGGGCCTATGAGACAGGGCACAGGTGCACAAGTATCCATAAGTTAGGGGAAAATATATACCTTAAAGTAACAGTGTACATATGCTGCAGTGACTCAGTAAGTGTAAGAAGCAAGTAGAAAGACCTTAAAAAGACACCACAAAGTACTTAATCAAACATTTTCTACTTAGACCTAGATACCCGCCTCACCTACTTCTTATTTCACTTCCCTCAATCACTGTAAGTCTAACCCTGCCATATGACTATAAAAGCTAGATAAGGGCAAGAGACCAGCATACTTTAATAATCGCCTTTTTGATCACTAACAGGCCACCCCATCATCTAGGGCCTTAGTCAAGGAATCCTGGGATTTCCACATAAATATGATGGGCCTAAACTTCTCACAGATCCCTCTCTCCACCATCACTGGTCATCTCCATCAGGAACAACATCATTAAACCTTTGTATTCCTTTATAGGACCTTGCCCTGAGTAGAATAGTAATGGTTGGAACTGCCTCATTCTCCAAAGGGAGGTTGGGCCAACACACTCACCATTTGAAGAAGACTGGTCCTGAAATGAGTATAGCCTAGAATGTTCCTAGCTATGAATATGGAATGTGAGCTCAGAAAAACAGGGATACAGAGGTTGCAAAGGATCCTGTGCTAAATATGAACAGACATGGGCCCTATGTCAGATCAATGAGATTTATAGTTAACAATATTTATATACTTTCCTTATATTTGGGAGCTACTCTCTGCTCTCACCCAGCTTTCTAGTTCTATCCTCAACTCTGACACTGTCTTCCCAGACAATATCCCTATCCTACCTGCATGTTAGCTGTCAGGCTCAGGCAAAAATTTGTAAAGTCATGGGCCCCTGAGGATATACCTAAAATAGACTTCCTAGCTTCTTCCAACATGAAGACCCCAAATTTCATCTGCTATATTTTTACCTTTGGGGCTTGTGACTATTAAACGATTTCTTCTGCTTTATATCTTTTGCTTTTCAGCCACCAAGTTGCACATACTACCATGACACCAACCTGCCTTCCCAGAGCAGATGACCTCACCAATGTATCCTGGAACCCCACCTCACCAGAGCCCTGCCCCACTATGGGAAAATAGAAACAGGCTGGGGTGTAGATCCACCTGTCAACGCCCATGTCCAGCAGAGAAGCAATTACAAAAGCCAGACCTCTCACCTTCTGCACCCCATAAAAATCTTTGATCAATACTCCCAGAGGGATAAAGAATAGGGAAGCTTCCAAGGGAGGGGAAGGGATATGGAACTTTGGTGGTGGGAACTGTACCCCTCTTATAAAAAACTGCTTTCATAATAGCATCTGAGAAATTTTAATTCCAGAACTTAGTTATTCCTCAATACGTTCATAATGCTTTACATTTAGTTGTACTACAGCATTGATCACACTGAATGACAAGAAGTCAAACATATTTATTTTCCCTACCACTTACTCTCATTTTAATATTTATTCTACCAGTTCAAACACAATGTCTAGCACAAAGCAGACATTTATTGTTGAATTAAAATGTAAATGAATGAAGAATACAAGAAAAGAATGTAGATAAAACTGTGAAAGCTTACACATGCACCAACTACTGTATTTTGCTATTGACTGTAAACTATTAATCCCCCCAATAAAATTTTTTTAAAAATGTGAAAGCTATGACTAACAGAGCAAAGAGGTCACTTATTCCAGCTATTAGGCTCGGGAAAACAATATCACTTTGATTTGACTGAATAGATTTTCAGTTTCTACTTTACCGTGTTGTTAACAGAGAAAAAAACAAAAACCTCTGCAATTTGTCTTAAGGGGAAACTCTAAGCCCCCATAAATACTTCTTATCATTTGGGAGAGAAATATATACTCACAAGTAGCTTCCCTACCCAATTCACCCTGCTTATAACAGTTATATAAACCTATGAATGCTTTAGTAGTAGTCTCTGGGTATACTCTGCTGTAATATCTGGCTAACCAAATTTCTTCTTTGAAATTCCTCCTTCCCATCCAAAAGTGTCTCAGAAGTCAGTACCTCTTTTAACCATACCCTCTACATTTTGGTAAATGTAATGTTTGGGATTTGTCTAAAAAAGAAAGTGAAGTTTTCAACGAAGGGGATGGGACACAGAACTGTCATGGTAGGAACTGTACGGAATTATACCCCTGCTATCTTATAATCATGTTAATCATTATTAAATCACTAAAAAAAAAATAAGAAAAAAATTCTATTACAAGCATCTTAGTAGTTTTATCTGTTAACTCACCAAACTTCTTTGATCAGAAAAACAAAACAACTTACCACTTATATCTTCAAGCTGCTGGCATTTTTCTTTTATAATACAAATTGGTGGCACTTTGAAAGTTGGTTGTGGGCGCTCTTTAAATTGTTCTCTTTTGGAAAGGTCTTTGGAAGGACAAATACTTTGGTGTGTCATCTGAAGTTCTTGGAGCACATCAAGCGTTTCCTTATTTTTAGTATCCAAAGGTAAGAATTTTCCAGATTTTGGTTTTTGGTGTTTATTTTTAAAAACATTTATGGAAGGGCCTTTAAATTTATACTATAAATAAGAAATATAATTTAATATTGATCATATTACAAAAATGTATAATGAATAAAACTACATCTACTAAGTACATTTTTTAAAGTACCTTATTTTGTAAAGCACATGACAACAGTAATATAAAGAAAATGTTCCTACAGAGATTTTCATAATCATGAGTATTACATTCACTTCAGAAAATATAAATTATAAAATAGTAGTTTTATCCTTATATGTGTTACTTTCAAACACAATTTAAAGTTCAATTTAAATAGAAGTATTTGGGTTTGGAAGTATTTAGTCTGGTAGAACCTACACTTCACTACATGTGAGCACCTGGGTTTTTTCTCCCAGCACCACGTGGAAGCACCATAAATAGCACAAAGGGAAGTCGCATAAACAGTGTTGTGGTGCCTCTTCTTTACTCTATGTCTCTCCCACTCCCTCTCTACTTTAAATTAAAAATTAAAAAGTTGACTAGAAGCAGATAACTCATGTATGAAGCCCCAATACAAAAATAAATAAAATAGGAATTTTCAACTACACACAAAGAAATTTTCATTTTCAGTCATTATTAAAGAAATCCCAAATGCCTGCTTAAAGTGATAACAGCCCCAAGTCTATTTGTTGAAGCAGAAATAGATGATCAAACATAGAAATGGGTTCTCAAAAAAATCATTATCAGACAGTATTCCATACTATATAAATCATTTATTTGCCTCTTGATTATGATTCTCTGAAGCAGTAGAAAATTGTTATAGTTTCAGAGCTCTTGCAGTAATTTTCCAAATAACTGTAATTGTCTTAGTCTAGGTATTCATTAAATAACAGAATCTCCTTCATCCCTACTTCCTATACAGCATAAAACTGTCACCTAATCAAAAGATTTTAGTATGCTAGTATTAATTACAATTTTTCCAGTACCCAATAACTGAAACTTAAGCTGCTATACTAAGGCAAAATTCTAAAAATAGGTCAATACTCTAAAGTACATATACCCACACTGAAAAGAGTAAAATTGTCATCTCATGTGCTAACAAATAGAATGTATACAGCTTTAAATTATTATTTTAACTGGTGAAGGGAAAAATTAGTATTAACAATGTTGATTACAAGACTAAACACAACTAAAGCTGATATTAAAGGACTACTCATAAGAAATAGCTAAAAATTAGTATCTCCCTTACTCTCACAGTAGGCATTAAAATATTTAAAATCTTTATTCCACATTATTTGGTAAAAGGTATTAAAAAGGAATCTGAAAGTGTGGCATACACTAAGTCGTCTGTAAGATGATACCCTTTATCTCACTTGTCTTCCCACTGACTCATGTTGTAACCACAGTTGCTGTTCTCCCAAACTGCCCATCTCCTCTGTAGATATTCCCTATACTTACACCGTGTGCTGACTGACTCTAACTCCTTGTTTTCCCTTTTTGTTTCATTCCTTCTCATCTTTAAAACCTATACCACTCAGTAAATAATTACTGAGCCAGGTACAAAGCTCACTGCATAAGATTCAATGTTTAAATAGGGTCAACACCTTAAAGAAGCTATCAGACTGATAAAAGGCTTTCATGCAAGTCATCCCATGCTCATTGACTGGAAGAATAAATATCATCAAAATGAATATTCACCCCAGAGCCATATACAAATTTAATGCAATACCCATCAAAGTTCCACCAAGCTTCTTTAAGAGAATAGAACAAACACTACAATCATTTATCTGGAACCTGAAAACACCTAGAATTGCCAAAAACATCTTGAGGAAAAGAAACAGAAATGGAGGCATCACACTCCCAGACCTTAAACTATATTATAAAGCCATCATCATCAAAACAGCATGGTACTGGAACAAAAATAGGCACACAGACCAGTGGAACAGAATTGAAAGCCAAGAAATAAATCCCCATACCTATGGACATCTAATCTTTGATAAGGGGGCCCAGAGTATTAAATGGAAGAAGGAGGCTCTCTTCAATAGATGGTGCTGGGAAAACTGGGTTGAAACATGCAGAAGAATGATATTGAACCACTTTATCTCACCAGAAACAAAAATCAACTCCAAATGGATCAAAGATCTGGATGATAGACCAGAAACAATCAAATACTTAGAAGAAAACATTGGTAAAACACTTTCCCACCTACACCTCAAGGACATCTTTGATGAAATAAACCCAACGGCAAGAAAGACTAAAGCAGAAACAAACATATGAAAAACTGCTCCAGGTCACTGATTGTCAGAGAAATGCAAATTAAGACTACATTGAGATACTACCTCACTCCTGTAAGAATGGCATACATCAAAAAGGACAGCAGCAACAAATGCTGGAGAGGTTGTGGGGACAGAGGAACCCTTTTGCATTGTTGGTGGGAATGTAAATTGGTCCAGCCTCTGTGGAGAGCAGTCTGGAGAACTCTCACAAGGCTAGACATGGACTTTCCGTATGATCCAGTAATTCCTCTCCTGGGTTATACCCCAAGGACTCCATAACACCCAACCAAAAAGATGTGTGTACTCCTATGTTCATAGCAGCACAATTCATAATAGCTGAAACCTGGAAACAACCCAGGTGCCCAACAACAGATGAGTGGCTGAGAAAGCTGTGGTGTATATATACACAATGGAATACTATACAGCTATCAAGAACAATGAACCCACCTTCTCTGACCCATCTTGGACCGAGATAAAAGGAATTATGTTAAGTGAGCTAAGTCAGAAAGATAAAGATGAGAATGGGATGATCCCACTCAACAACAGAAGTTGAGAAAGAAGATCTGAAAGGGAAACTAAAAGCAGGATCTGACTAAATTGAAAGTAGGGCAACAAAGTAAAAACCCTGTGGCGAGGGGTAGACATGCGGCTTCCTGGGCCACTGGGGGGTGGGGGTGGGGGTGGGGGTGGGAAGGGACACAGTCTTTTGGTGGTGGGAATGGTGTTTATGTACACTCCTAGGAAAGTGTAGTCATATAAATCACTACTTAATATGAGAGGGGGGAAATTAATTGTATGTCTCAAAGTTTTTAAAACACAGACTGAGTCTTTTAATATATAGGCTATGTATTTGATATGCAGACTCTCTCAAAAGCCTAGACCAAGTAGACCAGAGGCAACCAGTGGCACAGCTATTTACAAGATACTGGGTACTATATAGCAAACCCTAACAAAAGGACTTTTCAAAGTTAACCCAATTACCAAATAATGTGATGAGAACAATAACTATCGATTGTCTTTTTGAACCTTAAGACAGCAGGAACCTCACATCTCCACTATAGAACCTATATTTCTCCCAGTCCTGGAATCTTAGGATAGGGCCCACTTTCCCACATGCCTCTCCCAATACATATCAAATAATATTGCATCAGCCGATCGCAACCTAATCAACACAATTGCCACCTCAACATGCTTCAGCTCAGACTGTGTCCAGAAACTTCAGGTGTGGAATGACAACCCTTCAGCTTCATTACTTGGGTGAGACCTTTCCTTTCATAGTATTCTCTAATTCCATCCTACATGGTTCACTTCCTAACAATGTCCCAAAACCTAGATATACACCAGTTTCTGTGAGAGAGAGCATATGTTCACACGTATCCATAAACTAAATATATACCTGAAAGCAGAAGTACACGAGTTTGCAGTGAGTACCCCCCCCCAACACTTCCTCTCCACTATTCCAACTTTTGCGTCCATGATTGCTCAACAATTTATTTGGCTTTGTATGTTAACTCTCTTTTCAGCCACCAGGTTCCAGATGTCATCAGGATACCGGCCAGGCTTCCATGAACTGAAGACCCCACCAATGTGTCCTGGAGCTCCACTTGCCCAGAGACCCACCCTACTAGGGAAAGAGAGAGGCAGACTGGGAGTATGGACCAACCAGTCAACATCCATGTTCAGTGGGGAAGCAATTACAGAAGGCAGACCTTCCACCTTCTGCAACGACAACAACCCTGGGTCCATGCTCCCAGAGGGATAGAGAATGGGAAAGCTATCAGGGGAGGGGATGGGATATGGAGATTGGGTGGTAGGAATTGTGTGGACTTGTACCCCCCCATCCTATGGTTTTGTTAATTTATCCTTTCTTAAATAAAAAATAAATTTAAGAAAAGGCTCTCAAGCAAAGTGATGTGGATGAAGATACCAAGAAGTATGTATCAAAGCTATGTATCTCAAAAAATTGTTCTCCATTTTAACAGTGGTTAAAGAGTAATATATATTTGAGACATCCAATCCAAATATTCATAGTAATCCACCAAAAGAAAACATTAAAGTTGGATTAAATGCACAAGTCAAACATATGTACAATTTAAAAATCTCTATAGTTGAAAATCTTATTTTAAAATAGTCTAAAATCACTTCTTATAAATAATAAGGATTTCATTTTCCCCTCTATTCAGAGTCTAACAGTCATTTGGAATAATTAATTTAATATACAAAAATAGTAGCTATTGGTTTCCTGAAAGACAGTAAGATAAATGCATTGAATTAACCTCATTCATTTTCTCATGTTGGGCAATGAGAGCTTTTGCTTCTTGAAAAAAATCTTGCTTAGGCATTTCTAATACAGGACCTAAAATAAGAACGAAAACACATTTTATTTTTTAATTTAGTTAACACACTTTCTTTACCAAAAATAAACTATGAAATTAAAATATAGGGAAGTTACATTTCAAAATATTATAAAGTGAATTTTGTAAGTGGCTGCTCTAGGTGAATGTAAATTAAGTTAATGAAATGCAACTTTAATATAACATTTGACTTTGAAAAAACACCTGTTTGGAGTGGTCAGAATGATAAAGTAGTACATTATCCTAAATTATCTAACATACCTAAAAATTCTTTAATAGCTACCATACAGAAGATACAACATTATTATTTGGACATAAACTGCATGAATAAGTCTATTTTCTTTTTTTATACTGAAGGAAGGTTAATGAATTTTTAATATATTTTATATATTTTTTGTTTATATATGTATATGGTTTCCCAGTTGTATGTAACTGATGTTTGTTACAAACTCTTATCCACCCCCATCAAGGACTCCAAGCCCTCTTTACCCCAAAAATCCCTATTCTATTCCCTCCCCAGAGTTCTTTAATTTGGTGCAATACACCACCCATAGTCGAAGTTTCATCCAGTGTTTTCCCAAGTTCCACCTACATGTGGAGTCATCCTATATTCATCCTTCTGTTCTTGACCTATCCCACCCAGCATTTTTCCTGTATAATCCACAGCACATTACTACCACATAAGAAATTTCATTTACGTTGTTCTTAATCAGTCCATACCATCCCACTGAAGAAGAATGATTGTTTTGTTTCTATGCTGTTTGTGCTCAGAACTCTTAATAAGTGGAATCACACAATATGTTTTTGGTGACACTACTTTAAATTCCTCAAACAGCATCTGTTTCCTAGCTGAGCTTGATATTGACCAGTTTGTCTGAGTTTACCTACATCCAAGAGTCACCGCTCACCTATAAACTGTGGCAGAGTCAGTGTAACCACAGGCAACTCAAAAACTACATTCTGTATCTTCCAAGCACTTTATAGGAAATCTATACAGACCAGGAGAGTCTTGAACCGAACAAGAACTAGGATTGTCTTGTTTTCTGTTTCTTGAATTTTTGTTGTTGTTGTTGTTTGTTGGTTTGTTTTACCACTGGAGTTATCACTAGCACAATGCCACTACCGTTCTCAGAAATCTTTTCTGTTTTTTCCATTTTCTTTGTTAGAGTCTTAGAAACAGAGAGAGATGGAAGGGAGAGAGAGACTAAGAAGATGAGACACCTACAGCACTGATCCACTGCTTATGAAGCTTCTACCCTGCAAGTGGGAGCCAACAACATCCAATCTAGGACTTCACACAGGGAAACGTATATGCTACTACTAACCCTGCTGTAATTGTTTTTAACAGAGCAGAAAAAGAGCCACAAGACAGCAATTTCACACATATACTGGAATGGCTGCACTGAAGCCCTGTCACTGAAGCCCTGTCATTACTTTGACTATATGTCAGCAATCCTGAACCCTCACTGTCAATCATGATACTGAGACAACGGTTGACTTTCTCCCATAATTACAAAATGACCTTTGAACCAGAGTTAAATTTTGATGGCAGCACAAGCTAACTCATCTCAGTGCCTCAGAAAAGGCAAAACTATACCCAATCATCTGTGACTCTAGTGAGGGAATCCATGGATTCCTAGATAGATATGATGATGGGCCCTGACCTTTAATAGATCCCTTCTCCACCACCACTGGTCATTTGCATCAGAAATATTATCATAGGCCCTTTTGTAGGCCTCTCTCCAGGGCCTTTCCCTGAGTAGAAGGGCAATGGTAGAGACTACCCCATTCTTTGAAGGGAAGCTGGGTCAATCTTTTTTGCCACTCAAAGAAGTCTGTCTAGTCCTTCAATGTGAGCAATCTAGAATGTTCCTAGCTATGAACATGGACTGCAAGTTCAGACTGATACAGATGCAGAGGTTACACAGGATCCATATGAATAGATAAGAGCCCTAGATCAGATTGATGGTTAACAATATTTATATACTTTCCTCATATTTGGGAGCTATTCTCTGCCTTCATCCAGCTTTCTAGTCCTATTCTTAACTCTGACACTATCTTCCCAGACAATACTTTTAGCCCACCTACATGTTAGCTGTAGCTTCAGGCAAAAATTAGTAAAGTCATGAACCCCTTGGACCATACCTAAAATAATTTCCTAGCTTCTTCCAACATAAAAACCCCAAACCTCATGTGCCCTGTTCTTACCTTTAGATTAATGTATAATAAAAAATTTGTTCTGCTTTCTATTTTACAGCTTTTCAGCCACCAAGTTTGCAGGTGCTACCATGACACCAACCTGACTTCCCTGGGCAGACCTCACCAGTGTGTCCTGGAGCCCTGCATCCCTGCCCCACTAGAGAAAAAGAGAGACAGGCTAGGAGTATGGATCTGCCTGTCAGTGTTCATGCTCAGAAAAAACCAATTACAGAAGCCAGACCTCCCACCTTATACACTGCACAGAGATCTTTGTCCATACCCCAGAGGGATAAAGAATAGGGAAATTTCCAATGGAGGGGATGGGATACAGAACGCTGGTGGTGGGAATTATATGGAATTGTACCTCTCTTTTCTTTTTGTTGTCCTTGTTTTTTCTTTTAGTGTTGTTGTAGTGATTATTGCTGTTGATGTCGTCATTGTTGGATATAACAGAAAGAAATGGAGAGAGTAGGGGAAGACAGAGGGGGAGAGAAAGACAGACACCTGCAGACCTGCTTCACTGCCTGTGAAGTGACTCCCAGGCAGGTGGGGAGCCGGGGGCTGGTACCTCTCTTTCCTTACAATATTATTAATCATTTTTAAATCACTAATTAGAAAAGAAAAGGCAAAACTGGAAGTTTTATAGCTTCCAAGGATATGAATTATCCAATGAGTCTAAAATTTTAAGAAATTAAGCAATCCTTATCTTAAGTATTCACCCAGTTAATATTTGAGGCTTCTGTTTCTTTCACAAAAGATAAACATTTAAGTACATAGCTTTTATACATGATGTGCACATTGTAACTTCAGTGAAAAAAAAATGTCATCATAGACTGCTCCTTTATAAAAAAAAAATCTACAGGGAGTCGGGTGGTAGCGCCACGGGTTAAGCGCACGCGGTGCAAAGCAAGGACCAGCTCAAGGATCCCAGTTCGAGCCCCCAGCTCCTCACCTGCAAGGTAGTCGCTTCGCAAGTGGTGATGCAGGTCTGCAGGTGTCTATCTTTCTTTTCCCCTCTCTGTTCCCCTCCTCTCACCATTTCTCTCTGGCCTATCCAACAACAACATCAATAATAACTACAACAATAAAACAACAAGGGCAACAAAAAGGAATAAATAAATATTTTAAAAATCTGCAATTAAGTTTTATTTTCAAATATATATAATATATACAATGATTTTTAAGAGCCCTTGTTCCTGAGTTATGTTTTTTGGTCTCAAATTCCAACTTATTCTTGTCCTTATTTATGTTGTCTTAAGTATTCTTTTTCTCAATTGCAAAATGAAGATGATGAGTTGGAAGGATTAACTAGGACTTTGCTTCAAAGAACTCTGCACAGTACCTAGAACATCACATTTCAACAAATGTAAGCAACTGTTAACCTTGTTTTACTGAGCTACTATCAATGGGCTAAACCTTTCCTCCAAAAGTGTATATAATTGAATCAGTCAATCCTCATTTCTTCAACAGCACAAATATAAACTTCAACTGTCTTAGTTTAAATGTGCCTGATCTTATTATTGCTACTTTTATCCAAAACTAACTACTAGGTTTTTAAATAATAAAATATGTTCTTTTAACATTTTATGTATTTTTATTTATTGGATAGACAGAAAACTGGGGGGGGGGAGATAGAAATAGAAATGCCTGTAGCACTGCTTCACTGCTCAAGAAGATTTTCCAACCTTGTGGGTGTGACCAGGGATTTGAACCTGGATACTTGTACATTGTAACTAACATGTGCTTTCAATCAAGTGTGTAACCACCTGGCCTCTAAAATCTCTTCATACTTTGGATTCTTCAAGTTACTAAATTCGCCTAAAGCAAAAATAAATCACTATAAGCAATAGCAAATACTTTTAAAATAAAGTCCATGAAGAGCTTGAAATAGTCTTATTGACTAATCTAAAACATGAGTGAAAATATCAGTATTTCCATAGAAAAGGAAAATATATCTCTAATGCCAAACAACGTTGATAACCTAAAATATTTTCTTTCATTTTTTATCTGAAAATACTACTCTTCATATATCACCAGCATAATGTCATTATGATCAATAGTCCATACAAGTGCAGATTTCTCAATACTTCAGAGGCTCTGTGTAACTATCAGAAAACCCCTCACAGTGAAGGCACCGAAATAACTGTAGAAACTCTGAACAGGGAAAAATCATTGACCATCTCTTGATTATAATAATCACTGAGCCAGACTTTTCCACAGCCAAAAGGACTTTTTTTAAAAATACTTCTAGCTAGCCTTTTTCATAGGGTTTCTACTTTTCTCTTACGAGTAGGTGGCATTATTTACAAACTTCACAAAAATTTCCCAAGATATTCTAAACAGAGGTGCAAGGGCACCGTGGCTAAGACTATCCTTGCAAACACAAGTTAGATGCCTGACTGCCTCCACTTTTGATTCCACAGGTGTTAGAAAAGCCTAAAGGCTTTTCTCACCCCAGCATGTATCCATTAAGCACCTACTAAGTCCAAGATTGTGTTCTGATGCTAAATCTACTAACATAAATAAGACACAAGTTATCCCCACCTTCCAGGTACTTAGAGTGCCAGAATAAAAATCAGATGAATGTCATGACATTTCATAAAATACTACATGCTGAGATACAGACTAGCATGAATCACCAACACTCCCTTCTGCCAACTCACTGGTGTATGAATTCCCCTTTAGAGAAAGAATGCATTATTAGGAATAGATTTGAAACAGAAATACACCAAGAGAAATAACACAATGAATCTAATCCAGACCAAAGTAGTGGTTTTAAAATTATTCTTCATTAGTTTCATATGACCTGGGAACTCATCCTTCTTTTAGCCATAGCAACTCAGACCTTATTTGTTTTAATTATATTTGAGCTCCTGCTATGTTTGATTTTGTAGGGAAAAAATCATCAGTTAAAAGTGCTTTAAATACACACCAAGCAAGCAAAAACCAAAACATATTTTCAGTATTAATGCATGTGTAGAGAGAACTTCTAAAGCAGATCTAGATTAAAGAAACATCTATGGCAGGACATATAAAAAATAAATAAATAAAAAGAAAAGCCAGCACTCAGATCATTGAATTAGTTCCAAGAAGAAGAATTACAGAAACATATTGACTAGAGTCCTTTGGACAGAACCCTTACATAAAGTATTTTATACTCAATTTAATTACATAAAGTATACAAAACAATTTATTTCTGATTTATTTTTAAAGGCATTAAAGAACCAAGTAACAGACAAATTTCAAGTAGTATACAGTTAGCATCTCCTAAAACCTATATTCAACAATTTTTTCTACAAATTATTTTGCATTGAGACCTAAGTCCACTTCAGGTCTAACTTACATTCATTCTGTTGTCTCCCCTTTCTTTACTTTTTGGTCTTTTCTAACTTACTAACTTACCAGCTTATTCTCTTTGCAACAACAAATTATTTACAGATTTCCTATATACCTCTGTAATATTTTACAATAACCCCCAACATCTATGTGCAGCACACAGAGCTGGGGTTACAAAGATGTTCTGTTCTGCTCTCTCCCTTTGACTCTTGTGACCCCGGGCAATAAATAATACAGATCAGCTGGTTTCTCTCCAGGACAGCAAGTAGAATACCATGTGAATCACTTTAACTCTCTTTTTAGATAGTATGAATATTTTTTCAACATTGAAAGACTGAAAGGGAGGAAGGCCCAGGAAGGGGAGGAAGGGTGTTCTTTAGTCTCATTTTGCCTTTGGGTCATGCTCATGATTATTTAAATAATATTCGAAGTCTTACTACTGTGAGCTTGGATTCTCCTACATCTCCATAGCAATCAAAACCTATTCTGAAAAATATTGACATAACAATTTGGGGGGGGTTATTGTAAAATATTACAGAGGTATATAGGAAATCTGTAAATAATTTGTTGTTGCAAAGAGAATAAGCTAGTAAGTTAGTAAGTTAGAAAAGACCAAAAAGTAAGGAAAGGAGAGACAACTCAACAGAATGAATGTAAGTTAGACCTGAAGTGGACTTAGGTCTCAATGCAAAATAATTTGTAGAAAAAAATTGTTGAATATAGGTTTTAGGAGATGCTAACTGTATACTACTTGAAATTTGTCTGTTACTTGGTTCTTTAATGCCTTTAAAAAATAAATGAGAAATAAATTATTTTGTATACTTTATGTAATTAAATTGAGTATAAAATACTTTATGTAAGGGTTCTGTCCAAAGGACTCTAGTTAATACGTTTCTGTAATTCTTCTTCTTGGAACTAATTCAATGATCTGAGTGCTGGATTTTCTTTTTATTTATTTATTTTTTATATGTCCTGCCATAGATGTTTCTTTAATCTAGATCTGCTTTAGAAGTTCTCTCTACACATGCATTAATACTGAAAATAGACCTCCTTCACCACTCATGAAGCATCCCTCACCTTGTAGGTGAGGAGTGGGGGCTTGAACCCTGATCCTTGTGCATGGTAACGTGTGTGCACTCAACTGGACGTGCTGCCCAGTCAGTCCCAGTTGGCTGTGCTTGAAGGAAATGAGATGAGTCCTTATGGCTTATGAAACTAAATTTGGGGTTCCAAGGATTTTATTAATCACTAGAAAATATGCCTTAAAGCAGTCGGAGTGCCATGAACTATGCATTAAATTGCTAGATAAATGTTGATACTCACATTCTGAGTTTTCAGGAACAGTCTCTGCAGCAGCCATGGTGTGCAGTTAAGGTGATCTTTGAAGGCCAGGGTCAAAGTCCCTAAACAGTTACAGTAAGTAATTCAGTGGTGATAAATATTTATTTTTAGCTGTCGTACTCTTGAAAACTTGAATGGTTAAACACTTTTTATATAATCTTTCTCTGTTCCTCTATGTTTTCCCCTCCAAAAGACCAAAGTAACAGTAGTTAGCATGGAGTAAAATACTGTAACTTACTGAGCACTTGTATACACATTAACTTACTGGTTACAAACAACATGATGAAAACTATTGCTCTCCTTTTGGCAGATGTGAACACTGGAGCTCAGCGAAGTGAAGCTAACTTATCAAAGTAGCTACTTACTGGCATGTGCAGAACTTAAACCCAGATCGTTGTGCCCAAGACCTAATTTGGCCCACCTAACTTCATACTACTTTCTGTTATATGCTTCACATTGGTTTTGGTCTTACCCCCCCACCCCCGCCTCTGGGAGATTGTGGTATGGCCCCAGCTAGTTTCGCAGGCCCTCTTCTCCCCACCCCCGAACCCCTACAGAGTTCGAGAGTTCTGGCTGCAGTGGCTAGAGAAGGATGCAGGACAGATCTGTGTGGTGATTAGTTTTGAGAGTCCCTCTCTGCCGCTGGAGGAGAAAGACAGGAGAGCACATGTTGGCCCGCTCATGAATAAAGCTTCTCTGCCCACCCGTGTGTCCTCGAGTCTGTTTACCACCTCGAAGCTAGCCCGGCCTGCTGGAGCCCCGAACTTTGAGGACAAATGGCGCCCACGTGGACCTGACCTGCACATCCCCCAGATAAGTGACAATTTGGCTACCTATGCACTATGGCCTTCTCTTCTGCTTGTGAAGAGATCTCCAAAGGCCTCTGCCCTTTCTATACGAGACTGTTTCGCTGTTTCTGGAACATTTATCTATGGACCACTCTGTGGTTTCCACCCAACGCCAGCCTGCATGAGCCCAAAGCCAGCCCGCATGAGCTGGCTTTCCGCCGCGTGTTGCTGGGCATTGGGCGTGGGCTTCCCCAATGCTGTTCGGCTGCTGAGAGCAAGGCAGCAGGCATGGCGGGCAAGGCTGCAGCCCATCATGGCCGCCACCACGGGGCACCTCAGCCAGCGCCTTCTGCATGGCCTGCCCACCCGCCCTCCGGCTATGAAGTCTGGACAGATTCTGGACCACCCGGAGACCATGGGCTCCCTGCTGAAACTGGGCCCCCTGGCCGAGATCCCCAGCTCAGGTCTGAAGACAGACAAGCTAGAATACCAAGAGATTCGTGCAGACATCGCTACCTAAAATTCCTAGAGCTCAAGTTGCTCAAGAGGCCACTGCTAGACAACGCACTCCCCGAACGGCTAAGACAGTACAGATCTAAATTCGTGTTTAAAATGGCATGTCTTCATAACAAAGGTTTCTCTCCTTGTGTATTACAGACCATGTTTACTTGTGTGTTTAAAGTTTGGTAAACATTAACTTTAAGGTTAAAAATGTAACTTTAAGGCTATATTCTTACCAGACAGAGTTAAATGAAAAGGTTTTCAACGTAATTCTCATAAAGATAAAATTAACTTACATTTAAAGTCTGAGGTAAAAATTTGTTAAAAATCAATGTATTTTAACTGTTAGTCTAAAAACAACAACAAAAAAAAAAAAACCTGCGCACTCCTAGGGTGTGTCTCCATCTCAGATGGGTGTAACAAAAGGTTAAATAGACTTACCGATATGTAAAACTTTCAAATTCCTTCTCAATTAGAAATGTTAGATTGCACTATGGTTATGCTAATGATTCTCATACATGAGGCTTTTTTTTCCCATGGTTCTCTGTTTACCTTTCCACATTTTATTGTTTAAACTTTAAACAATATTAAAATCATACTAAAAAAGACTTCCAATTGTAATAGAGTTATCAATTGTGATAAACTTCTAACCTGCTACAAGTTTTGTTTCATAGTAAGTAAATTGCAGCTGTCAAGTTCTCTAGAGAAAAGTGGAATTCCGATGGCTGACATTCCCCACTGAGACAGACGTACAACAATTCACCCCCTGGCAATTCTTCGGTGGACATCTGCTTTGGACTCGCACTTCTATCGGACTCACTGGTACACCTCTTGGACACTTTGCACAAAACTAGCAGCTTCCCTTTATGCTGCTGGGTTTCTCAAAGACTGACTGCAGCCAGCTGCCTTGAGACTCTAGGCCTCACCCTCCCCCCATGCTAGAAAATGCCCATCGAGGCAAATAACGCCCCCCAGAGGCAAAAAAAGGTCCCCCTCAGGCCTTCCCTTGGCAGCACACTGGTTCTTGTTGCTCGCTTACATGTTCCTCCATGTTTGTGCCAGTTTCTTTAAAAAAAAAAAATGCCTGTACAATATAGGTTTCTGTTTACCCGACACCCCTGATACTATGGTCATTTAGTTAAAAAGAAAAGGGGGAATTGTTGTATGTTTCACATTGGTTTTGGTCTCACCCTCCCCGCCTCTGGGAGATTGTGGTATGGCCCCTGATAGTTTCGCAGGTCCTCTTCTCCCCACCCCCCGGAACCCCTACAGAGTTCGAGAGTTCCGGCCACAGCAGCCAGAGGAGAAGGATGCAGGACAGATCTGTGTGCTGATTAGTTTAAGGGTCTCTCTCTGCCACCAGAGGAGAAAGACAGGAGAGCACATGTTTGCCCGCTTGTAAATAAAGATTAAATTGCGTTCTCAGCTCAGCCGTGTGTCTCTGGTGGTCTCTGTTACCCGCCCGTGGAGCCAGCCCGGTTAAAACAACAACTTTCCAACTCAAATTCACACATGACATATACTTTACACTTCCATGCCTTAAGTTTGGGTTTATATTAGTCTTGTACTTGAATACTCTTGTTCCTACATCTAATTTTATTTATATCTCCCCTGTACTTAGACATAGTACAGATCCTGTCTCCTTCATAATCACCCCAGTCTCATGATTGTTCCTCCCTTCAGCACAATCATATTTCCTATACCTCTCACTTTAAACCAGGGAATCTGTATAGAAAGGTAAAACAGCAGTGATAGAAATAAGTAGAAGTTCTCTATTCCT